>NC_056522.1:253891548-254172006 GCF_019175285.1 Sceloporus undulatus
ATTATTATTATTATTATTATTATTATTATTATTATTATTATTATTATTATGCATTTTGGTTGGCCTAATAAAGGTGTCACTGTCTTGTGGATTTTGGATGTTATTGTACTTTGCTGCATGGCTAACACAACTACCCCTGAATATGTTTCCATAGTTATGTTTCATTTTGGCCAGATCCAGCATCTTTAAGAATGGTTGCAGCTGGCAAACTGGCTTTGACAGTGCAAAAGCAGCTTTGGCCACTGTAGAAGTCTGGGCTCCAGGTTCAAGCTGATTCTAGGATTACACTGAAATTGTGAGTGTGCATGTTCAGGGGAGATGTAATCTCATCCAATACACACTGAACCTCCTTTTTCTGATTTACTTTTCGACTGACCAAGAGCACTTCTGTCTTGTCTAGATTAAGTTTCAATTTATTCACCCTCATCTAGTCCATAGAATCATAAAATCATAGAGTTGGAAGAAACTGCAAGGGCCATCCAGTCCAACCCCCTGCCATGCAGGAAATCTAAATCAAAGCATCCCCGACAGATGGCCACCCAGCCTCTCCTTAAAGACCTCCAAAAAAGAGACTCCACTACACTCTAATGTTGAGGTGGAATCTCTTTTCCTGGAGCTTGCATCCATTGCTCCGGGTCCTAGTCTCTGGAGCAACAGAAAACAAACTGGCTCCCTCCTCAATATGACATCTCTTCAAGTATTTAAACAGGGCTATCATATCACCTCTTAAACTTCTCTTCTCCAGGCTAACCATCCCCAGCTCCCTAAGTCATTCATCATAGGACATGGTTTCCAGACCCTTCACCATTTTGGTCACCCTCCTTTGGACACACTCCAGTTTCTCAATGTCTTTTTTGAATTGTGCTGCCCAGAACTGGACACAGTATTCCAGGTGGGGCCTGACCAGAGCAGAATAGACTGATGCCAAGTGCCAGTTTAGAACTGAGGCAGCTTCCTTGAATTGAGGTGGATTGGACTGAGATATATCAGGTGCCAAAGTAGTTATGAAGTTGTCAGGGGAGTGGAAGAGGGAGAAACTGTCGCCTCTTTCTGATTTTCTGCCAGTACATGCCACAGCATCTCTGGGTAAGGGGACACCTCCAGGCCCCCAGCCATTGATCGGCTGTGGTGTTGTGTCCAGGTGCGTTCTGGGTGTTGTTGCATATCTGGGAAAGAAGCCTCCTCCTTCTACTTTTTTTCAGCTGCAGGAGGTATAGGATATTTTTCCACAACATCTCAAGAAATACCTAAAAAGACATAATTAGGAATTATGCCTGCACATGTCACCAAGAGAAGCCTTGTCATAATTAGCTAGAGAGCGCAATTATCAAAGGTATATAAAAAATAGATGACTTCATATGTAATGAGATGATGGAGCTAGAACAGACTTGGGAGGAAAAATGTAAGTAGAATAATACTAGATTAGTTGAGGGGAGATGTAAATCTGAATTCATGGTGGAAAATACTGGATGTGCCATAATAATTTACCATCCTGGTCTCAGAGGGATAGGAAAAGCAGGCACAGCTTCACCATGCTTAGCCCCAGAGGCAGATTACAGGCCCTCCCTCCATTCCAATTGCACCATACTGGCTTTGGAGGGAGAGAAGAAGCAGTATGTGCTGGAGTTGAGCCCCTTCCCCACTGCCATTCCCTTCTCTTTTTTTATCATCTCTTTTCCCCTATATTGAGAGAAAGGTGGGATATAAGATGATGATGATGATGATGATGATGATGATGATGATGATGATGATGATGATGATGATGATGATAATAATAATAATAATAGTCAAATTAACAATCTGTAAGGTGCTCTGAGAGCCTCTGTGGCTAAGTGCGGGATATAAATACTCTAAATAAGAAAATTTCTACAGTGTTCCCTGTAGCTTACAAATGGTGTCAGAGAAGTAAGAGCCAGAGAGGTTTGATTTTAGTGATTTGTTTGTTGGGCAGAAATGATTAGATTAATATAATGTTCACGTATAATAAAAAACCCAGACCCCCCCCCCCCCAGCAATTCTAAAACAATTTTATGCTGTATGTTAAGAACTGAACATATTTTATTGGCTAAATTCTGGTACACTCCACAAATACCATTTGCAGACCTATAGAACTGAAAGATATGCTCCTATATGTTTATAAGTAAAATATCCAGTTATAAGGCTTCCACATGTGGTCCGATGTTTTTTAAAAACTGATTTTTATTAATTATTGGAGTACAATCTGATCAGATGAAGAGAAGACTTTAGATACATTGTTTTTGAAATCAATAAAAGTGTCCATACAGTTTTTGGGGAATGCTGATGGGATTAGATCGCAACGTGAAAGTCTCTCTCCCCTGCAGAGTGATGGCAGGCTGGGTAACAGTTGGGCCAGGCAGACCTATGAAGGAGCCCTCTCTCATTCTTTCTATCCTATATTTCAGGATGTATTGAACAGATATGACACAACTCAGATAATTTCTGGTAACCTCGACGTTCATTTATCCCCTGCATGTGGAAGTTATCTAGGGCAACATGTCCGTATATTGGGTAACCAGCTGCATGGGCTTTCATGGCCAGTGACCTTCCTGCCACAGCTAAATAGTGTTTTCTACGGTGTGCAGGCAGAGTGTAGCCATGTCCCATTGCCCCAAGTGGATCCATTACACTCCAACTGATGGGTTGACCATCAGGATCCAGGATGCAGGCACTGAAGAAATACTGAACCATGTTGGCCAGGAACCTACGGCTTTGTTCATTGCCCCCATACGGCCAGGTTTCATTCAGCAATTGAACATGGGAGGCATTCAGGGTGGAAAGTGTGAAGCCAGGATCTAGCCTGGAAGAAAAGGAACATAAGAATTCAGCCAAAGTGATAGCTAGATATTTAAATGCAAAGACTGGGATACTAGCTCAATCTAAAGGTCTATCTAGTTCCATTATCCATCAGTCATGAGTTGGGCACCATGAACTATTCTGTCTCTGTAGAAGTTGGTTGCACCATCATAGCACCAGAACTATTCTGTCTCTGTAGAAGTTGGTTGTTATGGTGTGAAACATAGCCATTAAGAGATAATCTTTTTTCAAAAGCCATTAATGCTGATAGCCAAACCTTCATAACATAAGAATTACTGTCCTGTGAGCAGGGCATGGAGCTGAGGGAATACAAGTGTCATGTCACAGGTCAGCCCTAATGAATATTTCTTTCCATCTATAGACTTTTCCACAGGTGAAACCTTGATGAAATGCTCCCCACAAAATCAGGCAGCTTCTGCCTTCCCTCTCCTTCCGTTTTGATACCTGGTGCCTGTTTTCCTGTGTCAAACTCCTGCTGCGCATGGGAGCAACTCCTGCCTTCTCTTACTTGCCTACTTCCCATCCCATGCCTAGAAGTGGCAACACTCAGCTAGGTGGGAGGACTCTTGGTACTTCCTGTCTGGGGGGTTCCCCCCATTATTTTCTTGTCTCTGTTGATGGGATGGAGAAGAGATTGTTATTTATTGTTTGTTTTCTCACTCATTACTTGTGACTCAGCACTCCCAAAAGATGACCATCCAATCTTTGTTTGCAAACCTTCAAAGAAGAAGATTTTAGGCCAGGCCAGTGGGGTGGCATAGTGTTGTCCTAGGTGTGTGTACAACAATGCACCTTTATACCAGATTTACCCCGTGTGTGTGGTTGTTATCTGGGGCCAGCCCAGTTCATAAGACTCTGGACTGGCCCCCGAGTTTTAAATTGTGAGTTTTAAATCAAGTATCTCCTCACATGTGTACAAAGCTTTGGCATAATACTATTGTTCCTCCATTCTTGTTTGGTCTATATCTTTGGAAGAGATTATCTTCCTCCATTAATACTTTCCAGTCATAAGAATCATCCCACCAGGCTTTAGTGATGCCTATGAAATCATATTTACCAGGCTGGGTTAAGTGTTCTAGTTCACTGTTCACTGTGTTTATTTCCCATGCTCTGCACATTGGCCTATAGGACCATGGGTCATTGTTTCCAGCTGCTTCTTTCATGTTGTTTTTTCTGCCCCTTGGTGGATTCTTATACTATTATCCTAATTTCTCTTGTATCATTAACAATATTGTCTCTTGTGATTGTAGTCTCCCTGCCCTTGGGAATAATATCTCATCTCCCCACACAACACAGTTTAAAGCACTCTGTTCAGATCTGCAAAACTCCCAGAAAATACATTCTTAATAATAGCTGCGTGGTACAATCCATCTCTTGCCAGAGGTCCTTTTTCATGAAAGCAAAGACTATTGTTCAAGAAGACAAACCTTTTCCAACAGTACCACAAGAAAAAATAGGTGTCTACTTCTAGTATTCTTTTGTCTCTTCCTGGGTCATGTCATTTGTCAGGGAGAGGGATGAAATAACAACTTGTCCCACAAGGTCCTTCAGTTTCCTGACTGTTACTAGTCCCTTGCAATATACTGAAGGATATATCTTGCAGTTCATTTGTTACCACATGGATGTAAAGGAAAGAATAATGACTGGTAGGTTTGGTGAGTTTTGTCAGCTTCTCTATTACACCATGGATCTTTACCTTGGGACTCAGTGCACATCCTGAAACATTCTCTCACCACTGCCTCTGTTCCACTCAGTGCCTCTGTTCCACTCAGTAGGGAATCACCTACCACCAACACACATCTCTGAGAATGGACAGAAGCCCTTTCATCCACAGAACCCTCCAATGTAACCTCTATGCTGTCTCAGGACAAAAACTGTTGTTCATGTTCTGTTGGCTTAACATCACTAATAAAGGGCAGAACTTGGAACTGACTGTGTAACTTCAGACACACAACATAATTCTGCTTCTCTGTGTCACATTCTTCCAAGTTCATGCCTCTTGTGTTTGGGAATTGTCTTCTACCTAAAGTATGTTGCTCCTCCGGAGAATCTGCTCTGTTCTGTCCAAAAAGGCCTCATCCTCCCTGATATGTTGAAGTGTGCATACACAGTCCTCAAGCTGTTTGCTTTCTCTTCCATCAGAGTAACCAGCTTGTACTTGCTGCATATATAGCTCCCCACATCTTCAGGCAAGAAAACAAACATAGCACAGAGGTTTTTGGGCACTGCAGCAGCTCCCTCTCCATCCATGTTGAGATGTTCTATGCAAGCAATGTCAGAGAATGCTGGGCCTTCCACTCAAACCCCTTCACAAGACACCCACTAAAAATGCCTGTTGCCTTTCTCCTGTTAGTTGAGCTCTTGCTCCTGTGTTATCTCAAGAACCACCAACTGTGCAGTTCCTTTTGTGCAGAAGGTAAGGACACCTGGTCATCATCAGAATGCAGGGAAGGTAATAGGAGGGGGAGAGGAAGCCAGTGCTATTAATGTAGACAACTGAAATAGCAGTTTGTACAAAGGACATTAAAGAAAGAAGTAAAAGCATGCAATCAATCTTTTTTCCCCCATAATAGATCAGGCCTATTCTGAACACAATAAATGGAGCAACCAAAAAGTTCCAAAACCACATCTTCTTCTCAGGGTACATAGCATTATTATTTTTAAATGGGAAAGAACTAACAAACAAGGTTAAACAAAGATAATTTTTAAAAGGTAAAGCATGTTGAGCGATCCTACTATTTTTCATAATACATAATGTTTTGCAACTGTCATTATGCAACATTAAAGGTCTATTTGCACACAGAAAATTACATTATATGAGCGGTGGCTTTTTAGCATGCATGTGAGAAAGAGATTATGGAGTTTGTCACATGAAGTTTATCCCGTACAGAAATGGGACTTAAATCAGGAAAATCCTACAAAAGTAGGATCTTTTTCAGACAACATCGGGTGGCATCCCTCACAGAAAATGGACAAATCCCACAAAAGCGGGACCATTTTGAGACAATGTCGGGAGCACTGAGCATTAATCCTACATTAATCTACACTGAAAGTGGACAAAATTAGCTGCTTTTTACTTTTAATATTTTCCCGAAAGTAAAAAGCAGCCGATTTTGTCCACTTTCTATGTGGGTTAATGTCGGATTAATGGTCAATGCCTCCGATGTGTCTGAAAATAATCCCACTTTTGTGGGATTTTTCCGGGATTTAAATCCTGTTTCTGCACGGAATTTCTGACCTTAGCCTCCAGTGTGATAAACTCCTATATTTCAAATTTATGACCTGAGACAAAAAAAAAGTTATGCTTGAGCCGTGTTCATAACTATGGGATGATGGGCCAAAAAGCATATATGTCAATGAAATATCAGCACACAGGCAAGCAAGATTTTCCAAGTGTGAGCACCCCAGGTTGCTCAGTGTCTCAAAAGCATTGAAAGAGAAACCCTCAGTTTTTGTGTAGCAGGATGGATACTCACTGGTGTACTGCTAATTTATTTGGATTGGGATGAAGATAGGTAATGTAGAACGTTGCTGACAATTGCACCTTCTTGATGGCAGCAGCATTTTGGGAAACTTGATATACTCCATCTTGGTTCCCTAGTGAATCATACAATAGTTAGTCAGCAAGCACAAAGTGTGTGGATACTAGAGTGTAGATAGAATTCTATTAAATACAGTACTCATATTGAAATGATGCTCCTCTGCAGCTCATGTGAGGAGCAAAATACAAGAATTACAGCTATGTGGCAGCGGGAGATCCCATGCAGGAGTAATGCAATGTTTGGGTGCTTTAAAATATGGAAGGTTTATCTTGTTCTATCTGCACATACTATATTTATAGGTAGACTGAGAATGGTAATCTATTTTAATGGATTCCAAAGAATTTCTTATGTATGAACGGTGTATTATGTAGTTAATTATGCATGAATGGCGTGCCATTGACTATTCTGAAATATTGCTCAAATTCCTGCTTTTTTGGTTGCCTTCTACTACAAGAATAGTCTTTTCTTTTCTTTTTAAGTCCAAAAGTCCCACTATGGACCTCAATGCATGAGGCATTCCATAAAAAAGAAAATTTACTAAATTCTATAAAATATTAATGTCATTTGAAAACGAAGAAGAAACAGCAAAAAATAACATGGTAATATGGGCCCACAATATTGACTAAAATTTGGACTCAAAACATCAAATTCTTTGGAAGTAATGATTTAAAGGAGAACTTTTATAAAGTCTTATTTAGATGGCCTTTGATACCTTGGAAAGTGGCAGAGATGTACAGAAATATGAAAAATAATTGCTGGAAATATGGAGGGGAAAATGCGACATATTGTCATATGTGGTGGCAATATGTCAAAGTGAAGGAATACTGGAAAATGATATACAAGATTAAAGAAATATTACAAATAGATATTCCACGAATCCCAGAACTATTTCTACTTAACATTTTAGACAAAGTGGATAGGCAAGAAGAGAAGAAATATGGGAAAGTGTTACTATACATGGTGACAGTGACAGGGATCATCTATGCCAGAAAATGGAAGAGTAAGGAGATACCTTCAATAGAAGAATGGAATATGAAGATGGTGGATATGTATGAGAGGGATAAGCTAACAACCCTCTTAGGAAACAGGACAACTAGAAATTTTTATGAGAACTGGGACAGTATTGGCGCTCTTTGGGAATAAATGAAAGGAAATGGGGAAAATGAAATGGGAAGAAAAGGGAAAAGGGAAGACAAATAAAAACGAGATTAGGACCCATTACTCATAATTAACAAAGGGTGGTAACTAGTAATGAGATAAGAAATTAGACTTATCAGGAAAGATAAAATATCACCTCATTAAAGTGGAATAAAGAAGTTACAATTGATGTTAGGTGACTAAATATGTTGGTGGGACAGTCTGGTGTGAATCAGTAGATGCTGATATTGTAATGTATGTAATGTAAAGTTATCGTGTTCTGTGATAGTTCTGAGAGTATTGTTTATTGTACTATTGTAATATTTTATGGAAGAGAAAATTTGTGTTTTTTAAAAAAATTGTATGCATGCTCTAGAAATGTGACCTGCTAATTAATGACATTATTCCTACGTAGAGATAGGATGCTTTGTGATTATCATCTGGAAACATGTATATACCTAGAAGTTGGCCCTTTTCCTTTGTATCAGTCTTTTGAATCAGCCTAGCTTGGCATCCCTCCCCACCAAAAAGTCCCAATGAGACAGCGAGTCCAAATAGAGGTCACAACCTTCTGGGGAGAAGTGAACTCCATCACCTCTTGACAAGTGTGTATTCAAATCAATGGGAATTAGATTCTAACTAAATCTAAGGAAGACCTGTTTGGCAGCAGAGCAGATGGGCTTTGTCATAGATGCTTTAAATGTGGATTCCTGCATTGGCCAGGAGGTGGACTAGATTATTGTTGGAACTCTTTACAACTCTGTCATTGTATAATTCTATGAAACCATTTGTTATTTCTTCTCCTTCCAATGTTACTGCCAGGAAGTGTTAGAGGCACTTAGGGATTATCTTCCTGCAGTTAAAAAACAAAACAAAACTTGATACTGAACTTCAAGAAACAAAATCCGCTGGAATGATCTGTTGAAGTAAATGTGCATGAAACAGAAAAGAAAATATTTTGATTGACAAGCGACAGGTATTCTCTGTGACAACCACAGACTGCTGAGTCATGAACACATGGCATGAGACAAAGTTACAGTAAGCTTGTATCATGCTGTGTGGCACAGGGTAATGACTCAGAACTACCCTCCTATATAAGTGGACCAAGAGACTGGTCAATGTGGGTTAGTTGGGTGAGGTGCATTGGTTTGGAGCAGTTTTAGTAGCTGGTTGGAAGTTGTTGGGAGTCAGTGTGTGGAAAAGATCCACTCCTTTTTGGGCCAGGAAAGAGGTGCCTTTCATGGTCCTGACACAGCCTGAAGCCAGCTTCATGATGCTCTGGCAGCGTGTGGTGTGTAAACACCATACTGCTGCACCGTCTTGAAGCCATCCATGCCTGGGTGGCTGCTCAACTTCCAAGAGGCTTCAAGGAGGCTTGTGGGTGTGTGCCATATAAATGCTGCACTCCAAAGCTGCCCAGGCAGTGGCTTTAAAGGGCCATCTGTTCCAGCCCAAAGTCTTCTTAACTCTTCCCTCAGAAGGAAAGAACTGACAATTACCTTGGATACGGAAAGTTTGAGCCCAGTTGATAACATCTGTGTCTAGTATCACTGACCGATACACATCAAAATCATGGTAAAATGCTGTATACACATTGGCATACAAATCTGAGTTATCTAAGGCAACCTGAAAAAGAGAGACATGGATCTCCTCAGTAATTTGTTTAATAATATAACTTGCCTGCTTTTCTCCAGGTTAGTTATTTCTAACATGAGCCCATATTCTACTTCACCTACTTAGTTTTAAATGTGTAACTAAGGAGATTACCACACACAGCTTTTAAACCATGATCTCACTCAAAAGGAAGCGACTTGGTGATTCTGGTTACATGATGCCACCCCCCCCCCCCCCACCCATTCCTTTTCATTCTTGGGGCAACTCATGAATGAACAGGCAATTGCAAAATGCCGCAGGTGTGAAACATCATTCTTGGTGCACTTGCGCAATTGCCAGTCACATGGTGTCACTGTCCCTCCTGCTTTCCCTCCTCCTCCTCACTAGTCTTTTTATTATTTTTTCCTGTTTTTCTCACAATTCCAGAGCTCAATTTAAGTTTTAAAATTGAACACGATGAAGGCAGCTGTCCCAGTGATGCAAATGAGAAGAGGTGGCCGCCTGCAAAGTGGTACATGCCCATTTTAATTTAATTGTGTGACTGCACCAAGAAAGAGGCTGGTGTGATAACAAGGATGGTGGTGGTGATTATGATGATGATGACTTATTTCTCACCTGTCTTCAAGGCCTGAGGTGGGATACAACATATTAAAACACAATTACAAATACTTCAACCCACATTTAAAATGCTACTACAAAATTATTAAAATACACTCATAAGAGTTCATATCCAAATTAAAAATTATCATTAAAAGTTGACTGGATATGCCTGCTGGAAGAAACTTTGAGGTTGTTTTAAATGCGGTCAATGTTTTCATAGGTTGTATATTTTCCCAAATTGTACAGAAGAAGGCGATACTGTAGGTAACCTGGATACAAATCATGTATGACTTTAAAGGTAATAACCAATACTTTGTACTTTGCATTAAAACTTACTGTCAGCCTGTGGGGTGCTTTTAAGATTGTGTAATGTGATCACTCCTAGATCTACCTGTAATCAATCTGGCTGCCATATTCTGGTACAAAGGTAGCACAATGTAGAGTTCATTGCAGAAGTCCAGCCTTGAGATTACTAGCATGTACACTACCATCTTTAGGTCATTTGATTCTAGACTTTAGGAAAGCGGATTTCAGTAAATTTAGAGAAGTATTGAGGGTGATCCCGTGGTCAGAAATACTAAAAGAGAAGGGAGTTGAGGACGGATGGGAGTTTCTCAAAAGGGAGATATTGAAGGCACAATTTAAAACAGTTCCAGTGAGAAAGAAAAATGGGAGATGTCTCAAGAAACCAGGATGGATGACTAAGGAACTTTCAACTGAGCTAAGTTTTAAACCGAACATGTATAAGAAATGGAAAAGGGGGGAAATCACCAAAAAATAAAAAATCAAAGAAATAGCAGGCATGTGTAGGGGTAAAGTCAGAAAAGGTAAAGTGCAGAATGAACTCAGGCTTGCTAGAGAGGTTAAGAACAACAAAAAGGGCTTTTTTGGATGTGTCCACAGCAAAAAGAAGAAGAAGGAAATGGGAGGGCCACTGCGTGGAGAAGATGGCAAAATGGTAACAGGAGACAGAGAAAAGGCAGAATTGCTCAACACTTTCTTTGCCTCAGTCTTCTCAGAAAAGGAAAAGGGTGCTCAACCTGAGGATAATGGAGCAGAGGACAGAATAGGGGAAGTTCAGAACAGAATAAATAAAGAGATAGTACAGGAATATCTTGTTAATCTAAATGAATGTAAGTCTCCAGGACCAGATGAACTACATCCAAGGGTATTAAAAGAACTGAAAAATGTAATATCGGAGCCATTGGCAATAATCTTTGAAAACTCCTGGAGAACAGGAGAAGTCCCAGCGAGGGGGGGGGGGAAAAGTTGTCCCCCCCTTAAAAAAAGGGGGGGGGGGGAGAGGATCCCAACAATTATTGTCCAGTTAGTTTGACATCAATACCAGGAAAGATTCTAGAGCAGATAATTAAACAGAGACTCTGTGAACATCTAGAAGGCAATGCCACAATCACAAAAAGCCAACATGGATTTCAGAGAAAGAAGTCATGCTAGACGAATCTGATATCTTTCTTTGATAAAATTACTAGCTTGGTAGATGAAGGGAATGCTTAGGATATAGTAAGGCCTTTCAGTAAGGCCTTTGACAAGGTTTCCCATGACATTCTTGCAAACAATCTTGTGAAATGTGGGCTAGACAATGTAACTGTTACATGGATTTGTAATTGGTTGACTGGCTGAACCCAAAGGGTGCTCAACAATGGCTCTTTTTCATCCTGGAGAGAAGTGACCAGTGGAGTCCCACAGGGCTCTGTCCTGGGCCCAGTACTGTTCAACATCTTTATCAATGACTTGGAGGAAAAAATTGGGAGAATACTTATCAAATTTGCAGATGACACCAAATTAAGAGGAATAGCTAATATCCCAGAGGACAGGATCAAAATTCAAAACAACCTGAATAGACTAGAAAGCTGAGCCAAAGTTAACAAAGTGAAATTCAACATGGAGAAATGTAAGGTACTGCACTTAGGGTGGAAAAATGAAATGCACAAATATAGGATGGAGGACACCTGGCTGAACAAGACTACATATGAAAGGCATCTGAGAGTCCAAGTAGACCACAAGTTGAACATGAGTCAACAGTGTGATGCGGCAGCTAAAAAGGTCAGTGCAATTTTAGGCTGGATCAATAAAAGTATAGTGTCTAGATCAAGAGAAGTAATAGTGCCACTATATTCTGCTTTGGTCAGGCCCCACCTGGAATATTGTGTCCAGTCTGGGCACCACAATTCAAAAAGGACATTGAGAAACTGGAGTGTGTCCAAAGGAGGGCGACTAAAATGGTGAAAGGTCTGGAAACCATGCCCTATAAGGAATGGCTTAGGGAGCTGGGGATGTTTAGCCTGGAGAAGAGAAGGTTAAGAGGTGATATGATAGCCCTTTTTAAATACTTGAAGGGATGTCATATTGAGGAGGGAGTAAGCTTGTTTTCTGCTGCTCCAGAGAACAGGACCCGGAGCAAAGGATGCAAGCTGCAGGAAAAGAGATTCCACCTCAGCATTAGGAGGAACTTCCCTGACAGTAAGGGCTATTTGACAGTGGAACACACTCCCTCGGAGTGAGGTGGAGTCTCCTTCTTTGGAGGTCTTTAAGCAGAGGCTGGATGGCCATCTGTCAGGTATTCTTTGACTGAGATTTCCTGTATGGCAGGGGGTTGGACTGGATGGCCCTTGTGATCTCTTCCAACTCTACAAATCTATGATTTTATTATTCTACCATGCACAGTAGTGGCTTTCCCCTTGCATTTTTATTTTTCCCCATATTTAATAAATATAACTCTGGATTTAAAGATTAATCTAATTGATAAGTATTTGTTCTCCACACAATCAGCAGGCAGACCAGCAGGCAGTAGTTAGAGAAGAGAGGGATGATAGATATAGCTCCAACTTCTTTTCTCTGGGGAGTAATGATGGTGATAATCTCCTAAGTAATAGCAATAGCAATAGCAAGTACATTTCTACACCACTTATCAGTGCGCTTAAGCACTCCCTAAGCAGTTTACAACATGTAAGCTAACTGCCCCCAACAAGCTGGGTACTCATTTTAGCAACCTACAGAAGGATGAAAGGCTGAGTCAACCCTGGAGCCCCTGGCTGGGATTGAACTAACAGCCTTGTGGCTGTGAATTGTAATATTGCCTGGCCTACCACTTTTCCCCAAACCTCTTTTACCAGGTAGCAGCTGCACCTAGGGAATGAAAGTCTGTTCTACTGGTGATCAGGACACTGCAGGATGACATCTTTGTCCATCCTATCTGCGAGTGTGGCTGTGACACGGAGTTATGACAGGGTGGCCTGCGTCTGATTGTCACAGCCTCACTTGCTGGTGAGAAGGGGTAGAAATGTAATCTTGCTGTGGTCCGATTACTAGCAGAACTGCAGCCCGGTACAGATCACCCAAAAAGGGTGGTCTGCCGGCGCCTAGTTTTCCGCCAGGGGGAAAACGCAGTGGAAAACCGCACAGCTTCCCGCCAGCGGAGAAAGAACCCACAAAAAGCAGGTTCTTTTTGTGCCACGCTTGTGATGCCCGCGTGTGCCAATGGCGCACTTGTAACATCACAAATGCAGTGCGATGTGCGGATGCTATGCATCCATCACGTCATAATGGTGGCGCCTGTGTAGACAGGGCACCGTCATTTTGCCACCGCCAGTACGTACTAGGGTTAGGGAGCATGTGCATGGTATGCACTCCCCAACCCTACTGACGACAACACCACGCCACATTTTGCCCATCTGTACCGGGCCTGCATTTCTTGATAAAGCTGCTGCTTGGTAAAATAGGTTATGTGTGTATGTTTATGATTGTTGCAATAGTGCAAAGATCATGACTATGCAACATTAAAAAATATAGAACAGTTATGGATCCATAATTCTAGGTTACAAATTTCTAACTTCAATACAGAATGCCAACCATGGTTCCTAGTAGACTTCTGCATTTTAAGAATGACCTAGCAGTGTACAAAGAATGAAGGTACCCTCCCCAATTCCTTAAGTTGAGATGAATGAGAATAGCTTTGCCTGTTCAGCATCTTCATGTTCACAAGGTGGGCCCCTAGAAACAAAGCCAGAACCCCTTAGTACTTCTACCTACACCTGGTACAGAGAAGGGCATCAGCAAGGTACAAACAGATCAGGAGAGCATTTCTTGCATCACTGTATATATTGTGTGTTCTGTAACATTCCCCAAGGGTTTTACCTCTCTGCGTGGTCGGGTGAGGACAGCTTTGAATTTTGGCCATGAATCCACGATTACCTCATACCCTGCTGGATTTCCACGGTTTATGTTCATTACTGTACCATGGACCTGTCAAGAGTCAGATGTCAGAACTATTATTGCACTGGTATCACTAGGGTTGTTGTCACCCAGTGTGGGTGCCTGGAGAGAGCTGCTGAAGAGCAATGACAACCTGCCTCATCCTCTCCCCCTCCCTCCCTCTCCCCTCCTTTCTTTCTGTTGCCTCAGTTATTTCCCTCGCCCCCGCAGGGCATCTCACTGCCCATCACGCAGCCAGACCTAAAAAGGTGGTAGTGGCAGTGGGCCACCCTGTGCTCCCTCCCCTCCTGCTGTGTTTGCTCACCAGGCTGCCTAGCCGTCATCTGCCCAAACCTGGAAAGGGCTGCTGGAGGAGGCATGTGGCTAGGCAAATGAGGCAGTGGGAGGGGAAGGAAGGGGCTCACGCTGTGCCTCCTTCTCTGTTTCCTTGGCTCCCCCAAATGAGAGAGTCATGGCAGTGGAGAAGACAGGGTGGGCACCGGAAGTGGCATCACACATTACCACTCTACGGCAGGAGGAGGGCCCAGCCAGGTGTCACTTCCCCTCTGAGGCGTCACCCAGTGCAGTCCGCATTCCCCTCAACCCCTAGTGATGCCCCTGTGTAATTGAAGAAGGGTAGAATTACTAGAGTGAGCTCTTATTCAAATTATGTCCTGTTGTATTCCCCCCCCCCCCAAAGTGACTGCATCTTCCTCACTGCCAGGTGATGAACAAAGTGTGAGGATTTACAAGCCTGTTTCATAGGACTTTTTCACACGTGGACCTATGTGCTTCCATCCCAAAAATGGTTAAAGTGCTGGCATCCCATAAAAGCAAGCCCATTTCCTAATGGTTATCACACACAGAGCACATTACTTAAGGCCCAATACAAATTTGGCTTTTAAAAGGAGACAAAAAAATCCCCATTGCTAGTGTTGAAATATTTTTTCTGTGCATGCTCCAAACTGTCATTTCCACAAGTACACACACATGCTCCAGAGAGGGGGGAAACCAGGGGGGAATCCTCTTTACCCCAGAAGCTGTGTCAGAGGGAGGCAGAATGAGGATTCCCTTTGCAAACTCCGTAAAACCATAAAGACACACACACAAGAGGGGGGGGGGGCTGGGTCCATAAGCCTGCCTGATTCCACAGAGGGCTGACACTCCCAAATGCTCTCCTTTTCCAGAACATGTTCTCCATTTCTCCCTCCTATCTAGGAGGAATCCCAAAACGTCCTTTCTCTGCCTTCTCCCACCAGCTGTTTCCTAATTAGAGCCTGCAGGAGGAAGGAGAAACAGCTGGGCGAGAGAAAAAGGGGAGTGTGTGTGTATCCCCTTAAGAAGAGAGCTTTCTCCCTGCAGCAAGGTACCTTGGGAAATCTGGAAACAGGAGCCATCCAGAGGCTTGTTTTCCACACAGCTGCCATTACACGAAGGGAGTGAATTTGCAAGCATGGACATGCAAATACAGTAGTTTTGTGAATTTGCTCATTTCTTGATTCACCTCACATTATCCCTGGATTCTGTCCTGATTGCATGCAACATCATGTGGAAAGGCAGCTGCAAAGTTGTCCCTAATGCCCTGGATGACCCTGCATTGCCCCCACTTTAACCTTCCAATTTTCCCCATGTGAAAAAGTCCATACATATTCCCTCAACAACACTAGATTTGCCACCCACTGCACTATCAATAGAGAGCTGCATCTAGTCTCTGCAATTTGCTGCTGTTTAGCTGCTAATGCAGATGGTATGTCTCACAATTACCACAAGTGCTTGAGGGAGGCACTTCCTCAGCATCTCCTCTAGCATCCACAGTTTGGAAGGACAGGAGAGAATCAACATCACTTGGGATGAAGAAGCCTAAAGGCAGGTCTCAGAAGAAACGGAGTGGATGACAAACACCTAAAGAAAGGAGATAATAATTCTGTAATCCCCAGGTTGAGATGCTTTATATAGCATCTACTAAAGAGGTTTGGTATATGATGGTTTAGCTCCTGTACTTCCAAGAGCTGTGGCATCACTAGGGTTGGTGTAACCCACTGGGGTAACTCATGAACATCCCCCAAAGTGGAGGGCACCCACTGTAGGAATTGGGAAGGTCACAGGCACACACACAGTGCCACACAAACCCTCTGCCACCAATGCTTGGTTTTTCTATGTGCAAGATCACATACCGGGCCTTAGAGAAGCCTCCCTGCAAAAAATAACAACTAAACCCTCCCATTCCACAATCTTGCTTGGGTGCTCCTATTCACTGGGTGCTGCCCTTGAGGATAGTTGGCCAACATAGCAGGTGAGGAAGACGAGTGCATTGGATCCTCTTCCTCCTCCTCCTGAGCAAGAGCAGTCACAGTGGGACAAAAGTGGCAGAGGGCAGCACAGAGGCATCTCAGCTTTGGTGGCTCCAGTGACCAAGATGAGATCTTCTTGGGGTGCCAGGCATGCTGCTGTCACTGTCACCTCCCCAGGCAGTCATGTCACCTTTTCTGATGGTATCAACCAGTGCAATGCGCATCCCCCCCCCCCCACACACACCCCTATTGATGCCACTGACCAAGAGGAGCAAATAAGACCTCCTTCCCCTTCCTTTCCAGCTTAATGCTCAAGAGTGGTAACAACATGCCCACATAAATCAATGCAGCTCTGACACACTGTCGACTACTCACCAATAGTGGACAAGATTTTCTTGCTAAAAGGAATCTTTTAGGAATAAAAAGCTGAGGCAGTCTTTCCTCTGCACCTTTGCCTGATCCAGCCGGGTGTCTAGGCAAGACTGCATTGTTTTAAAACAGGTACCAGGAGTCTAGGTCAGAGGGAGGAACACTTGTGTAAATGTATAGTAGAATGAATAAAAAATTAACAGACTTTGCCCCCTCAGATTGTAGCCATGGATTTTGGTGGATGGGATCCATACAGCACAGTATAATTGATTGAGTCCCTAAATATAGGTGAAATGGCTCAACTTGTAATGGATGGGAGGAAGATACCTATTTAATGGGAAGTTCTTGTTGTCTACAGTTTCTCCCACCAAGTGCTGCTGATGGAGATAATGGACAAATTTAGGGTTTGGTGAGGAGGAAGCCTGAGGATGCCTGAGTGCTACTGGGGAATTGTGCTTCAAAGAGTTGTAACAGCAACTTACTCATAGGACTTCATCCCACGGGGGAAATCAATTATTCCGTGAAAATCATGCAATCACAATTAGCATTTTCACATGATGTCACGATTAAATTGCTATTATCTCAGGAATAAACAGGCTATAAACAGCTAGAAATCACTCACGGGGAAATCCCGTGAATCATTTGTTGCTGTTTATTGCCTGCTTATTGTCTGTTTATTCCTGGGATAATGGCAATTTAATCTCGACGTGTGTGAAAATGTTAATTGTATTTGTATTTCATGGGATAATTGTTGTTTAAATTCTCTTGTTTCCCCTGATAAAGTCCATAGCGTCATTAGTCCTGCAAAATCCTTATCTAAATAAAGATTGCTTAATTGCAAGAATGAAATTCTACATTATGGAACTGAAGAATCCAGCTTTGTACATCAGCATGAACTGACATTTACATTCATACATAACTTCTAGCACTGGTTGCTACTCAGAACTTTGCTGTCCAAGTGGTTGTAGAAGGCACTGAACCATGTCTTGGCTACCATCTCCAGGGAGAAGTTCAAATACATGATTGATTTACTTCAAATCAAATACATGATTTACTTACCTCTGGTTAGAGATGCAAAAATTTGTCCTTCCCATTTCTGAGTAGGCTGAGTAATGTAAGTACCCTTTCGTGACTGCTGGAAAAATCCTGATGAAAACTACACCCTGTTTCCTTTGTAGATGGCATGAATTTCTGGTAGGAGAAATTGTGTAAAATCAGAGAAGATATCTGGAAAAGAAGTGCTGTTTATATTGCTTAGGTGGAAAGTTTACTTCAGATATATTGGGGAAACTTTCAGACTCTGATAGAAAGTGACAAAGCAAGAGAGCAGAAAGGGATCGTCTGTCTCTCCACCACCACTACCAGCACCCCACTAAATCTCACACAAGAAAAGAAGGAGTATTATTGTCAGAGAAACACATATGAAAGGGAGATTTGGAAACTGGTGAGGTGTGGGTCCCATGATTTCTCTGCTCTCAAATGTGATGGGATAGTCATTCAATGCCAAGGCAGTTAGGGACTGTACAGACAGCTCCTAAGGGGCGGTACAACACCGCCCTTTGCTAGCCAGATCAGGCTTGCGGCAATTGCACACTGCAGCCCCAATCTGGCCTTTCCACGGCACAAAAAGGAGTTGCAAAAAGTGGCTTCTTTTTACGCTACAGAAAGGGTGCCATAGCCACCACACTGCAGCTTTTCGGGGTTCGTTTGGCACAGCATGTGTACACCCTGCACCAAAGGAGTGCCGTGACACCTCCTGCTATGGTTGGGGCATGCAGTGTCTTACCGGCATGGGGACGGAGTAGGGATGCACAGGATGCAGCCGCCATGCCCCCACTCTGCCCCAATGTCGATGTTTATCACCAGCCTGTACAGTGATAGACTGGCAACTGTCACCCAGAGGACATTTTTGTCGGCCACCCCTAATTATAGAATGACCTGCAGAGAGAGATTTGACAGCTCAACATGTATTAAACAGTGTTAAAGACCTATCTCTTCCAGCAGGCCCACCCAGTTGGTTTTAAACTATGAATTTTAAATTGGTGTATACATCTGACATTCCTGATAAGAAATCTGTACTTAGGATAAGAGGCTACTGTTAGAATAGAATTCAGAGAAACAAAATGGTTCCCAATTGGCAAAGGAGTCAGGCAAAGATGCATTTTATCATCCCACTTGTTCAACTTATAAGCAGAAGATATCATATGAGGAGCAGACTTAAACTCAGAAGGAGGAGTGAAGATAGGAGGAAGGTATATCAACAATCTTAGATAAGCAAATGACAGCATAATACTAGCCGAAATCATTATAAACTTGGAGCAATTACTAAGGATGGTCAAATATGAAAATGCAAAGGCAGGCTTAATGCTGCATATAAAGAAAAAAAAAGGCCATTGAAAAAATATATAAATTCAACCTAGACAATGAAGAAACTGAAATATTTAAAGAGATCCTTCCTAGAGTCAAATATTGGTTGGAATGGTGACTCACAAAGCTCCCCAAAGCTGGTCTGCCAAGATGTCCATGGCCAAGAAATGCCTAAACATTCATGTTTAATGAACACTTTTTAAATGGTCTCCCATGCTACCACCACAGAAGCATGACGATATCATGTGGGAGGCACCACTTAAGGCATTATTATCCTGGTGCTGTTGTGCTTTACTGGCTTCATGTGATAAGCCTCTTAGAAAAAATTGGACACATCATAGATTTCTGCATGCAAATGCCTCCTAAAATGGAAGCCTATGGCCCTGGATAGATGGGTGGTGAAATGCCACCTATTTTTGCTACGCATCGTTGCCACGGCAACCAAATGGAATGGCAATGCTGCGCAGCAAAAAGGGAGCCGCCTAGAGCTGCTCCTTTTTTGTGCCGTTGTTAGGAAGGATCGAATTAGGGAAATTTAATTAGCTCAAAATTACGAGAGGCGTGTCCTAACAATGCACGCAGCCGGATCGTGTCCCTGTGTGTATACCAGAGGTCATCTAGCCCAACCCCAAGAAACAGAGACTCCAATGCCAATGAGTTGCAAACATTTATTAAAGCCACACAACCAAAAGGGATCACACACGCACACACACATTCAATGCTAAAGCAAGGGAGGAGAAGAGGTTGGGGGTAAAGGAGAAAGGATAGAGGCATCGTTGAAATAATTACCTTAGGAGTCTTCTCCAAGCGACGGATGTGAGGGATGTTGGAAGGTGAACACGGCCGCAGGGAACGGGGAAAGCAAGCGGCGACCACGGTGGCTAGGAGCTAAGTTCCAGCGGGCTAAGCTAACAAGAGGCCCGAAAGAGACAGTGGGCTTTGGCTTGCCCAAGTGATTTCAGTGGGGCGCAATGCCCAAGAGAGCTCTGGAGCAGTTGCTCGACAGAGTTTAAGGTTTGGAACTTCAGCTCACAAGTCCAAAGAAGGCTGGAATCTAGGTCTTATTTATACTGCGAAACATATCCTCAGGCTATAGCTACCTGTGGAACAAAGGTCTTGATGGCTATCTATTGACTAAGTCTAAAGTTAAACAATGGATACACAAAAAGGGTCTGCCACTTCTTTGGGAGAAGACCACTATCTAGATGGCTGAATACTTAATGCCATCAATAGGTGAGGCAAACTTCTTTTGTCCTCATTCTTTCAGGTTGCCGGCGAAACTGGAAGGGCAACTCCCAGAACTGGTTTTAAAAGGTTTAAATCTACCTCTTGCTTATAGCCATGCCTTGCTAGGCTGTCTGACTATGTGGTCAGCTCACTTTTGGGATAATGGCGGCTGCGATGGGGTCAGTCAGGGCTCATGATTTTTTATCGCTTGGCACCCAAAATTTATATAAATCCAAACTTGATAACACCATCATAAGGGCTGCAAAGGGCTCTTCTGTCCACAGGCATGTGGGTGCTCAAGCTCCCTCACGTCATGGACATGCACCCTGTATGGGCAGGGCCACGCAATCATGGCGGCACCCACACATCATAGGGCTCGCTGCCAGGACGCTGCCTCCTGGCGGTGTGTACTGGCCCAATAATGTCTGAAATGCTGCTCTTAAGTTTAGAGATTTTCTTTTTCATTTACATAAAAATGAAGGATGTGAGTTGGGAAGAATACCTTCTGAACAAACCTCAACAACAAGGACCTCAACAAGGGATGACGAAGCTGTACACCTTGGAACTCCCTGTTCCCTAATTCACACAGTTAATAATCTTCTAAGTAGTATATTATTTACTGACAGTCCTACCATGTGGTAGTAATGATCTGTAAGTGAAAGCACAAAAACATTTTCAGTCTGGAAGGGTCTACTCAAAAATGGGCACATAGTTCACAGAGGCAAGAAGAGAACACCCAGCCATATGATCTTTTAGCTTAGCCACTTTGTCAGATGACAAGCTGTACTTTTGCATGTTTATTCAGTATGGTGTAGTGTTCTAAGTGTCAGACTAGTACATCAGAAGACCAGAGTTCAAATATCTGGTCATCCATGGAAACTCACTGCATGAACTTGGGCAAGTCACAGTCTCTCAGCCTCAGAGGAACCTCTCTGAACAAATATTGTCAAGAAATTTTTAAGATAGGGCACTATAAGTCAGAACAGATTTGAAGGCACATATCACAAAATCTACACAATACTAAAATACTTCAGCAAATGCCTTTTGCATCTTTGTTGTATCTGAGTCAGATGTGCCCAACTTAAATCATTTTTTGGCCCATAGAAGCCATTAGGTAGGGTAACCTGAATTAAAAACATTTTTGTTTTTAAACATTCCAGGATTGTCAGATATTATGTCTTTAAATATAAAAGGATTTTTTCTCAGAAGAAAAGGACCAAAATTGTTACTGGATGTAAAAATAGAATTTAAAAAAAAAACAAAAAACAGACATCTCAAAATACTCTCATATCACAATATTTATAGCTTGCTTGAAGCTAACTGTGTCCTTGTCACTTATAGGGCTAAAGGAGGCCTACAAGGCTGGGCTGAGTTACCTATCTCATCACTTGGCAGAATGGAAATATTATTTTGACCTTGAAACTCTGGTACATGCGCTAGTAACCTCATGACTCGATTTCTGCAATGCGCTCTACATGGGGCTACTCTTGTGCTTAGTTTGGAAACTTCAGTTAGTTCACAACATGGCAGCCAGGTTGGTTACTGATAAAACCAGAAGCCATCATATAACACCTATTTTAAAATCACTCCACTGGCTGCCCATTGCTTTCCGGGTGCAGTACAAGGTGTTGGTCATGACCTTTAAAGCCTCCTTTCGTATAATCCACCCCGCGCACTCAGGTCCTCAGGGAGGAATTTATTGCAGCCTATAAATACAGTGAGCCTATGCCATACATGGGCTCATTATAGGTGGCTTCCAGTTTATGCAGAAGCTGCCGGAAGGCTGGGAGAATGGCGTGCGCGCCTGTGGCACGCGCACACAGCCACGCGTCATGCATGAGACCCATTATATGTAATGAGGCTTGAACATACGTGCTTTTTGCCTTACGCAGGGGGAGCTGGAACATCCCCTGCATAAGGCAAGGGAAGACTGTACTAGGCTGATTGCAACCACCCAGAGGACCTTTTCATCAACCACTCCCAGATTATGGTATGGCCTGCCAGAGGAGCTCCATCACATTCCCAGCTTAGACAGTTTCAAAAAGGCTGTCAAGGCAGATCTCTTCCAGCAGGCCTTTCCTGAATAGAAAACTCAGCCACCAATCTGAACACCATCCCTCTAAATCCACTATAGCCCATTGGCTCGATTTGTTTATTTTAATGTATGATTTTACAGTGTTAACTGTTTAATTGATGTTTTAGGGGTGGGTGGGATATTGGGACATGGGATTTTGGATGAAAATTTTAACGTGTAAATTGTAAGCCGTCTCAATTGTCATTGACACAGAGGTGGGATATAAATAAAGTTTTATTATTTTACTATTTATTATATTATTACAGATCAGACATAGATAAAATTCTAGATCCCTTATCTCTGAAATCATTTTATTGTAAGAGAACTGATGTTACATAAAAATACAATTAAAATTTTAAGGAAAACCCTTAATGATTAGCCACTAAAAGAGGTCAGTGGAGGGCTCTCTGTCTCTCCCTCTCATTCAGAGCAATATCAGAGTTATAACTTGAACGGCCTGGAAGGCAGTGGGACTTAGGGAGACAGACAGAGAAACCCCTCTTATGTTTCCATTGCTACATTTTGGCATGGAAGCAGATATGATACAATTCAGACAATTTCTGGTAGCCCCGATGTTCATGTATCTTCTGCATGTGGACATTACTTAGGGCAACATTGCCATATACAGGGTAGCCAGCTGCATGGACTTTCATGGCCAGTGCCCTCATTGTCATGGCTGAATAGTGCTTTCCACGGTGTGATGGCAGTGTGTAGGTGTTTGCCATTGCACCAAGAAAATCCATTGTGCTCCAGCTGATAGGTTGACAATCAGTGTCCATGACGCAGGTAGTGAAGAAATGCTGCACCACGCTGGCCAGGTAATGGCGACTTTGTTCATTGCCTCCATAGTTCCATGTTTCGTTCAGCAGATCAACATGAGAGGCATTCAGGGAGGACATTGTAAAACCAGGCTCTAACCTGGAAGAGGAATAAGTTAATAAGAATTCAGCTAAAGAGACTAAACGAGTTGAATGCAAAGATTAGCATGTACTGTCAGACCAAAGGTCCATCTAGTTCCACTCTTAAGAATGGCCAGTTACAATTTGGACAATTATTAGCTCTCACCATCACCACAGGTATTCTTCCTCTGTAGAAGGAGCTTGCATTCTTGATTATTATAGTACCAATATAGCCTTTAAGAGAGTAATGGTTTTTAAAAGCCATCAATGCTGATGCAAACCTTCATAATATAAGAATACCTGGATTGTGAGCAGGAAAAAGGGCATGGACCTCTGGGAATATATGTACCATATAAAATGATGACCTTATTGGGTATCTCTTTCCACAGGTGAAACCAGGATTGGAAACACATGAGAAAAATGAGTGACTGTTTTTCCTTTCCTGGTGTTTTCTTACACTAAGCTTTTATTCATCTATTATAGTGTGAAACATTTACAGTGAAGAATAACAAACCATAGCCAGTGCACTGAGAATTATCACATATAAAGTTCATTTTTTGTAAGAATGAAGTGGCTGTTTCTGATTGCTATTTCATTTAGAGGACTATGATTCAGTGCATGAAGTAAGATGTAGATATTCTCTGTCAAAAGGTGCTAAGCTAAAATTTGATCATATGTAATGATGGGTTCCATGGAGTGTGTACAGTAACAATAAAAACAGTGCCAATAACAATAAAAGGATAATTTACAATAAAACAATAAAAGAATGCAAAATCTTGACAAAGTCACTGTCATTAGACCCTACTGCATGGGGTTAAAATCCCGGCTTACCTTTCCTGAAAACAGTCCTTATTCGGGAGGCAGCTGAGTGTTATCGCAAAGAAATTGCTGCCAAATCACTGCCTGGGTCCATTCCAGATGCAGCCCGGGTCCTATAAGCTGCTTCATTAGCCATTTTTAGAATCCAGAAGCTTCCAACTTGAATGGCTGCCGAAGTGGCTTAGAGGACCCAGGCTGCATCTGGGATTTCTTTGCAATAACACCTGGCTGCCTCCCAAATTATGACTAAATTTGGGAAGGTAGATGGGGTTTTAACCCCATGCAATAGGGTCCATTATTAGATACTTTTTTCAGTTTACAAGTTGGCATTTAACATAGAGCTATTTGCCATTTGCAACATAATAGACTATGTAAATGTCTCCAATGGCAATAAGACATAATTTTCATCCTTACTACCACCAACAGGAGAGAGATCAGGCTTTCCCCCCCCTTTCAGATTCTTGTTCTACTATGAAACAGAGACAATAACAACACCTTATAAAAATGGAATTGTTTGGACATTTTAGAAATTACAGTACATCTAATATTTGCATCCAGAAGATTTTATCATTAGGGTATGTAAGCCATATATGTCTTATTGTTCATTTTTCTTTGTTCCTTTGTGCATTCACATACTGTGGATAGGTTGCAGTTTATATATGATAACCTAAAAGGCACGAGATGTCATCTGTGAATTACTTTTAGGATACTCTCATTCACTGCTGCTGATGTAGATATGTAAGGCAGTCCAGACCATATGTTGTTCCACTGATTGTCAGGAATGACTATATTGAAATCAGATTCCCATAATGATTTTTACACTCTGATTTGGTTTACATGATACTTTAACAATCCAGTTTCTTTTGGGTCAGTTATATGAGATATGCAAAGATTCTCACTTCTGAAATCCTCTTCCCAAACATTTATGGACAATTACTTTAGTGAACTTTAAGTCCGAATTAAAGACTATTTTGTTTTGGGAAGCTTTCCAGCTTACAGCCTAATTTTGATAGTTAGATAAGTGTAAGTGTGTATTGCTTTTATAGTATACTGTTTTAGAATTATTTAATTATGTTATTTTATCATCTTTGCTGCTTTTGATTGTAGCTTGTACACCATAGGCAGGTTTTAACTGTATTCTTGTTTTGATGATTATGTAATAATAATAATAATAATAATAATAATAATAATAATAATAATAATAATAATAATAATAATTCTCTAATTTTGTTAGGCACTGTGGTGATCCTTCTTTTTAATAAATAGAATGGACTAGAACAGGGATGGCACTCCCTTATTCCTTCTGCTGGAAGCTCAGAGTATCTGCATCTTCTTTGCCCGAATGGTGCTCCTCTGTCCCCTTTCCCCAGCAATAGTAGCTGCTACTGTGACCCCGTGGCAGCTGCTACAAAAGACAAGAAACAAATTGAAGGTTTCTAATTACAAGAAAGGCGATCCCATTTAAACACTAGAAAGAGAGTGTTGCTATAAGACCTGCTCAACCATGGAATAGACTACCTCATAAGGTACTGGACTCTCTTCATTTGAGATCTTTAAACAGCTTGTATGGCCATCTCGCGGAAGTGCTTTCACTTGGATTCCTGCACAGTAGGAGATTGGATTAAATGGCCCTTGGAATCACTTCCAACTCTTACAATTCTATGAATAGGTTGCAATCCGTCCTATAGTTTTCAAAAAAGATGAGATATAACTGGCTCAGGAAATACACTATTGACCTACCATAAAGTTACAAAACAGGGTTCATGGTATAATCTTCTTCAGGGTGCATGGTATAATTTTTAAAAGTTATATGGTCCATGGTGTAATTTTTAAAACTTAGAACATTTAATTTTAGAATGAAAATAAATTCTTTTGTTTCATAGTGTCCTAGCAGTGGGATGGTAGCATGTGTGAGAAAAAAAGTTGTATTCCAGATTTATGACTTGGGACCAAAAGCCATAGGATGATGATCTAAAAAGCTTACATGCAATTTAACCATGAGCACACTGGCAAAAAAGATTTTCCAGCTGGAAGCATCCCAGGTTACCCAGTGTCTCAATAGCACCAAAATTGAAACTCTCAGTGTTTGCATAGCCAAATGGATACTCACTGGTACTCAGGAAGTATACTTGGGTTGGGGTGCGTATAGGTGATATAAGAAGTAACTGACAGTGGCTCATGCTTGCTGGTGGCAGAATCTTGGAAGACTTTATATATCCCATCCTGGTTCCCTGTAGAGAGTAATAAAATATTTAGTCAGCAAGCAAAAGTGTCTGCCCCTCTGCATGTCAGAGCAGGAGGAATGAATAGGATTCTGTTAGATGCTCATATTGAAATGATGCTCTTCTGTAGCTCATGTGCAAAATAAACATTTTAAAGGCAATTGTGATGTGGTGATTTAAGTGTAGGACAGACTTTGGGAGACCAAGGTGTACATCCCCACTCAGCCAGGAAAGCCAATAGGTGACCTTTGGAAAGTCACACTCTCTCAATCCTGTGGTGATGGAAAACTTCCTCTGAATAAATTTTGCCAAAAAAAACCCCATGATGGGGTTATCATAAGTCAGAGTCGACATAAAGGACCACCACAACAAAAGAAGAATGAAAACTCTAGTGGATTACATTTTTTAAAAAAAGGTTAAAATTCTTGCTGGCCTCCTGACAGCACCTTTTCTATTCTGCTGGGTGCTTTAAAAAATAATGACCGTGTAGCCAGTCAGCTAAGTACATCACTAGCTAGCATTTGGGAAGCGTCAGATAGGATGTGAAAAGAGATGGCAAAAGCCCCAATTACAATTACAAGAATTCAAAAACATATAATTTAAGACTAACTGAAAGAAAGAAGTTGGCACCATGAGCTTTTGTAGACTTAAGTCTACTTCCTCAAATGAATTTGGTGGAGTGGAATGCCAGAGACAGATCTATATAAGTCATTTGTGTGTGAGAATGTCAATTCAACTTTAAAATCCCAATTATAAAAATTATGCTTTGTTGGCAGCGGGAGTTCCACGCCAAAGTAATGCATTGCATTGGGAAATGGTAGAAGCGTTCCTAATTTAATTATATTTTATTATTATATGCATGCATTCTTAGAGATCCTTTTGAAACAAATGATCGGAGGGCTATCCAAAAGAAATAACATTCATTATCACATCACATAAATTAATTAGCTATCAAATAGCATTTTAAAGTGCACATAGTCAGGGTGATTAATGAGTGCTTAAAATATATATTTTATTTCATCTGTATGTGAATGGTTATCTGGCACCTTTTTACTCTCTACAGTTATAGCATTATGATTCTGTTTTAACTGCCATGGCATCATCCTATAGAATCTTGGCAGTTGAAGTTTGGTAAGAAACTAGAGCAGTGGTTCTCACCCCCAAACTGGGGTGCTAGCTAATATCTGAGAAGACTGCAGTATTGTCTAACAGGCTCAAGAATTGAGCCAAAACTAACAAAATAAGTTTCAACAGGGGAATAGCTATCGTTCTGATCTTAGATAGGAAAGTTCAGGTGCACAAATACAGAATGGGTGACCCTGGTTTGATAGCAGTAGAAGTGGGAAGAATCAAACCACAAGCTAAACATGTGTCAGTAGAGTGGTCTGGAGGCAAAAAAATCTAAAGGAATTTTCTGCTGCATCCACAGAAATGTAGAGTCCAGATCAAGGGAAGTAATAATACTTACTGTATTCTGCTTTAATTATATACACACACACCCAGTGAAATACTATCTCGAGTTGTGGGCAACACAGCTTAAGAAGGTCATAAGGAACAGTTGAGGTAATTGTATACATTTACCCTTGAGCTAGAAGATGGAGAGTTACTGAAACAGCCATCTTCAAATAACCTAAGGGTTGTCACAGAGAAGATGGAGAAAGCTATTTTTCTGCTGCTTTTGGAAGCAGGACCCAAAGCAATGTATTGAACTACAGGAAGAAAACAATAAAAAATGAGACTCCCCCACCTTCTGAGGTAGTTCTACTGTCAAACAGCTCTTACCAGGTTTGTTTGACAGTAGGGCTACCACAGAAGGTGGTGGACTCTCCTTTCTAGGAAGTTTTTGAAGACAGATTGAATGGTCATCTGTCAGGGATGCTTTAGCTGTGGATTCCTGCATACACTGGTCCATATTTCTGCAGTATCCTTTTGGTCTGTTCCAACTCTGTTATTGTGTGATTCTGTGAAATAATTTATTTATTGCCTTTGTAAACTTTGTTGTTGTTAGCTGCCTTTAAGTCGGTTCTGACTCATGACGATTCCGTGGATGAGACATCTCCAAGAATCCCTATCCTTCACTGTCCTGCCCAGATCCTTTGCCCACAACCTCCCTGATTGAGTTTAACCATCAGGTTTGTGGTCTTCCTCTCTTTCTTCTACCCTCTACCTTTCCTTAGCAATATAGTTTTTTCTAATAATCCATGCCTTCTCATTATGTGGTCAAAGTATGATAGTCTCAACTTGATCATCTTTGCTTTCAAGGAGAACCCTGGTCTGATCTGTTTAAAAGCCCATTTGTTTGTCTTCTTGGCTGTCCTTGGTATCCTAAGTACTCTTCTCCAGCACCACATTTCAAATGAGTTGATTTTCTTATTGTCTGCTTCCTTCACTGTCCAGCTCTCACATCCATACATGGTAATTGGGAATACAATTGCCTGAATGATTCTGACTTTAGTGACTTTTGTAAACTTACTTTTGGCAAATGGGAAAGGGGCTTGTGCAATTGTCAAGAAGATTTGAGTTTTCAGCTCTTTGATTGTTGGTGGAGATGCCAACTGCTACTCTATATTAAATGACAAAGCATTTTGGGCCAAGCTTGTCTTCAATTTATTTTTCAATATACTTGTTCTTTCACTTCACACTGCCTTTCTCCCCTCTATTTCTTTATTCCACTCAACCCATACTTTCTTCTAGGCTAATCATCATTGCTTTTGCTTTCATTTCACAGCTCTATCCTTCCTTCTCATTGGTTGCTTTTCCCCTTCCAATTCTCTGACCTTCCAATAATCACATTTTCCCCTCCTTGCAAATGCTTAAACACCAATGAAAATGTACTGTAAGCCTTGCATTAAAAAAAAGCCCTCTGTTTCCCTCATCCTTTTATCTCCCTCAATCCAGCCTCCATTTCATGGTTTTGTATTTCTTAACCTAATTACTTTGTAAGACCTAGCACTGTAACACCTAGTACTGTGGGGCATTATAATAATTATGATATTATTCTGTATATGGTGAAAGATAGTATCCTATCTGGCCAAACCTCAGACCTATAAACACACAAGACTTTTTAATGGGTCTTCTTAACTCTTCCCTCCAAAAGAAGGAACTGCTTGTTACCATGGATGCGAAAGGATTGAGCCCAGTTGACAGCATCTGTATCTAACATCAGTGTCCGGTAGACATTAGGATCATGGTAAAACGCTGCATACACATTGACATAGTGATCTGAGTCATCTGAGACAACCTAAAAAGAGAGACATGGATCACCTCAGTGACTGGTTTGTTAATATAGTTTTTTTTGGCATCCCTTAGTTGAGCCACTTCTAACAATTTTTCTAATAGTCTTTGTAGTCTACAAAAGATCAGGTAAGAATAGGTAATTCCCCAGGTGGAGAGGAATGAAAATATCTTTGCCTAATTAGCACATTCATGTTTTCAGGCTAAAAGTGTCCCTCTAGAAAGAAAGCCAGAAACCTCTTATACTTTCCACCTGCAGTTGACTTCGGAAAGGCCTCAGTATAGGACAAACAGATCAGGAATGTGTTCCTTGTTGGTGCTGCATAGAATGTGTATCCTATTAGACCCACCCCCCTCACCAAGCATATTACCTCTCTGCGTGGTCGGGTGAGGATGGCTTTGAATTTTGGCCATGAATCCACAATCACCTCATGGCCAACTGGGTTCCCACGGTTTATGTTCATTACTGCACCATGGACCTGTCAAGAGTCAGACGTCAGAACTGGTGTTATGGTGTAGTTGAAGGAAGCAGCTGAAACAGAATCACCAGAGTGCGCTCTGATTCAGATTTTGACCTGCTGCATCCACCCCCAACCCAACCCCTTGTATACTCTGACCCAGAATGGATCCAAATTGGCTACATCTTCCTCAGTGCCAGCTGATGAATAAAATGTAGTTATTCACCAGCTCATTTCATATCTATTCCATCAACAGCCCTAGATTTGCCTCCTGATGAACTCCGTAAAGGAAGCCATTTACCAAGTGGGTGACATCTTATGCTGGGGACCTATTCCCCCCTCCCGCCCCCAGCACTTGTGTGTTGCACTGAAAGCCTGAGACATACAGTGGGCCCTTGAGATCCACGGAGGTTTGGTTCCAGGGGCCTGCATGGATACCAAAATCTGTGGATGTTCAAGTCCCATTAAATACAACAGCATAGTAAAACAGTGCCCCTTATATAAAAGGGAAAATGGGGGGTTGCTTTTTGAAATTTATATATTTTAAAAATATATTTTCAAGCTGTGGATGCTTGAATCCGTGGATAAAAAAAATCTGTGGATATGGAGGGCTGACTGTACAACTAACAAAATGTAATGGACTAAGTTTTACTCAGATGCTTAATGTGGAGCTTTTAGGAAAGCTAGAAGTGCTGGTAGGTGTCTGGCCCATAAGCTCAGCTGCTCTCACACACAACAGGTCTCACTATTACCGCAAGTGCTTGAGGGAGGCACTTCTTCAGCATCCCCTCCAGCAGCTGCAACTTGGAAGGACAGGAGAGAATCAACATTGCTTGAGATGTAGAAGCTGATGGGCAGGTCCCAGGAGAAAAAAGAGTCGGTGGAAAGCACCTAAGGAGGGGAGAGAGCAATTCTGTAATTCCCAGGCTAAGAAGCCTTATATATGACTGATCAAAGACACTTGACATGTGTTGTTATAGTCTCCCCATTCTCAAAAGGAACTGACAGGCCTCCTTCCTCGTCTCTCTCTGCTCACTGCTCAAGAGCGGCAAGGACATGCTCATATGAGGCACTGAAGCTCTGTCACTCAGGCAGCTACTCACCGGGGGTGGACCAGATTTTCTTGGTGAAACCAATCTTTCAGGAATAAAAAGACAAAACAGCACCACACACCCTGGTGCCAGGGTTTATTCCAGCTTGGTCTCTTTAGGCAAAACTACTTTGCTTTGGGACAGGTACCAAGATAAGTAGGGGGAAAGGGAGGATGTATAAAATTTTGACTAGAATGAAACATTAACAGGCATAGTTCTTGGGAGTTGGGATCCACATAGTAGAGAATAAATGATTGATTTCTGAATGTAGGTGAAGTGGCTCTGCTTCTAACGGATGGAAAGTAAGTGCTATTTTAGACCACATTCCTGCTGTCTTCAGCTTCTTCCACTGGATACTCCTAATGGAGATAATGGACAACTAGGGGGGTGTCCCCACTTGGCAGTTAAAACGGATTATATTGGCACGATTCTGATTCAGATTATGTTCCGGGAATAATTCGAATTTTTTCCATCATTTCCATTACGAAAAGGGGCAAATTACCTCGATTCATTTAGACCCTGTTTTCGTTCCCATTTATTTTACATCGCTGTATTTTAAAGCGGATTAATTTGCTCCCCGTTCCCATTTGTGTCTGCAAGCTGTCAATCAAGTGTGTAGGCTTCAGACGTCACAAGTCTTGGGGTTTGGTTTTTTTGGGCAGCCAATGAAAATCGGCTGCATCCGAGGCTCTTCTGTTGTGTCTCCCCAGACTAGAAGGAGCCTCTATTCGTCCTAAACTCTTTGCTCTTCTGTGTCTCCCCATATTAACTGTCATAACTCAGTGCTAGGGAATTCTGGGAATGGTAGTTTATTATGGCACCAGCACTCTCTGGCAGAGGAGGGTAAATGTCTCACAAACACAACAGTTCCCATAATTCCTTAGTACTGAGCCAGGGCAGGTTAAGGGGTCTCAAACTGTATTATTTCTACAGCGGGTTTTGAACTACAGATGAGATTTTTTTCATAAATTAAAAAAGTTGTTACTTTATAATTTACTTTAGAAATACACACACACACACAAATATACATTCATATGTGTATATATACGTGCGTTCACACACACACAAACACATATGTATGTGGGTATATACCTATATGTTTGTGTGTGTGTGTGTGTGTGTGTATATATAGTGTGTGTGCGTTTGCCAAATCGCATCAAGGAGGAGAAGGCAGGGGAGTTCAGTGGGCAGAGACTATGCAGCCAAAGCCCAGGGCTGGAAAACTGGATCAAGGAGGAGAAGGCAGTGGGGTTCAGTGGGTAGAGACTCTGCAGCCAAAGCCCAGGGTTGGCAAATCGTATCAAGGAGAAGAAGGCAGTGGTGTTCAGTGTGTAGAGACTCTGCATCTAAAGCACAGGGTTGGCAAATCGGATCAAGGAGGAGAAGGCAGTGGGGTTCAGTGGGGAGAGACTCTGCATCCAAAGCTCAGGCTTGGCAAATCGGATCAAGGAGGAGAAGGCAGCGGGCGTCAGTGGGGAGAGACTCTTTGGGGAAGAGAGAAGAGAAGGCTTGATTCCCCCCCCCCCACAGATCCCTGGGTGCCCAATCTCACCTGTGTCTTCCCATAGTTCCTCTGGGAAAGAGAGAAGAGAAGGCTCAATCCCCCCCTCAGATCCCTGGGCGTCCAGGCTCTCCTGTGTCTTCCCATAGTTCCTCTGGGAAAGAGAGAAGGAGCCTCCATTCACCCAAATCCCTTTGCCTCCCCCATTGCTCCCTGGGCTGTCTGGGGGCATGTACTGCAAAGCCCATCTGCTCAGGCGTTCAGGCAGAGGCGAAAAAAGAAAAAAGAATAATTTAAAATGGTGTTCAATGGCTCTCCTCACACATCGGTCTATGAATGTGGAGCAGAGGGGAGGTTGCAGTCCACCAGGGTAGAGGCTATGTGAATGGAAGAAAATGGTGCTGGCGATGCAGAAAGAGAACAAAGAGGGTGACACCCCCAGGCCAGCCCCTTGAGTGCTGCTCCTCCCATCTCCAGGTTCCCGAATCAGACACCCTTGTCGTTCCCATTCGGATATCGCGAATCGGACCCCGGGAGCAAAAATAATCCGTGTTAAAACCTACTGTTTTTTTAAACCGGTTTATAGGCATATAATCTGGATTATACAATAAAACCCGAATCAGATTCAAAACTGAATGGTAATGATTCAGGGGCAATGCGGATCAAATTCGGGGTTAAATGGGAACAATGCCCCCTTAATTTGCATCCTAATCCACGTTTTAGGCCAGTGGGAACGCCACCTAGGATTTGATGGAGAATGAAGCCTGGAAATGTGACCCCAACCAATTTTCAATGTCATTAATCCTGCAAAACTCTATCTAGCAAAAGGATTTCTTAACTTGCAATAGCAAATAAAGAACAAAAGAATCCAAGATTGTTACAGCAGCCTGAGCAAACACTGATATTAATCAGTATCAGCTCTTAGGATTTGTCACTGCACAGTTCTTTGTTGTTGGAGAGAGCACTGGACAATGTGATGGCTTTATGCCTAGGAAGATATTCAAATACATTATTCACTTCTTTCAGCAAATGCCTCCAGGTACAACCATTCTGGATCTGGTGAAGGAAAGCTTGGACTGAATCAACTGTTTGATAGTTTATGATGACACATATGACAAGTCATATTCTCATTGCCTATACTAAAAGCATTGGGACCTGAATTCTGGAGAATTTTTAGAACTGTCAAGTATGGGGTTTTTTCAGTTTAAAACTTAGAAATGGTCTGTGGAGCCTCCTGTGAATTATAACACTTTCTTGCACTATCCAAAGGAGGATAAGAAAAGTTTGAGACTAGTGTAGAACACAGCAAGCGTGACACCATATCTTTTGGCTACTGTCTCTGAAGGTTCCTTGCTGGCTCCTTCCTGCAGAGGATTCAGAGCTGCACTATTAAGTCTGTCACACTGAAAACTGGGCACGAAGCACTTTCTTGCCCAAATTGTCCCAAATTACATTACAGCATAATTAGAACCAAGATGTGAACATAAAAGGGTATGTGATTTTAAATCTTCAGATTACATCTCACCAGGCAGTGGTGTCATTCAGCTGATTTGCCCAAACTAGTTGTTAAAATTTGTTGGGTTTGCCTCTTGTTATGGGGACAGAAAACAAAAACTTTTGCTGGCAACTGGCATATCCATATCAGCCATCTTCTCTGCCAACAACAATAACACAAGCAATCCAAAAACTTTCCCAGTCAGCTCTACCCCAGACGTGTGCACCGCTGTGAAAGGCTAAGGAAGAGGAGAAAAAGGAATTTATCATGGCCTTGTAAACAGCCCCTTCTGGGAAAGGAAAGGCAGGAAGAAAAGAAGAAAGGAGAGAGAACGATGGAGGTGTGTGTGTCTTCTGGAGAGCGCCCAACCCTGATTTCTCTCCTCCCTGCTGCTGCAGGCAAATGTGCATTCACACACATTTATAATCATAGGGGTTTATCACACAGAGGGCACATTGGTAAAATCCTGTACAGATATGGGATTTTAAAATCCAGGTGTTGTTTGTCAGATATGTTGGCATGAAAGAGAAATAACATGAAAATAATCTGAACTGAAAACTCCTTTGTACTTTTGGAATTTAGCAAAAATAAAAAGGAGCTGGTTTTGATGACTGCGTTCAGGTTATTTTTGTGTTATTTCTCTTTCATGCAAACATTGTCTGAAAAGCATCCTGCAAATGCGTTTTTCCCCAACTTTCTGTTTGCGTTAACCCTGAACATCATCTGAAAAACAACATTGGTTTCAGTTTAAATTTAGTTTCTACATGGGATTCATCCCATGTGATAAACTACATAGAACCATAGAGTTGGAAGAGACCCCAAGGGCCATTCAGCCCAACCCCCCTGCCATGCAGGAACTCATAATCAAAGCACCTCCAACAAATGGCCATCCATCCTCTGTTTAAAGACCTCCAAAGAAGGAGACACCACCACTCTCTAAAGCAGTGTGTTCCACTGTTACTGTCAGGAAGTTCCTCCTAATGTGTAGGTTTGGCTTGAATCGGTTGCTTCAAGGCCTGTTCTCTGGAACAGCAGAAAACAAGCTTGCTCAGCCTCAATAAAACACCCCTTCAAATATTTAAACAGGGCTATCATATCACCTCTTAACCTTCACTTCTCCAGGCAAAGCATATCAGCTCCCTAAATCACTCCTCATAGGACATGGTTTCCAGACCCTTCACCATTTTAATGAATTTTATCCAAAAAAGAGATCAGATAGGTCTGGCATGACTTGCTTCTGTGAAACTCATATTGACTTTTTGTGATTGTAGCATTGCCTTCTAAATGTTCCCAGACTCTCTGTTTAATGATCTGCTCTAGAATCTTTCCTGGTATAGATGTCAGACTAACCAGACGATAATTGTTAGGATCCTCTCTTTTCCCTTCTTTTTGAAGATGGGGACAACGTTTGCCCTCCTCCAGTCTGCTGGGACTTCTCCCGTTCTCCATGAGTTCTCAAAGATTATCGCCAGTGCCTCCAAGATTACATTTGCCAGTTCTTTTAATACCCTTGGATGTAGTTCATCTGGTCCTGGAGATTTAAATTCATTGAGATTAATCAGGTATTCCTGTACTTCCTCTTTACTTATTCTGTGCTGCTTTCCCCCTATTGTGTCCTTTGCTCCATTTCCCTCAGGCTGATGAGCACCCTTTTCTTTTTGTGAGAAGACTGAGGCAAAGAAGGTGTTGAGTAGTTCTGCCTTGTCTTTGCCCCATTATCCTTTCGCCATCTTCTCCAGACAATGGCCCGAATGTTTCCTTTTTCCTCCTTTTATGAGGGACATAACCAAAAAAATCCCCCTTTTTATTGTTCTTAACCTCTCTAGCGAGCCTGAGCTGATTCTGCACTTTACCCTTTCTGACTTTATCCTCACACATTCTAACTATTTGTTTGAATTCCACTTTGGTTATTTCCCTCTTTTTCTATTTCTTATACATATCCCATTTAAAATTTAGCTCAGTTTAAGGTTCCTTAGTTATCCATCCCAGTTTCCTGAGACACCTCCCATTTTTCTTCCTCACTGGAACTGTTTGAAATTGTGCCCTGTCTCCCTTTTGAGAAACTCCCATCTGTTCTGACCTCCCTTCTCTTTTAGTATTCCTGACCATGGGATCACCTTCAGTATTTCTCTAAGTTTACTGAAATCAGCTCTCCTAAAGTCTAGAATGCATGTCTGACTATGACTGGCTTCTCTTTTCCACTAAAACTCGAGGAGAACATGGTCACTCCCACCTAAGGATCCCACCACTTGCATCCCATTAACCAGGATATCCCAATTGGTTCAGATAAGATCTAAAATAGCTGACCCCCTTGTTGCCTCTTCCACCTTTTGACCAATGAAATTACCTTCCAGTCAAGTGAGGAATTTGCTAGACCTTACATTTTTGACTGAGTTCAACTTCCAGCAAATATCAGGATAGTGTGTTTCTCAAATGATGATTTATACAACAATTAAAATGTTTTGTTTAATGAAGGGGACTTTTTTCCTCTTCTAACTCTAGGAGAAATGAGAAGACCAGGTCTGGTGAATCAAAGATCCAGTTTTATTTAGAGAAAGAAATGTATCCAAGTTCCTATGTACCACCTAAGATTAAGGCCAGAGTTGTTTCCCTTCTGGTCGCCTTCATAATTGAGCATGGACTATGTCATGTAACATTGATTTAGAGCAAAAATGAGCAATTTTGTGAGCCTATAAATGTATGGAAGTGAGAGTTGGACAGTGAAGAAAGTGGATAGAAAGAAAATGAACTCATTGGAGATGTGGTGCTGGAGAAGTGTGCGGAGGATCCCACGATCAGCCAAAAGGACAAACAAATGGGTCCTCCAGCAGATGAAGCCGGAAACCTCTCTGGAAGCCAATATGACCCAGACTAAGGCTGTCATGTTTTGGACACATTGTGCGAAGAGATGACTCACTAGAAAAGACAATAATGCTAGGAAACATGGAGGGAAGCAGAAAGAGAGGAAGACCCATGCTAGATGGATGGAATCTATTAAGGAGGTTGTGGGCCTGAATCTTCAGGACCTAAACAGAGTGGTGGAGGGCTTGGAGGTGTCTCATCCACAGGATTGCCATGAGTTGAGATCTACTTGAAGACATTTAAACGTAACAACAACAGTTCAAAGGTAAGCTGTATTCGTCTGTATTAGTCTGTAGAATCGGTCTGTAGAGAGATATTGCAGCACCTTTGAGACTCACTGAAAGAAAGAAGTTGGCAACATGAACTTCTGTAGACTTAAAGTCTACTTCCTCAGATGCAAACTGATGCCTAGGATGGATGTTGACCCTCCACATTTGCAGCTTTGACTTTTGCTGATATATTTGTGGTTTTGATTCACCTTTCCTCTCTGGGAATCTCTAAGTCCTCCAGCACAACTCTTCCAGAAGTTAACCACAGTGCTGTGGTGGAGAACCTGGAAGTTCCTAGAGAAAACACTTCTCTAGGCATTTCTGGGTCCTCCAACATGATTCTATGATCAGTCTTTGGAAGATGTTGACCATAGCATTGCAGCGGAGGACCTGGAGATTCCTAGAGAGGTGTGTTCTTAGGTAACTGAATAACTGAAAGAAAGATGTTGGCAGCATGAGCTTTTGTAGACTTAACCCATCTGAGGAAATTAAGCTTCCAGTCTAGGAAAGCTCATGCTGCCGACTTCTCTTTCAACTAGTCTCAAAGGTGCTACAAGATCCCTCGGCAGCCTGATTTCCCACACTATCATGGCTATATCTTTGTTTTCTTTCGGTTATTCTCAAAGGTGCTACAGGATCTTTTTGTATAGCAAAGTACACCCAGCAGTTGGGCACCAGTCCACTCCATGTGGACTGGTGCCCAAGTAGCAAGTAGACTTTAGTCTACTCATGTTTATGCTGCTTTCTTTCAGACAGTTGCAAAGGTGCTACAAGATCCCTTGGCAGACTGATTTCCCAGACTAACACAACTATAACTTTGATTTTTTTTCCTTTCAGTTATTCTCAAAGGTGTTGTTGTTGTTATCCACCTTTGAGTTGATCTCAGCCCATGGGGACCTTGAAGATGAGACATCTCCAAGACTCCCTATGCCCCACTGCTCTGCCAGGTCCTGCAAATTCATGCCCATGGCCTCCTTCATAGAGTTCATCCATCTGGCATGTAGCCTTCTTCTCTTTCTGCTTCCCTCCAACTTTCCTAGCAGTCTTGTTTTTTTCCAATGGAATTTATCAGACAAGGGAAATTGGAAGTATAATCCAATGGCAATCCGAACGCAATCATGGGGTTTAATGTTATTGCATGATAGACTACCACATGCAATTTCGGGCAATGGGAAGCTATTTTCGGGCAATGGGAAATCAGTTCGAACGCAATTTGAATTCACAAAAATTCGCTGAACTAGCAAATTCACGTGAATGTGTTCTGGCTCCATGTTCTTTTCATTTGAAATTAAGAGAAATTCCTCCTGTGTGATAAAATCAAGCGAGTGGTGCCTCATCATGATGCAGCCAAAGTACGACAGCTTCAGTCTAGTCATCTTGGCTTCCAGGGATATTTCTGGTTTGATCTGCTCTAGGACCCATTTGTTTGACTTCTTGACTGTCCCTGGGATCCTCAGCCCTCTTCTCCAGCACATCCACTTCTCCAATGAATTAATTCTCTTCCCATCCGCTTTCTTAACTGCCAAGCTCTCACATCCACACATGGTGATAGGGAATACAATGGCTTGTATGATTCTAACTCAAAGGTGGTACAGGATCTTTTTGTGTAGTACATCCATCAGTTGGGCACCCGTTTCTACCCAAGTCTGTGCTGCCCACTTAGCAATAGCAAGAACAAATACTTAAGCCCTCCCTATGCAGTTTACAAAGTGTAAGCTAATTGCCCTCAACAAACTGGGTACCCATTTTAGTGACCTTGGAAGGATGCAAGCCTGAGTTGAGCTTGAGCCCTTTCGCTGCTATTGAACTCGCAACCTTGCGGTTTGTGAGTGGCTGCAGGAGGACAGGCACTCACTCCCTTCTTTCAGTGGGTCTCAAAGGTGCTACAAGATCCCTGGACAGACTGATTTCCCAGACTAACAGGGCTAGACCTTTGAATGCTGCCACTATGGAAAGCACCAAGTTTGGCCAAAGGGAGTGGAAACAGAGTCACAGCGCAAGGCAGGCGTGGCGGGAGCCCTCCCTAAGAAGCACCAGCATCATCAGCAGGAGGAGCCTTTCCTCCTCGCAGGGCCTGTGCCTTTAAGGCAAAGCGAAAGTAGCTCTGTCACTGGAGGACAGCGCCAGCAGCAGCAGCAGCAGCAGCCAGACCTTCCTCTCTCTCAGCCTGCTGGGCTCCTGTCCCTTCTTCATCGTCCACCCGAGACCCAATGATCGCGGGTGGAGGTTTGGCATCCTGCCCGGTAAGGAGGCATCGGGCCAACAACAAACTCTCCCCAGGGAGTCTTCTTGCCAAAGGAGAGCAGGATTGCCCAGCCGTCCTCCTTTTCCAGGACACGTCCTCCAGGCCAGCCTTCCTCCATTTGGAGCATGGCCAAGAAGCCTGGCTTTACATTGCTAGCCTTGATCCTGCCCTCCAGTTTTCTTGAAGGTCCTAACCTTTTTTGGGAGGATGCCTTGCCTCCTCCCCCTCCCCCCCGCTTTTGTGGCCATGACATCTGGTCAGCCAGAGTCTGACCGCGCTTTAACTGCCCTGGCCCCATCCTCCAGAATCCTGGGATGTGTAGTTTGGTGCGGCCCCAGCACTCTTTGGCAGAGGAGGCTACAGACCTAGATGGAAGAGATCGCTTGCCATGCAGGAAGCCCCAGGCATGGAAGTCTCTTGCAAGCTGAGAGAGTATGGTAGACTGGCTTCAGCATGTATGTATGCAAATATATGCATGCTTATGAGAAGGTAGAATAAGAAAGATACTGCTTGCAAATCCCAGGATTCCATAGGATGGAGCTGCTTTTCTTGCTGTTGTGTGCCTTCAAGTCCTTTTCAACTTATGGTAACCCTGAGGCAAACTTACCATGGGATTTTCTAGGCAAGATTTGTTCAGAGGAACTTTGCCACTGCCTTCCCCTGAGGCCGAGAGAGTGTGACTTGCGCAAAGCCACCCAGTGAGTTTCATGGCTGAGCTGGGCATTTGTTTTATTTTATTTTATTTTAATTTATTAGAGTACTTATACCCCCCCCTTCAGCCCTAAAGGTTATCAGAGTGGCTTACAATTATTATTTTTAATTAGACAATTTTGAATTGGAATTGAAAGGAATTGAGCGCTCCTCTCCAGAGTCCAACCCTCAAATCATTACGCAATGCTGTACGGTGCTTAAAGTGGTGTCAAACTGCGTTATCTACAGGGGAGATGCACTTCAAGGCACTGTTCCCTTGGGAGGGCTGGAAGCAGTGCTGATGGTCAGAACAGGCTGAGGGGAGTGATCTGGGCAATGGTTTTCACAAAGAGTGCCCAATGTTGCAATTCTGCCCAGTTGGCAACTGGGAGACCCTCTGCCAATTGTCTCACGGGGATTCCAGGTAGAGAAAGGACTCTGAACTGCCTCAAGATTAGACCCAGAAACTTTCCATGTCCATACCAGTCCTGCAAAGTACAAAGAAATATATAAGGGGAACATGGCCTCTAAGCAATGTACTAAACCCTTCCCATTTAGTAAAGCAAGGCTCAGGAGCATGTTTGGGGAGGAACTTCCAGGTGGGATCATGCAACTGTCACCCAGGTAGGCATGTGCCCAAGATACCACTTTAAAAAAAAAAGAAATTGGCATCTGAAGTAAAAACACAAAGCCAGGAGTTGATCTAAAAGTCTCTGCTTCTCTTCCTATCCTTCACGTAGAGCAGTTGTTTGTGCTCCCTGAGCATTGCATGGAGCCATGGGTAGAAAGCGACTTATCACAGACTCATTCCAAGTGGTGAAGAAGAGGAAAAGAGGGAGTAAGGAAGAAAAGGAAAGTCAGAGCCCAACCCATGGTGAGTATTTCTACAATAGGTTGAGAGGTTATTCAGATGCTGGAAATAATAATCCTGGTAGAATATGGGTTGAACCTTTGTTGTTCACATGCATTGCAAATGCACCTGAGTACTTTGAGGGAGGCTGCCAGAAAACCCACTTAACCCAAAAAAACCGATCTTGAGTCCCCCCCCCATGTTTTCCTAAAAGATTTGCATTGTCAGCTGTGTGAATAACTGATGCAAATAAACCTGGGATAAAGCTCTGCATACCTTGGACGGGTTTTGAATACATCAGCATCATCGACTCCATCTGTATTCGCAGAGCTAACACATGGAAGCAACAGAACTTGCAGAGATGTGGTTCCAATTAAAAAAAAAAACAGAATGCATGAGTGAGATTATTTGCATAGTTGCATAAAACGCCCTGATATCTGAATAACCCTGGAGTGTCCTGCTTAAAAACATATCTTCTTACTGCCAGGAGTGGCTTCTTGGTGATCAATGAATAAACTTTAAAAGTCCAGGAAATGTAGCTGAGGTGTAGACATACATGAACGGCTCCTTTGAGAACAACAAAATCTCAGTTCTTACAAGCACACTGTCCCCTTTATTGATCCATGAGCATGACTTGCAAAGGGCCTGTAGCACTGGCTCTCTTTCACATCCCCTAATACCAGGGCGTGCAAAACTTGGAAATTATATACTGCAAATATGGTGGAGGAGAAATGCTCCTTTAACTCTCTCTCTCTCTCATATATATATATATTAAAAATGAAACAATGAGCTTAATATCTTCTTTGGAACATGGCCCCATGGTGATGCAGAGATTCATCCCCCTCGACTGGGAAATTCAAGATGGCTCCAAATGAATAACACTATTCCCAACTGTATCAATGGGGGTATACTATATATATGACATGTCTAACACATGAATGATTATTGTGAAAACAAACTATAGAACTCTTTTCAAATCACCTTCCACAATATAAATGGGTATGTATAATTGAGAAAGAAGGAAACCCTGTCTTCCTTCGGTATTTGACATGTGGAAAGCTATCTATAATTGACAGTGCAGATGCAATATCACTGCCACTGTACCCTTGTTTGTTTGGGTGTTCTCCATCCAACATTAGGCAAAGGTGTTAAAAATCATACAGGAGGGGGAAAATTATGACGATGTTAGTGACAAACCTGCGTTTTGTCAAGATGTGGCTGTTCTCAGTTCAGGTGGTATGGAGGGAAATTCATGCAGGCAGGACCCTCATCCTTCTGGCAAATATGGATAATCCGGAAAATAAAATGTAAGTTCCATTACCAAGATAAGAAGAAATGCTCCTCTTGAGATCCAGTTGCCTCCATCCTTTGTGAAGGTTTTTGCATTAGGAAATGTTTTTAGGTGCTGTTTTGGTAAAACATGCCAAATGTATTCCAGATTTTTTAGAAATTTTGTTGGAGGTAGAAACGCAAGTGGCAAAGTCCCTGTCCATTGGTCTCTTTATGATTCCTCTGATGTGGCTAAAATGCAGTATCTTACATCTGGGAAACATATCCAGGGGTAGCTGTGTTGGCCATGTAGCAAAGTGCAATAAAATCCCAAATCCACAAGTTTATAAGTTCAACCAAAATGCACAAAATACATGTTGAAAAATTTCAAAGCTCCACTGGCTTCTTCATCAGGCAAAGGTGTTAAAAATCATACAGGAGAAAAAATATATATGATTATGTTAGTCACAAGCCTGCATTACTTAAATTTTATTTCCTGGACTACCCACATGGCCAGAAGGAAGACGGGCCTGCCTACATGAATGTCCCCTTCCTGCCATCTGAACTGAGAACAGCTACGTCTTGACAAAATAATTTTATTTTCTCAGTTCTTCCTTTCTTTCTTTCTTTTGGGGGGGGGGGGGTTTAACAAGTGTATTATGGTTGCTTAAAGCTATGTAGAACACACAGAAACAACATAATTTTCTGTGTTCTACTAATGTAATATTTGTTCTGTTTTTACTGGCGGGTGGGTTGCCTACTTATCAAACTGGCAAAACCCAAGAGGTTCCTTATAGCTGAGGTGTCCCTTGGAGTTCAAGACTTTATAGTGCCATTTGTAGCAAATAATAAAAATGAAAAGTTTAATTTCTAATTATATTCTGAAATATACAGCACTTTTAATATTAAAAAAGGTAAAGGTATTCCCCTTTGACTTTTATGTTCCTAAAGCAACACAATGACTTTCAATCTCTATTTTTTTTAATGTCACCTCTCTTGCATTTTTCTGAAAAATCTACATAAAAAAAATTCTCCCATGACTTCAAAATTTCTGTAAATTTTACATCTCTGGATTTCTGTTAAATCATGCTAGCTGGGGTATTCGGGGAGTTCAAGTTCTGTGCATTTCATACAAGAATTCATTAGCCAGTGCTACCACAGGATGATGCTAATCTGTGTTCTTATATAATCAGACACAGTCCAGGCAGAATCTCCCTTGCAAGATACTGCGCAGCCAGATCAGGTGGAGCTACTGAAGCAGTTTGACCTCAGCTGGCAATATGGTCCCTGCACTGGTAAGAATTACAAGTCTCTTCACCACTAAACCTATGAACGCATCTTTGAAATGAATGCAGCAATTCACCATGTCTTCCCATTGCCTTTCTCTGTGCTGCTGAGTATTAGATTATGAACTCCTTTGGGCAGGAGCTTTCCCACTCATTAACATGCCATGCACAAAGATTGTTGTTGTGTGACCTCAAGGGGTTCCCGACTTATGGTGACTTTAAGGTGAACCTATCACAGATTTCTTACCTTTGCCTTCCTCTGAGGCTGTGTGTATGAGCTGCCCAAGGTCACCAGTTGGTTTTCAAATATTTGTTGTGTGCCTTCAAGTTCTTTCCAACTTATGGCGAACCTAAGGTGAACTTATAATGAGGTTTCCTTAGTAAGATTTGTTTATTGGTTTTCCATTGCCTTCGACTGAGGCAGAAAGTGTGAGACTTGCCAAAGGTGGGTTTCATGGCTGAGCTGGGAATCAAACCCTGGTCTCCAGTCATAGTCCAACACCCAAACCACTATGCCACACTGTCTCTATAGTGCCTTACAAATCATCCAGAACAAGGGACAGGACCCTTCATTCTAAAAAGAAAAGTTGCTCTTGACACGTCAGCTCCTGTAATCTGTTTTTGCTTTGTTGACAGGAATCACCCGCTTGCAGCGCTGGGAGAGAGCAGAGTTGTTGGGTCTCAGTCCTCCTGCCACTGTGAAAGAATTGTTGTTGAAGCACAATCAGGATCCCCTTGTTATATACAGGTTAGTATAGACATTCCTCTGCCCCTTTCATTCCTTAGGACTAGGTGAAAGAACTTGCCTTTGTAGCAGTTTTTGCATTGGGGGGGTTACAGGCCTCAGCTGCCCCTCTCAATCCAACTGGGCAATGGATGTCAAGCCATTTACTCCCTCTTTTTGGTCACTTCTGGCTTGAGGTAGAGGTTGGGGCAAATGTTTGGCCTCTGGCCTGCCAAGGTTGTCCACTCTTCAAGCAGAAGGTTCAGTCTGGGAGAGCAAGATGGTTGAGGTTAGATTGCCAATGAAGACTGCAGCAGGTAGTTGCACCAGTTATAGCACTACGATTCAGCTTTAACTGCCATGGCTGCCTCCTGTGGAAAACTGGGATTTGTAGTTTGGTCAGAAGCACCAGAAGAGCTCTCTGGTTAATTCTAAATACCTCTCCCTAAACTACCAGTCCCAGGATTTGATGGACTGCAGCCATGGCAAGATAGTGCTGTAACTGCATAGTGTGAAAGAGGCTCTGGACAGTTTGTATTCACTTTTATAAATGGGTACAGTACATTCCAAGGAGACTCTGAATTTGAGCCAACAGAGGTATGAGGTCAGCAAAATAAATCAATAAAAACCCATGATTAACCCTGAACGATAAAAAGACTTGCAATGTCATTCATGAACACAATCCATCCCTCTTTCCTTGGAGTGCCTGCCAGTATTTTTGATAGGAACTCTGTTGACCGCATCACGGTTAAAAACTTGTATTGGTAAATGCTGCATGTTTGCCCAGCCTCAGCATATGTGTCAGGCAGCCGTTCCACTCCTCATGTCTGCCATTCCTTCAACTGCTTGGTGCAATTCCCAGTCTGTGAATTTATTTACTATAATTTCATCTGAACTATAATTGAGCACCAAAAGACTTATTGTTGCATTAATACTCAGCTTGTATTAAATCTAGCCTCTTTTAGAAATCACTCAAAGGGACAGCTTCTAGTTTTTGTGTGTATTGTTCAGCTTCTAATTTTGGAGTACTGTAAGTGCATGTGGGCCCTGGGGCTAGAAAGGCTGTACATGCCTGCACTAAGTGCTCCCAGAACAATTAACACCCAAGTTTATGGGAGTGATCACATTTCAAAAGAACATATAAATGTAGATCAAGAATTATTTCCATACATCATTTTTGTATGTTTACTTTTTGCCTCATTTCCTCCTCCGCTCTGGCCAAGGCTTCCTGGCCTTGAAAACTGAGAACCTTGGGACAGTCTCTGCCTCCAGATGGATCACTTGCTTAACTTGACCATAAAATTTTGTCTGATCTGAGGCCGCCATTGTGGCACTGAAGGAAGCCTAGCCCATCTCAGCTGTTTGGCATGGGGTAGAGGAAAAGGCATGTTAAGATGTCAAAGCTGGATTCTCCAGAGTAACAGTATTCCACATTCCTTCCTTGCAGCTTGTGGTATGGATACTCCATGTGAGAAGAGCAACTGGTGGTTTCCTGGGCAGCAAAGGAGTTCCTGCTGGCTTGGCATGATAGCTGTATGGATAATTCATTCCTGTAATGGACACTGTTTTGTGGTGGGAGGCCAAGGCTCCCTGCTGGTCTCCAGTCATGGTTCTGTCCTCAGCCTCTGTGTCTACAATCAGTCCAGGACTTATACTAAACTGGCTTTTGCTACTTTGAATAAAAGTTTGTTAGAGTACTAATGTGGTCTAGGTCAAGTTAAGATAGTATTTGTGACTTGTGAGTCCCTGTCTATTGTGACAGCCAAAACTCAGACCCAGGATGAATAGTTCTTAAAGCCAAATTAGCTGCGGCACTATTTTTCTATTAATGTTTTATTACATTTTAAAATTCATTTCCTTTTTGTAACCACCCTTGGCTGTACAGTAAAGCTGATTGATTGTTGCAAATGATGCTGAAAGGAGGACATGATTAACTCTTACCAGGCTTTCTTTTTGTCTTATACATTACGGACTAGGAAAAGCTGCTGTGCAAAATTGGGAAGATAGTTATTGACAGAGACTCACAGATACCAGGATTTGGTGGGGACATCTATCAGAACCATTGTTAAAAGTTTACGTAAGACATAGGGACTAGATGCAGAGGCAAGATACCATGGACTAACCCTGTAGTATCCTGCCTGCAGTTCTGACCCAATTGTATGCCTGGGTTGATGCTTTGACAGGGAGGTATTCACATGCCTGGTGACCACCACACCTTAAACCACCACTGTTGCATCCCCTGGGAAAGCTCCTGCTGTGGGCTGAAAGGATGGAAACAGACTGCCTATAAGTCAAAGGATTTCATGGCCAGCCTCCATATTTTTCTGTGGGTTTTTCGGATGATGTGGCCATGTTCTAAAAGAGTTTCTTCCTGACATTTGACTAGCATCTGTGGTAAGCATCTGAAGATGCCAGCCACAGATGCTGGCGAAATGTCAGGAAGAAACTCTTCTAGAACATGGCCATATAGTAAAAAAAAAAAAAAAACCACAAAAAACTAAAGACTGCCTAGAGTCACCCTTGTGGCCAGGCACCCCCTTCCAATGTCACAAGCTGCGACTAGAGCCTTCAGAGTGAATGTGACGGTGGCAGCAAGTAAGATGGCACAGGACTGTGTGGTATGCTGGCTGTTGCAGCTGAGTTTCCAGGAAACTCTGCTACAAACAGCTGGTCTTTTTAGACTATGTTAAGGGCCTTTTGGGGCCAGGTTCTGTCTTGAATTGCTGAATTGGCATTCGGACTGGCTGATCCTGGCCCATGGGTATTGGCCTGCATCGTCCATACAGTACACCAGGCTGAGGGGAACATTGGCCTTTTGGCTCATGCATTCAGCCCTGTAGTGGGGGGAAATTAGAGATGTAACTTTGAAATTACAAAAAGAACACACAAAAGCCCAAAACATTCCTTTAATATATTTGAGAACAAAAAAAGAAAACACGTTCATGTATGCTTTCATTAAAAAAAACTTAGCCTGAGGAAATAAAATAATCACAACCCATGAGACCAACAACACTGATAGAATGCCATTCTTGGCTTGAAAACAAACAATGGAAAGTCATCACACTATCACCAAAGAATAAGGGAACAGTTATCTGGGCATACTGACACAAGTTTTCTGCCAACAACAGAGTGGCATAGGGGTCGCTTACAATGAAAGTTTCTTTTCAGCAGTAGACAGAATGTATTATACTCTGGGTTAAGTCCTCCCATTCACCAAGAGACAGGAAATTATCTAACAGTGTAAAAAAGAAAATTTCCCAGTTTAAGATAGCAAACTCCAGTGCAGGAAGAAAGATTCAAACATGAAATAGAGTAAGCATCAAACCCATCAGTGAGATTCAAACTGGTAAACTGCCCTCTGTCCATTGCTAAAAATAAAATTCCACAGCAAGAAACATTCGTTTTCCCAGGACTGGAGGGAGGTATGCTACTCTGGGATGTAGCAAAGTGGGGATGCCAGTGGACTTCTTACAATTTACAGTGATTGCCTTTCTGCGGAATCTTCCTGCCAAAGGAGGTGTCCATGGAAGCATATTTATCCAACTCAGAGTATCAAATAAAGTGACCACATAGCTTCTTGACAAACATTCATCAATGTAGTGGGGAAACTAAATGCAGATGATACAGCTCCACTCATAGGGGAATGGGCACACCCTTCTACAAGAATAGTAACTGATACAGTTTGGTAATAAAAGAATTTTTCTTCCCCACAGAACCAGGATTGAAAGACAAAAATATTCTGAAACTCTAATACTTTCCATGCGTAAGAAATAAACATTAGTAGAATTTAAAGTCATAGACATTTTAGTCTCCATTAGTATGCAGAAATCTTAAAGCATTTTTGAGATTGAGAGGAAGGTGGTAGCATAAACTTTCATAGACTAAATCTACGTCATCAGATGCATAGAGTCAAATACTTAGGGACAGACATTTACAGCTATGATTGAGCAGGCTATGTGTGTGAACAGCAATAGAAATGTGAGACTTGTGGATATGTTGCTGACAATTCAGTTTTAATTATGGTTATTAGAGGACAAAGATGGGAGGAAAGATACTGCCTAGAGCCAAGGTGAATAGATAACCACATGAATGGTGGCAAAACTTTTACCCATGACTAATCTTACTACAGAACAGACCAAAAACAAGAAATGGTGGAACCTTGCTCCCAGCTCAAGCCATGCAGACATATTATCAATAAAGTCGGCCCTCCGTATCCACAAATTCTGCATCCACGGATTCAATCATCCATGGCTTGAAAACATTTGATTCCCCCGCAAAAAAAACAAACCTTGATTTTGCCATTTTATATAAAAGACATCATTTTACTACATTATTATATATAATAGGACTTGAGCATCCACAGATTTTGGTATCCATCCAGGGTCCTGGAACCAAACAGCAGCAGATACCAGGGCCCCACCATACAATCTGTTCTGGACAATAATGCTGCCCTCTCAAGGGCTCTTGGTGGCAGGCCTTTACTTGCCTACAGACAGCCTCCCAATCTGAAAGTTACTTATCTACAGAAGGATACACAACACACATAGGGAGACAGGTGCAAGACTTTGCCACAAACCCAGATGCCAACTTTGCCCACACATCTACTTGGGAAATGTCCTTACTGGACCTAGTCACATCAGCCACAATATTAGAGGTCTTTTCATTTGCTCATCTTCTAATGTGGTATATGCCATCCTCTGTCAACAATGGCCTTCAGCACTCTACATTGCACAAGTAGGCCAGTCTCTGCATGAGACATAAATCTGAACATAAATAAGATATAAGGAACAGGAATACACAAAAAACCAGTGGCAGAATACTTCAGTCTTCCTGGACATTCCATCCTGGACCTCAGAACAGCAGTCCCTGAACAACAAGAACAGCAACAAAAAGCCTACAGAGGAACACAGGAAAGAAACAGCATAACTGAAATATACCGTATATACTCGTGTATAAGTCCACCTCATGTATAAGTCAAGGTGGGGTTTGAGGGCTGACATTATGAATTTTAATATGACCCGTGGATAAGTCAAGGGTGCAGTCACAGTCCCTCTGCTCCACTTGCCTCTTGGTGTTCCTTTGAGTGGCTGCTGCTCCCAAGACATCCTTGCTGCTCTGCTTGCCTTTTGGTGCTCTGCGAGGGCAAGCTCCAAAGAGCCATCTCTGCTGCCATCCCCAGTGCTCCCTCTCCCATGCTTCTCCCTTGGGGCTCTCTAACTCAAAGGGTTCATAGAATCATAGAGTTGGAAGAGACCGCAAGGGTCATCCAGTCCAATCCCATTCTGCCATGCAGGAAATCCAAATAAAAGCATCCCCGACAGATGGCCATCCAGCCTCTGTTTAAAGACCTCCAAGGAGGGAGATTCAGATTTGTTTGTTCCTTTGTATATTTTGGAGAGGAAAGAGTTAAAGAGAGGCTCCTTTCCCCCTCCCTTTCAGTTTGGGCTCTCCAGCAAGTCTTAAGCTTCTGCCTCTTTAAGACCAGTGGTTCCCAAACTTTGCTCCTCCAGGTTTTTGGACTTCAACTCCCAAAAGCCTCAGCTCTCTTAGCTAACGGCCTGAGATTCTGGGAACTGAAGTCTGAAACCCTTGGAAGGCCAGAGTTTGGGAACCACTGAGCTAAATAGAGTTCTCCCCTTTTTCTTTTTCCTGATGCTGGTGAAATCAGGCAAGCTGGCTTCTCCCAGCAATAGCTGTGGCCAGTGTTAGGTTTTTTTCCCCTTTGAAAAGTGAGGAAATTAACAGCCCTCTCTTCCTTTTGTCCAGGAAGACTGCCCTTCCCTCCCTGCCTCCGTCCCATGGAGCCATCCCTACTTCTCCTTTCCTTCCCTCATTTGCTCCTTGGTCCCTTCCCCCCCCCCCCCCTCGGACTCTGCAGGATGAGGAGCCAGGGTTAGGGATTAGTTTCTTCCCCTTTAAAAAGATGAGAAGAGCTCTATGCTAGCTACTCAAGCAGCAGCTGGGAGATTTCACCAAAGAAAGAGACCTTCTTTCCAGCTCCTTTTTCTTTTCCTGAGTGGCTCCAGTGAGTAAATGTTAAGGTTTCTGCTCCTTTAAAAGCCTTTTCCTTGCCTGAAGGAACCGATGCTCTGCGAGCATGCAAGTCAGCCCCTCTCAGGGAAAGGCAGCTCTGCTCATGTTTGCAAAGGGAAAGAAACTAATCCCTAATCCTGGCTGCTCATGCTGCAGAGGCCGAAGGGAAAGGAGAGGAAAAGGGACAGGGAGTGACCTCTCTTTGGAAGGAGAGAAGCAGGGAAGCTTGCAACTCCATCCCTGGCAAGGCAAGGAGACCGGCGGGGCGAGGAAGAGAGGGAAGGCAGCGTTTAAGGGCAGTCTCCCTGGACTAAAGGGCACACACACACACACACACACACACCCCAAAGAGTCGCAGGCGCCATTTTTCTGAGCCACATTACCGTATAGACCCGTGTATATGTCAACCCAGGATTTTGAGATCCTTTTTGGCATAAATTTTTCAACTTATAGACGAGTATATACGGTATTCAATGCTAGTGTCTTCTTCTTGTGTCTTTAACCCAGGCTAGGATATCTTATCAATTAGATTTAATAGTACAAGTAAGACAAATTCCTTAAATAGACCATCTCCTGCTTAATGATAAATATACACAAAGCAATACTCCCATGACATATGAGGCAGGCGCCTCAGGCAGTGGATTTGGAGTTCCATTATGGGTAGAATAAGAATAGGCAGCTAAAACATATGTTTTATGTGAGAAATCACAGCATTGTTTAAAAACCTCTCTAATCTACCTCAGCAAGCATGTGGCCTTTTGGACATGCTACAGTTGATACTGATGGAGCAGCAGCTAACCAAGAGCTTCATCAGAATATGACTGAAAGACTACGCACTGTACGAGCAACTCAGCAGGAATTACTTAGAAGACAAGATCTACCTCGAAGCTGGTGGTGGACAAATAGGCCCCAAGCCCTTGTATCAGCTCCACGGGTCGGTGTACAGGCGTATGGACCTGCTGATAATGCTGAAGTTTTTGCAGCATTAGTATCTACTGGTGCCAGATTATTGCCCTGCATATTGAGAAGTATTGATATGGCCCCATTTGTCCAAGCAGATGTGGATAACAATCGACTAGGCATTGAAGCCTTACTGACAGCTTCAACAATTTGCTCAATGAGGCTAAATAGCCCCGAAGCAAGACGTCAACAGATTATTCAAGAACTATTTGCTCTTTATCTTCCAAACACTATGATTCTAACCTGGGACCAAGCAACAAATGTGTTTGATATACAGTACTGACTACAAACACTACCAACTTTCAAGATCAACCATGGTTTCAACTAGGATTAGAAGGTATGCGTACAAGAGAAGTCCCACGTGGCATCCACGAGAGATGGGCTGGAGGTGCCTGGAGAGTAGACGCCAATGGAGCAATTCCTCCAATAGATGAGAGAATGGAGTTTTTCCATCAAATGAGCCAGTGTATTGGAGAAAGACAACATGCACGAAGCCTCTATCCAATTCTTCTGTGTATCATTTCATTCTCTTTTCGGGGTGAGATTACTCAAGCAAAGTTGACAAGAATTCAAAGAGATTTAAGCACTGTCATGCCTGGGATTACTGAACAATAGATCTGAGATTGCAACTACTTGGGCGAATTTTGGGGTACTAGTAGATGACTGCAATGTTGCGCCTTTGTTCAGGGATTGCTAAATTACATCCTGGCTGTGGCTATCAGACTTAGAGTCTGTGTTGCATAGGCAGCAGGATCAGGACTCACATCGCTGGATGTCATTGCAAGGGCCCTTCATACCCATCCTCTGTTTCCATGGCATATGATTATTAGAATGTATCCAGATGAATGGGCAAATGCTGTCAGGGCATTACAGGCTGTTGGAGATAACCCCTACTACAGATACAGAAGAGATCTAAGCATTGTGAGATCTACTCGATACAAATTTTTATCTTGGATATGTGGTCGACTACTGATAGTCAGTGGAGATAGAACTTTGGGAGACTGCCGTGGATTTGTCAAAGATGCTCAAAATAGGGCTTTTATTGAAGATCTGATTAGATCTTACTATGAAAGTGCTCCTCAGCCTGATCTCAGTTCTCCACCGACACGAGAGGAACTTGGAAGTGTGTCTGGACTGTTAGAGCTAGTTGCTAATCATCCAGCTAATACAGGGGCTGCTGTGAGTATGGCTGATCATCCAGATCCACCTGCTAACCCACCAGCTGGCGGCCTCCCACAGGGTGCTGCTGCACCACCTGCTAACAACGCTGGTAATGCTGGAGGGAATTAACTCAACAATGCCCATACAGTTCTGCCTGCTACCTCTGTTTTAGTTACTACATGGGTTTACTCTTCTTATGGGCATTAATGGTTAACGAGTTATGTGTTTCTACGTCACGTTTTAAACTTTCATGTTGTATTCACAGCTTCAAGAAATTTTCTTTAATAAACTTGGAGAGAAAACAACACGACTCCCTAGTATTCATTGTTTAAAAAAACATATATTTCAGATATTAATAAAAATGGAACTAAAAAGAGCTATGCAGATGATGCAGAATACTGTAACTTGTTAAAAGATGTCCTGTGTTTATTGGCGAGGGGGCACCAAAATATTTTGAGCTGTTTGAGATTCTACCAATACTTGTATAACCCAAGTTTAAAAGAATTTAATGAATAGAAACAGACCGATAGTTGCCTTCCAATGTAATAGGCACTACTGAATTCTAGCCTGGAAGTTAGGAGCGGGGCCTCTCTATTTCTAAAAGTAGTTGCTGCTTTCATATGACTGCAGTTGTGGAGACACGGCATCGTAAATGCTGTATTTCCCACAATCATATTACCTTCAGGAGGTGTCAGAGTATTTGCACATACTAGCATTTAGCTTAGAACAAAGTGTGGCAAGAAGAGCACAAAGTATGTTTTGCTCCAAACCACCATTACATAGATTTGTAATTGGTTGACTGGCTGAATCCAAAGGGTGCTCAACAATGGCTCCTTTTCATCCTGGAGAGAACTGACTAGTGGGGTCACACAGGGTACTGTCCTGAGCCCAGTGCTGTTCAACATCTTTATCAATGACATGGATGACAGAATTGGGGGCATACTTATCAAATTTGCAGATGACACCAAATTAGGAGGAGTAGCAAATACCCCAGAGGACAGGAACAAAATTCAAGAAGACCTGAATAGACCAGAAAGCTGGGCCAAAGCTAACAAAATGAATTTGAACACGGAGAAATGTAAGGAACTGCACTTAGGGCGGAAAAATGAAATACACAGATATAGGATGGGTGACACCTGGCTGAACGAGAGACTACATATGAAAGGGATCTAGGAGTCCAAGTAGAACACAAATTGAACATGAATCAATAGTGCGATGTGGCAGCTAACGAGGCCAATGCGATTTTAGGTTGCATCAATAGAAGTATTTTGTCTAGATCAAGGGAAGTAATAGTGCCACACTATTCTGCTCTGGTCAGGATCCACTTGGAATTTTGTGTCCAGTGCTGGGCACCACAATTTAAAAAGGATATTGAGAAACTGGAGTGTGTCCAGAGGACGACTAAAATGGTGAAGGGTCTGGAAACCATGCCCTATGAAGAACACCTTAGGGAGGTGGGGATGTTTAGCCTGGAAAAGAGAAGGTTAAGAGGTGATATGATAACCCTGTTTACATACTTGAAGGGATGTCACATTGAAGAGGAAGCTAGCTTGTTCTCTGCTGCTCCAGAGACTAGGACCTGGAGCAATGTATGCAAGCTACAGGAAAAGAGATTCCACTTAAAGATTAGGAGAAATTTCCAAACAGTAAGGGCTGTTCAACAGTGGAACACACTCCCTTGGAGTGTGGTGGAGTTTCCTTCTTTGGAGGTCTTTAAACAGAGGCTTGCCATCTATCGTGGATGCTTTGGCAGGGGGTTGGACTAGATAGTCCTTGTGGTCTCTTCCAACTCCATGATTCTATGTAATCTGTAACAGAGGCAGAGGCAAGCAAGCTAGGCTGGGGAATGCAAGAAAGCAGGAGGAATGAGTTGTGTAATGCTTAGGAAGTAAGCCCCACTGAGCTAAATGGGCTTATGCCTGAATAGAATGTATAACTATGAAACAACCCTTACCTATCAAAGAGTCCAAATCTGCCTCCTGCCCCCAGGCAATTCAAATTTTCCATTCTGGTTATAAAGTTATAAATTCCCTATGTGCTACAGTATGTGTGTTTGGGGGAGAAATCCCTCCAAGCATAAATAATTCAGATGAACTAGAAGCCATATCCTGTTCTCAGGCAGAAATCCAGCAGATGCCTTGAAAATGCACACTCCTGTGTAAGCTCTCTGAACTAGAATGAAAATGGGGGAAATGGATGAACTGTACTTAGAAGAGGTTGCCAGATAAGATTACATGGCAGAAATTTTCCATCATACTGTAGCACATAGGGAATTCTTCCCTAACCATGAAAAGATTGTTGTGAAGATTGCTAGAGTATTCTCACATTCAGCAAGAAACAGAGCCACTAATTACAGTATACACTCTGTAACAAGAGTGCCTACAAGACACTTCACTGCCCTCTGGTGGGCAGTGGAAAGGGAAAGCACTCCAACCTCTTTGCTATTCCAAGTTCCAAAAGTGGCTGAAGCCATGCCTGGCACCCAACTTCTAAGAGACTTCATCTATATTCTGACTCCATGCCTCTACATCCCTCACTCTACCATGTGAAGTCCAAACTTTGTTCTGCAAAAGACCAAGTGTCAAGATGATTGCCAGCACCAAAATGAAACGTGAGAGACTGCCTGATCTAGCATTCAGGAGCCCCAGTACTGCCACATAGAACAGCATTCTTTGCAAGACAAAGGAATCCCTGAGTTAGAGGTCCTGTTTGCTGTCCTGACAGCATCTGGCGTAGTCTAGGAGATTCACATACAAATGGACCCAGTCTTCATCCTAGCTGTTGCCTTTGCAGTGTGGAGGGCAAGATACTGCTTGAAGGGCTTGTTCAGGCAATTGGGCTGGCTGAGTCAATATGGAGGTGATCTTGCTGAGTTTTAAAAGGGAGCCAGAGATAGCTGTGGGAAGAAAAAACAGAAAATGATGAATAAACCTGATCCTGACAACAGGGATCTTCCTGAGTCTTGGGCAGGTGTCAGAAGAGATCTGTTAAAACACAACTGTGACACCTAGAATCCAGCCAGATTTTTCAAAACTACAACAGCCAGAATTCCAAGGTTACAGATAAGTCAGATTGCTTGGAATATTATCTCCTAGACATGAAATGAATCAGTGTTCAAAAGTCAGGCAATGATGTCTACAATCTTAGCAAGGCAGGAATCTATCATCATCATCATCATCACCACCACCACTACCAGCACTAATAGTAGTTACTGTTATTTTAATTTGATGATTTCCCCCTTATCTTAAAATATTAAATATACAAAAGTTAATGAGAACAATAAAAACAAATATCTAGAAGGTGTAATTGCATCCTGTGACATTCTCACAAAATCATCAAATCACAGGAATGATCAAATGACATAAAACCAAATTTTAAACCATTAGCCAAGCATATCCATCAAATGTCAGGGAGTAAAAGAAAACCGGGATGATAGTACTGAGACCAGGAACCTATCGCACAGTATAGCATATATAAGGAAGGCCGCAGATGTTTATTTCAGCATACAGGCCCGTTCATCATTGGAGATGGGTTCTCTATAGGCCAAAATGTGCCATTTGAACTGGGCCAGAAAACATAACAGCAGCCAATACAGTTCAGCCAAAACTAGTGTTGAAGGGACAGACCTTTGAGTTCCAGTCATCTGACCCATACATACCAGGACGCAAGAGGGGCAAGGTGCAGTGCTGCTCCAACCAGCTCAACACTGAGCTGCGGAATTCCTTGATGCTGCCTGTGTTCACTGTTCTAGTATAGCTCTCAAACAGAGGCTTAATCACCATGCTGAACTGTAGATTGAGAGTGTTAAGGAGCCTACATAGATTAAGTGACCCCATCACATTTTATACTTGGTAGGGTACCTCTGTTATGTAATTGCTCCCTTTGCTGCACTTGAGAGCCTCCCATCCCCCCAACTGCTGGTGGATACAAGCCAGAAGCGCCAATCTTGCAAGGTGCGCTGGCGCACATATTCTTCATAGAGCTGAGAAGCCCGGTCTGATTGTCGAGGTAACACAGGCGCTCCATTAGGTGGAAGCTGGCGCTGGAACCCTCTGCAAGCAAAAGAGCACAGCCAGTTCACATGAGAACACTTTTTAAAATGAAGCCAAAAATGTATGTCCCTTAACCTTAATCCAGTGGCTCTAGCCTACTCCACAACTCACTCAATGTCAGTGCTCAGCTCTTCAATCTCATTTCGTAGTCTTTCTACTGTCTCCTGAGCTTGTCGGCGCTCCTGCTGCAATCTTCTGACGTAAGCTACACTCTTTTGCAGTAACAGTGCTTTGCTGAGCTGAGGGCAGAGTAAAGATGTAAAATAGGTCAGAAAGACAATGACAGCAGGAACAACTCTAGCAGCAGCGCCACAGAAACCAGTAAAACTGGACCAATGGCCAAGATATCCCTTTGGTTCAGGGAGGGGATGTATACCTTAGCATTGGTCTGATCAGACCCAGGCAGCACCAGACTAGCAAGAGTGTTGAAGCCAGAACTGATGATCATACGGCGAGCACAATCAGAAGAAGCAAAACTGGAGAGACAGCTTCCCTGCAAAAGACAATCTAGTCAGATCAGGCAAACTTCTGCCTATGCACCTGACCCTTTGGGTATATTCTGTCAATTTCTTCTCCCATCCTGGATCATGACAATTAGATGTGGAGGCAAACTGATATTTCTAATACCTTGGCAGAGTGATGCTTGTACATTTCCTGGGGACTGTAGAGAATTTTCTCCTCAGCTCTCTCACTAGTTTTGGTACCTAAAAGAATCCCAAAAACAATGAATGGGATAAGTGGTTTCCTTTAAGCTGCATACCCAATTTCCATGTTGGTGTGATATGTGGACTAATCCAGCAACTGAAGACAAGACAGTGCTAAGAAAAGCCAAGTGAGTTTCTAGCCACAGAGAGATCTTGTAGCACCTTTGAGAGTAATTGAAAGAAAGACGTTGGCAGCATGAGCTTTTGTAGACTTAAGTCTACTTCCTTAGATGCATTCAGATCAAAAATACATCTACAGAATTAGACTTAAATCTAAAAAAGGTCATGCTGCCAACTTCTTTCTTTCAGTTAGTCTCAAAGGTGCTACAAGATCTCTACATACTGATTCCACAAACTAACATGGCTATATCTTTGAATTCTAGCCTTTGAATTCTTTATCTCTGAATAGCCATATCTAGCCTATTTACCTGTATCAGCGAAGGCAGGGGCAGGCAAAGGAAACTTTTCTGTGACAGAAACTGAGCTGAGTAAGGCATCTGCAGAGAGCTTCTGGGTGCCACAAGCCTGTGGGAAAGAAAAGGAAGAGTTAAGAGAGAAAAGTAAAAATGAAGGGGGAAAAGAGAGAGGAGAGGGAAGGGAGAGAAGAAGAGAGAGGTGTAGAGAGATAGAGAAAGAGAAAGAGAGAGAGAGAACACGCGCCTGTTGACCCAAGAAAGAGACTATAAGGCCATCTGTTGGAAGCCTCCAAGCAGAGAGGGTGCATGGCAGAAGGAAGGTGGGAGCACTACAGTTGCTCAGTCCTACCCTTTCCAGAAGATGGCAGAGAGCTCCCTTACCTGTGCAGAATTCATGACTGAAGTGAGGGGCAGTGGGGCAGGACCTAGAGATGAGAGAGGGAGAAAGTTCTTTCTTGTTCTTCCAGATTCTACATCTCCTTCTCACTCCAAAACTGGCTGACCAAAGAGCTTGGTCAAGGAACAGCCCCACACCCTGTAGCTTAACAAGCTCACTTTACTATGTAAAGAGATCTTGTAGCCTCTTTGAAGCTAACTGAAAGAAAGAAGTTGGCAGCATGAGCTTTCGTAGACTTGAAACCATATGAGGCAATCGCAAGTCTACGCAATCACATGCTGCCAACTTCTTTCTTTCAGTTAGTCTCAAAGGTGATACAAGATCTCTTTACATACTGATTTTAAAGACTAACACAGCTATATCTCTGTATTAAGATCAATTTAAATACTCAGTAATAGATTAATATTGTAATAGGATACATTTGCTTTGACTTAGCCATGCAGGCCTATCAGATCCAACCCAACATAAATGAAAATGTAAACCAAGGTTATTTATTTGAATTCCCTATAATGATTGGGAAATTTTCTGCAATTACTCCCTGGTGTCCACCTAGGCTACATTTGCATTGCAGAAATAATCCGGTTTGACACCACTTTAACTGCTGCTGCTCAATGTTATGAAATCCTATGAAGTGTAGTTTGTTGCAGCACCAGCAGAGCTCTGAAGACTAAATGTCTCACAAAACTATGTTTCCCAGAATTCCATAGCACTGGCAATTAAAGTGGTGTCAAACTGGATTATTTCTGCAGTGTGGATGCAGCCATAGACTTGGTAGGCATGGAGGACAGGATTTATGATGTCTGAATCTTGAGCAGAGGCAAGTAACGGATGAAGAACAAACTTTTGTGGGTACAGCTTGTGTTCTTGCATTGCTTATTTATTAGAAATTAAAATATTGACATCTCACCTGTTCAAAACAACTACAAAAAGTTATTGACAGACTTGTACTGCACTGCCATGTTAAACAGTAAGATTAACAGAAATAGAAAATTACTATGGGCCAATTTGCTTTTTTGTTTTGTGTGAAAAGGGTATTATAAATAAAGCTTTCTTTTACTGTTATTATTAATAAAAAAAATTTAAAAACAGTCAAATCTTTATTGTTAAGGATGAATCTTGTTCTTCAGAGGTTTCAGTTCACTTCAGCTACTAAGCTAAACATTTCTGTGTTGAGCTATACAGCCTTTAGAAAAATGTTAGCAATCACAGGCTTTATTTACAGTAAATGGCTCCATTTACCTCATGCAGCAAAGCTACCAGCTTTAACCAGTGCCTGGAGGACCACAGAGGAAACTAAAACAGGAATTTCAGCAAAAGAAGCTGGTAATTTTTTCTCCTTTTCCAAACAGTAATTTCTCATTCACTATAATATGAACTACCTTTAGATTTTAGGGAAAGCAGCTGGGGAGAGGGATTGGTATAATGTTACACTCCTACTGCGAGTAATCACACATACCTTCATACATACATATCAGTACTGGTTACATCCTGCCCTTAAATCTATAATAGAAAGTATAATCTAGGTGGAACCTTTTGCCCTGACATATGTGACAAACTGTACTGTTTTGCTATTCTCTGCTGTAAACTAGTCTGTGAATAGCTGTCAACACAATCCTTTCACAATCATCACAGAGCTGAACTCTGAATCTCCCATGAAATGCAGACACTGCTGCCTGAGCCTCAAAACTTTTCAAACACTATAGTTAACACAAAAGTGAAAACATATTTTCTCCCTGACCATCTTTTCTATACAGAAGATAGCTTTTGTGACAACTGAGCCATGAGTGTAACTTAAATGTTACCTTCAAGTCCTCATTCATATCAAAATAAAGGTTAGCAATGTATGAAATTGCCTAAGTTTCAAAACTTGGCTCTAGTAGGACTCCCAATAAACCCTTCCAAGGCTAACAAAGATGAAGATGATTATTATCTGACAATTATCTGAGGTCTAGGAATAAGAAGACTACAATAAAAAAGGCAAAGAGCTAAATGAATGCAAAGGCTGGTTCAGAAATACAAGTGCAGGGAATCAGGGAAGGATTTCATGGTCTCTATTAGAGGTGGAGAAAGCACAGCCAACAGGCAGTAGCAGTCCCTATCCCTTTTTTTTGCAGCTCCCCAAGCCTCCTAAAATTTGATGGATGTTATAGGGGTTGGCTGGGGACCTAATTATGGGGAGAAACAAGATCATCAGGAGGCAAAAGCTTCTCCCTTCCTCTGCTTGAGGGGACTCTGTTTTATCTCTTGGTACCAAGAATCAATTTCTTGCACCTTGACTAACCACTTGCAGCTGAAAGAAATTCATGTGCCAAAACAACTTCACTTTTTCCTGAAGTAGAAAGCTGATTCTTAGTTCTGAGAGAAAAAGTCAAACCCTTCAATGGAAGGGAGGGAAGCATGATCCTGTTGCATACGCTGTTTCTGCATCTTCTGCAATAAGCAACAGTTCTCTGCTTTTTTGCTTCGGAGAGGGCTCCTCTGTGTAAAAGGCTCTTTCGTGTAGCCCATCCTCACTGTATCTTTAGGGGTTTTTTTAAGTATAATTTTTTAAGTGAAACATTTATAGAGGGGTGTAGCTCTCTTACGTTCCCAAGGGGAGAAATGTGATCCTTCAAACCCTTGTCCGCTTCTGTTCTGTTTCAATACCACCCCACTTTTCCTTATAGAAGATCCATCCTGACAGGCACATACCAGTTGTAAGTAGGTGGGTGAGGGTGGTACAGGGAGGTGCTAGCTGTTGACTAGAGGAGGGAACTGAAGCAATCCGCTGCAACTGTTTGCACCTCCCACTCTTGGCTGTGGGAGCAGAGATGGGTACAGCAAAAGTCCCCCCAGGTGGGCATGATGAGGGTAAGGAGTCCTTTTCTGATCCGGTGTGTGTGATAACGGAGAAGACCAAGGTTGTTTGAGGCTGTACTTGCAAGACAGAAGTGGCTGGTGGAGGACTGGTCCTCTGTGGAGAAGTGGGGAAGAACGGGAGGAAAGTCTGCTGTCCATTCAGAGGTGCAGGTGGCTCCACATCCAGCGAAATTGGCAGGGGCATGAGAGAGCCTCCAGGAGGTGGGAGTTTGGTAGCACCAGGGGCAACAGCAGGCATATCTGGGTCAGGCAAGGCAGTAGGGTCTGTCAACAGTGCAGAAGCCTAATGTAGGAAAAGGAGTGAGTTAAGCACAATTCCTCAATTCAGGTTTGAATCCATGTGGAGGCAGCTGCAGTGGAAATCCTACAGACACACATATAGCCAATGGGAGAACTTCTACCACACAACTTTTTGCAATGCTAAGAAAAGCCTATTCACAGATGGCTTATCTGCAGCAAGTATGAAGAGTGGGAGATGTCCCAGAATAGGAAATAAGGCAATGGATAAATCTTTCTTCTTACCTGGCTTGCAGGCTGAGAACGACAAGAATCGATGAATTCTGTGAAAAGAACAAAATAACTGTAATATCACTTGAGGAAAAGCAAGAAATAAAACAAGCTGATTAGTGTGAATAATGGAATAGTTAAGATTTCACTACACTGACATTATCTGTTAGTATCCAAAGACAGACTATGGGGCTAAACAGACTGACATAAAACACTGGTATTGGGGTGGAATAGGGGCATGGCAACTGCCCATCCCTGATACTGGCGTCATGCCACTTCTTTGGCACAGTGTTTAGACACACTGCGCCAAAGAAACGCAGAAAAGCTGCAGTGGCAAGAGCACCTGTTTGCCGCTCTAAAAAGGAGTGACTTTTTTCTGGTTCTTTTTAGCACAGCAAAGCACCAGATTGGACCAGTGGCGTGCAGCTGCTGTGGGCCTGATCCAGCGCTGAAAGGAGCAGTGTCAAGCCACTGTTTCAGAGCCATCTGTTTTGCCCCTATGCTAGAACAGCAAGTGGGGAGGGATGAGATATAATTTTCAGGTGAATCCAGAAGAGCTATATGGCAGACAATCAAATAAAGGACAGGTGGGGACTATTGATTTCAGGATCCTGGGATGGAGTGGCAGGAATGAACTTGGACCATGACATGATCTAGAATGCTCCAACCACACATTACAAATGTTATAAACAAGATTTTGCAAATTCAGAATTCCTCACAATTTAACTTGCCTACTTCATTTTTCCTGTGAAACTGGCTAGGGGGGAGTGGCTGGGTAGAACACTGCCTAGCTAAATGAGGAAATGGAAGCAGTGGAGATACAATATATCAAATACAACATGCATATATATGTGCCATCAGTATAGATATACTGTATAGAGATTGTGAAATGCAGGTTCACAAGAAGCTAAAGCAGCCAACAGATTTGTTGTTAGAAATATACCATATATTCAGTACACATCTGTACCTCAAACCTTTTCCAAGCTCACTTGATAATGAAATAATGACCACTGGCTAGTACTACTGTCCTGATATTTAATATAAAGAAGTGTCCTGAAGTACCAAGATTCTTGCATCATATGCATTCATGACAGTCATTACAAACTTTGCATGTAGTGGACAACAGTGATTGCATTAGATTGCAGATCACAGATAAAACATCTGGAGGGAATATGTGGAGGGAACCTCCCCCCCCCCCAATGTTCCCATTACCTTTCTTTGCAGTGTTTGTTGAAACAGATGGGAAAAGTTCAAAGGAATCAGAAGAAACAGAAATGGCACTAGAAGCAAGGTTGAACCATTGGAAACCATGACAGATAGAATGAGAATTTGCTAGACTGACTGCAAACAGTAAAGGCAAAGAAAATAGATAGAAGATTGGAAGAAAAAGAAAATCAGTGAGAGGGAGGAACTAATCCAGACAAAAAAGCTATTATGCTGGATCACAAAACAATGTCAGCTGAGAGTTAATATGGACCAATGGTTAGAGTAAAAAAAGGAATCTGTTCTGAACCAAGAGCCACAACCAAACATATCACTAGCAAAAATCACATATTAGAGGTTTTGACAGAATGATTACTGCTTTATCTTTCAGTTAACATTTCCCAAGATCTAGCAACAACAAACTTTCAACACAAACATATGAAACAAGTGGGATATACAACAAAAGGTAGAATACTTTGGTTCATGTTCCACCCAGCCTTTCCCTTTTTGAGGATTATTCAATCCATTTCTCTCTCTCCACAGATCTTTACCATCCTCCCCCTCAAAAATTCTATCAGTGTGATGGGCCACAGAGGATGTCCTAGCTGAACTATTTGAGGCTTCCAAAGCTTTAACTTTTTTCTCCTCTCAATATTTCTTGTATTTTTGTAAATCTTGGGATTTACTCTTATGTGTGAATTGTGCTATTTTGTTTACTTAAGGACTAGCACTCAGAGAATAAGTCTGTTATTAATACACAGGAAGTCAACAAATTTAGCAAATGTTTACAAATTTACTGACTTCTAGAGTTCTACCAGGAAATACCATGTTTCCTGAGCAACATTCTGTGATCTTGGATGAACTAGAATTCTGAATTAATGACACAATGGAAAGTGCAATGACACATGAATGTTCCCTCTCACTAGCTATACCTCTCAGAAAGCTCAGGTGACCTAAAGCTCTGATACTATTTACTCAGAGGGTACAGGTCAACCTCTCAGGATTTTCATATGTGCGGTTCAAGAGTAACCCAGAAATTATATTTATTTGAGGGGAGGGGGCTTTATTCATTTAATTTTTTTCTAGCCTGTCCTATATCAATAGATCTCAGAGTAAGAAATAAACAACAAATACAAAGACAGTAATAACGGAAATATATCAATATTAAAAGCATAACTCCACATTCTAGTATGCAGCTAGTGATGGTGAATTAAACTGTGCTATGGTCAGTAAGATTTAGATAAATAGTCAGGACTTAATATGGTGCTGAAATGAAACTAGTGTTGTCATCAGGAAAGTCTCGGGAGAATGTGTTCCATAATCACAGTGCCACAGCCAAGAAAACCCTTTCCCAAGCCTCAGAAAGTGCTTCTCGGGGTGCACAAATTCTGCTTATAACATGCAACATCTGACTACTAAGTTCAGCTTTGCCATATGAGGTTGATGACTCTATGATGTTACCATGAATAGGGTCCAAGGTGTCCATGAACTCCTCTCCAAAGATTGGGTGCAGTTGGGTCAGGGTGGGTTGGATCATGTCTGCATTACCCTGGTGAGCTGAGGGCAAAAAGATGAGAAAAGATAACATCCCTTTGTCATTCTGTCCCATAGCAAAATACTATCCATCACCACACAACCCAGCAACAAACTAAGATGGGTCTATTTGGGAGGCACTCTACCTTAAGCATTAAAAATAAAGTCTTCACTATATGTCCCCTGAAGGCAGAGCCAAAGATTTAAAAATATGATCCTTGGTAGAAAGTGGCAGGAGCCAGTGTGATGCAGTGGTTTAAGCATCAGTCTATGATAGAAGGTCAGGGTTGGATTCTCTGCTTAGTTATGGAAACCCACTGGGTGACCTTGGGTGAGTCACATACTCTCAGTCCCAGAAAACCCTGTGATAAGGTTGCCATAAGTCTGAAACTACTTGAAGGCAAATGAGAAAAACAACAAAGAAACAGGCAAATCTTACAAACAAAATGAACAAGTACAGTAGGCCCGCGTCATATGCGGCTTTCAGCATATGCTGAAAGCCGCGAGGGAGCCCGCTGGGAGCAAGGGATAGTGCGTCCCATTAAGATTAATGGGGCACGCGCCTGTGGCATGCCGCACACCGCCATGCCGCCACACCATGCACGAGCCCCATTAATCTTAATGGGACGCGCTACCCCTTGCTCCCAGCGGGCTCCCTCGCGGCTTTCAGTATATGGGGCTTGAGCATACGCAATTTTGTACACAGGGGGAGGGGGTCCGGAATGGATCCCCCACATAAAAAAGGGTGCACTGTACAAAGAAAAAGCCCTTACCAAGGCCACGTATGTTGGGGCCACCGTAAGGGTTGCGGCTGGAGTAGATGGCATCTAGAAATGCTTCCAGATCATGCAAGGGGTCAAGTTCCATGGGACTTCCACCTGCCGTTTCACTGTTCAGCTCCACTCCTGAAACAGCACTGGCTGCTTCCTATCAGAGTAGATGAAGAAAGCTGTGAATTTTTGTACAATTGTGGGAAATTCAAATTAAATGCTGGAAAGCTATGTGTCTGCAGACAACCTTCAAGCTCCAAGTTCCAGCATCTGCCAGAGAGGTAGGGAAACCTCAGTATAGGTACAGGACTAAATGAAGTATAAAAATAGTACCTGAGTAGGACCACAGATTAGTTTATCCAGCTTCTTTTGTACCTAAAACAAAAACAACAGGACTGTTACAATTAACAGAGACTTCTGAGAAAACTACAACTGATGACACCCAAAGCCTGGAAGGCAGTAGCTACAAATAATACATTCCCAATTAGTAATTTTTTCCAATAAATAACAAGTTACTAAATCACCTTACAATTACAACTCAGCAAATAAGAACTTCAGCTCTTTTGCTATATAATTGTAACTTTTTAGTTCCTTTATGATTGCAGGGGTGTGACCACATGAAATGATAGAAAAACACTGCTTAAATACAGGATATTACTACATGCGGCATTTAAACCATGATCAGACCTGGAAAAAAGCAGCTTTGGTGATATCTATCACACAATAACGCCTCCAATCCCTAGCTGCTTCATTCCTCAATGACAATTAGAGTGTCCCTTTTCATTGACAGGGAAACCCATCAATGACCTGGCAACAGGACAAGTGCCCAGGTGCAAAACTTTGCTATCAGGGTATTGGCAGTCAGGTGGTGTCAGCGTCCCTTCCTCTTTCTGTTCCTTTTCCCATCACTATTCCCAAGCAGTCTGATTATCTTTGGCCCGGTACAGATGGGCCAAAAAGGACACCCACATCACGTGCGAGGCACTGCTTTTAGACACCCCTCACCCCTCGCATGTGACGAGGGTGTCCTCGATGCGTGGCGCCGAGTAGACGGCGCGCGTAGTGATGATATCACTGCCGTGCAGCAGCAACATGCTCGCGCGCCACTGGCTGTTTGCAGCAGCACAAAACGGAGCCGCTTTTAGTGCTCCTTTTTCTTGTGTAGCCTCTTTCTGGCGGTCTGTACCCTGCCTTTGTTATCTTTTTCTATTTCTTTTCATTTTCTGTAATTTTTTAAAAGAAAAATAAATCACATAGCAGAGCTCCGGAACTGCATGAAAAAGTGAAATTAAAAATAAATAAAAATAAAATATTAAAAACTGAAAGACATACTGAGTAGGACATAGGGCAGGGAGGAGAGATTAAAGGGGTGTCCAGAAGAGAGTGCAATGGGGGCAGAAGCCCCAATCACACAATTCCGAAGACACACAGTAATGGCTATTACAGAAACAGGAACAATTTCACTTGTGTTGACAAGTTTGACTTCAGCGAGAAGGGGATTTGTACAGTAAAGTCCAGTGTTTCTTGCTGCTTCTTCAAGGTCTATTGGGGTGATGATCAGGTAAATGGGAGAAGTCTGTATGGCTTGTGGCATTTAGATTTCTTTGAAAAGATTTGTACTGAAAAACAGGAAATTTGTATTTAACAAAATGCAGCTATAACAATAACTAAATGGAGGGGTTGAGTGCTGGAATTATGGTTGAAATTCATTACTTTATAAAAGTTACTTTCTTGACTCTCAGTTTTCCACAGTTAGCTCATTTGAACATATTTGAGGTACTAGGATAATAAGATGGCTTGGTGATCACCAATGTGCTTCTTGTGCAAGTGAGGGATATGGAAAGAGGATCCATTTCTGCAGCTGGAGATGACAGCCTTTGGGCTGAGGCACCTGTAGAATTTGGATAGAAGGCTAACTACTAGCACCAGGTCCTCTTATGACTACTGATTCCGAAATATAAATGAACTACCGTATCGCAAAGATCTAGAAATCCAAAATCTTTCAGGATCCAAAGACCTCTCAGGAGAGGTTAAGATAGCAAGAATTGTGTGAGGACACAGCTAGAGTAGAAAATATCATCTAGTGAGGAAAGAAGGTCTTTTGAAGTACATCTTGCCTGAGAAGAAACTTACCCGGGTATGGAAAAATGTCCTCCATTTGTGATACTCCCTAATAACAACCCCAATTTGCCGTTTCCAGTACTTTCCCTCCATGATGACAGCCTGTCAAATAAAAGAGTAGCAAGGGGTCACTTAAGAACAAATGATGAACCTGGGGGAAAGTGTGGGATAATGCACTGTTATTGTACTTTATATAAAATTTTAATATGTAAGCCACTTCGGTTGTTTTGTAACAGAGAAGTGGGATATAAATAAAAGGTTTTATTATTAATTAATTAATTAATTAATTAATTAATATTGATTATGGTATCTCTTTAAGCCAGAAAAGCCTACAAGTAGCCTCTACTCACCTCAGGCTTGCGGTGCTCATCTACATCACTGTATTCCAGTGGAGTCACAAAACCACACACAGGATTCTGCCGTTTCTCCACATCTATGTTCAGAATGAAAAGAAAAAAAAGAGCTATGAACTCCAAGGACAGTTCCAGGTAGCCCAAAACAAAGGGTGAGGTTGCTTTATAACCAGCAGCAAAACATGTGAGTTTTGTCAGTGGGATGTTCTGCTTGCAGGCTATAATTTTGTCAGAAATAATCTCTTGGGTGTAGAGCTCACAGAGAACATATACTCTCTTAAAGAGAGGAGGAGCTCTTTGAAAGAATCCCTTGAGGTTACCCTGTATCAAGTTACTCACACTGGAGATACCAGGCCCTCCATATGGCATTGTTCAAACGGATCTTGTCACGTTGCAGCAACTTCAATCCCTTGAAGGTTTTCCATTTGGGAGAGACAATTTTTCCACTAGAAATGAAAAAAGCCCCCCCCCCCAAATTTTATAATACCATTTGTATCTGGTTTTCAAGTATAAACAAACCAAAGAGGAGCAAGAAAGTCCAGAACACAAGGGGCAGGGACATCTGTATATAAGTTATCTGCCCCCCCATAAGATATATATAGCCACAGTTATCTCTGTTTTGTGCAGTAAGGGGAAGCTTATGGGGGGATTCTATCCTCACCACCACAACAAAAAATAACCTAACAAAATATGTGCAAATGCTAATCTTTCGCGAATATTTACTCACTGTACATGCTTTGTTTGGAACATGACATTGGATGGTTCGTTCCTGTTCAATGTAGGATGTTAGGCCAAATTGAGGGAGAAGGATGTAAAAGTGAAAAGAATAATAGCATTCTAGAATTGTAGAGTTGGAAGAGAGCACAAGGGCCATCCAGTCCAACCCCCTGCCATGCAGGAAATCTCAATCAAGGCATCCCCGACAGATGGCCATCCAGCCTTTGCTTAAAGATCTCCAAGGAATGAGACACCACTATACTCTGAGGGAGTGTGTTCCACTGTCGAACAGCCCTGACTGTCAGGAAGTTCCTCCTAATGTTGAAGTAGAATCTCTTTTCCTGTAGCTTGCATCCATTTCTCTGAGTCCTAGTCTCTGGAGCAGCAGAAAACAAGCTTGCTCCCTCTTCAATATGACATCCCTTCAAATATTTAAACAGGACTATCATATCACCTCTTAACCTTCTCTTCTACAGGCTAAACATCCCCAGCTCCCTGAGTCTTTCCTCATAGGGCATGATTTCCAGACCCGTCACCATTTTAGTCGCCCTCCTTTGGACACGCTCCAGTTTCTCAATGTCTTTTTTGAATTGTGGTGCTCAGAACTAGACACAGTATTCCAGGTGGGGCCTGACCAAAGCAGAATATAGTGGCACTATTACTTCCCTTGATCTAGACACTATACTTCTGTTGATGCAGCCTAAAATTGCATTGGCCTTTTTAGCTGCCTCATCACACTGTTGACTTGTGGTCCACCTGGACTCCTAGATCCCTTTCACATGTAGTCTCCTTAATCCAAGTGTCCTCCCATCCTATATCTGCATTTAATTTTTCTGCCCTAAGTGCACATTTTTCTGTGTTGAATATCATTTTGTTAGCTTGGGCCCAGCTTTCCAGTTTATTCAGGCAATTTTGAACCTGTTGTTTTTTGTGGGTTTTTTGGGCTATGTGGCCATGTTCTAGCAGAGTTTCTTTTTGACCTTTTGCCAGCAGATGCTGGCAAAACGTCAGAAAGAAACTCTGCTAGAACATGGCCATATAGCCCAAAAAACCCACAAAAAACTATGGATGCTGGCCATGAAAGCCTTCAACTTTACATTTGATCCTGTCCTCTGGGACATGGGTCAAGAAATGTCTGTAAGTCTAGAAGATGATTAAGACCATAAATAGATATAAGAAATTATGCTGGTCTCAGAAGCTCTTTTCCCAGACCAGTATTGCTCTCTGTGGAAATTATGCTCCTGTTTTCTGATGTATCTTTACAAGAAAGGACATCATTTTTTCAGTACAGTATCCACTGGGGTTTGGTTCCAGGACCCTTCATGGATAACAAAATATATGGATGCTCAAGTCCGATTAAATACAATGGCATAGTAAAACGATGTCTCTTATAGGAAATGGAAACATTAAGGTTTGCTTTTTGGAATTTATATTTTTAACAATATTTTCAAGCCATGGATTTTGAATCCGCGGATAAGGAATCCACGGATATGGATGGCCGGCAGTACTAGATATTAGCTTCTGTGCACTGAATGTGTGCCATATGGATATTATCACAAAAATTTATAAAATAGCCCTGGCTTCGTAGGATATGCAAACACAGAGGTTATTTCTAGTACCACCATTCACTACCATTGTAGAACCCCAGTTGTGAAAAGTTAGCAAGTGCTAGACAAACGTTTCTGAACAGAAACCTAATTATTCTGGGAAGATATGGTATATATTGAAAACATTCAGCTAAATGGTTTATGTTTTGCAATTAACAATGTCCAGATCTATAAAGCCCATTCCAACTCTCCAACCCATTCCCTTGGTCACTGTCTTGACTTAGTTCTCCCCTCCAAGTGTGTCGTGTCTGACTACTCGGCCTCTGATTTTCCACTATCTGACCATCACCTACTTTCCTTTACTCTTACCTACATCCCACCTCCCCGTCATACCGTCCTCCGCCAGTTCCGCGATCTTCATTCTCTTAACCTTAACCATCTCACTCAGTCCTTGGACTCATCCTTCGCTTCTCTCAATCTTGGGGACTGCTGACTCAGCTATGTCTAGGCTTGCCATAACCCGGTGAGAGGCGTGACTCCCCCGATTTCTAGGGGGCGTTCCCGGTCACGTCACGCCTTGGGTGGCTGCCCGGCTCCAGGCCCTGCTGCATCCCTATATTGTGATGGGCTGGAGCTGGCAGGGGAGGGCTCTGCTGCTCTGCCTTGCCCCTATTGGCCAGCCCTCCCACGTAGCAGGCTTAGTCAGGCAGGGCAACAAGGCGCCAGGAGGAGGAGCAGAGTCAGGCAGGTCGGCAGCAGCAGTGGCCCCCGCCCATCCAGGCAGGCCGCTGGGAGAGGGGAGGAAAGGGCCCTGACCTCTGGGGCAGCCCGGCTTGGGGAACGAAAGGACCCTTTCCTGGACCCCCTGCCCCCCAGCCCTTCTCCTCCTCCTCCTGCTCTTGCAAGGAAGGGGCTCTGAAGCGCCAGGAGAGCTGCCTCACTAAAGGGGAGGGACGCCTCAGGGACCCAGCCGTCGGAGAGGAAGAGGAGGAAGAGCCTCAGCATTTAGGCTCAGAAGAGGAGGAAGGGGCTGGCACCCGGGAGAGGCAAGAGGGCACCTTCCAGGCCCCTCCTGGGCCCCAGGCTCCCCCCAGGATCACCCCCATCGGACATTGGAAGCCCCCTCCCTAAGGTCCCCCAAACACACACCCCTCTCCTCTCTAACCCTCTCTCTGACTCCCTCTCCCCCTGTTACCCCACTTTAACTGAGCCCTCTCTAACCCCCTTCTATCTACCTCCTTCTCTCCATCAAAACTCCCCTCCAACCCCTCTCTATCTACTCCCCCCTCTCTCTAACCCAGTGATCCCCAAACTGTGCTCTTGAAGGAATTTTGGACTTCAGGTCCCAGAATCTCAGACTATTGAGTAACATGTCTGAGGCTTCTGGGAGTTGAAGTCCAAAATCTCTTAAAGGACACAGTTTGGGAACCACTGCTCTAACCACCTTATTTAATAATAATAATAATAATAATAATAATAGGATTTATTTATATACCACCCAATCACTGGGAATCCAAGCGGTTTGTGAAATTAACAGCCAAACTACACAGGCAAATCAGCTCCTGGCACTGAACAAGCAGAGCTCTGCTCTGGAGCCACAACAAACTACATTTCCCAGAATTCCATAGCATTGATCCAGGACAGTTAAAGTACTGTCAGACTGGGTTATTTCTGCAGTGTGTATGTAGTCTGAGAGCCCTGCAGAGAGAACAACTCTGGTGCTTTAGAATTTAAGCCCATCTAACCCCCCTCTATCTAAGTTCCTTATTTAAGTCTCTTCTAAGCCCCCCTCTAACCCCTCTTTATCTTACTCCTCTTTATCTAACCCTAATCCCCTCTAGGTACCCCATCTAGCCCTCCTTCTATAGCCCCCTTTCTCAAACCCCCTTATTTAACCCCCCTTTCTGTTTAATCCTATATTTTTTTAAAAGAAACCATCAATTTTTCATGTCCTCCATTTTTATAAAAGTGTCCTACATTTGAAAATGTTGTCCTACATTTGTCCTGGTTTGGAGGTCCTGACTTATGGCAATCCTAGCTATGTCTTTACTGAATTCTACTCTCTCTTCAACTCTTGACAGCTTTGCCCCAGTATCTACGCACGTGTCCTCCTCTTCCTCTATGACTAGGCCTCAGCCCTGGATCACTCCCATTGTTAGATTTCTCCGGTCCTGCTCCCGAGCAGCCGAACGTCTCTGGAGAAAGTCCAGGGAGTGGACCGACTTTATCCATTTTAAGTTCATTCTTTTATCCCTTTCACGCGCCCTGTCGATGGCAAAACAAGACTACTTCAAATCATTGATCTGCGCCAATGAGAGGCGCCCGCAGCGCTTGTTCTCCTGTTTCAACACACTGTTAAAACCCTCTCCTCCCTCCGTCTCTCCATTATTTTCTCCCTCCGACTTCATTACAAAGATCACCACCATTCGTTCTGAGTTAACTCCTCATGATTTGGCTCCCACCATTAATCTCCTCGCCCCTCCTACTAATAAACTCTCTGTGTTTCCTTTTTCTTTGGAAGAACTCTCTTCGCTGCTGAACTCATCAAAACCCACCACCTGCTCTCTTGACCCACTTATTATTATTATTATTAACCTTCTCATCTTCTAATCTCTATAGCCCCCTTTTTGTTACCCTCCCTCCTCTATATCTTTAATCTCTCTCTCTCCTCGGGTTCCTTCCCCTCAATCTTCAAACATGCCTTAGTTCCCCCTATCCTGAAAAAAACCTCTCTCGACCCCTCTTCCTTGGCTAGCTATCGTCCAATCTCTCTTCTTCCTTTTCTCTCTAAGGTGTTGGAACGAGTTGTCTATTCACGCTGTCTTGAGTTTCTTGAAACCAACTCCATTCTGGATCCCTTCCAGTCTGGTTTTCGCCCACAGCACTCCACAGAGACGGCCCTTACTAAGATCTCAAATGATCTTTTGCGGGCCAAGGCGAATGGCCTCTATTCTATCCTTGTCCTACTCGATCTGTCTGCGGCCTTCGACACCGTGGACCACTGTCTCCTAATAGATGTACTCACTGACCTTGGTTTCTCGGGCCTTGTTCTCGATTGGTTCACATCTTACTTGTCAGATCGATCTTTTTCAGTGGTCTCGGGTGGTCAGACCTCGCCTTCTGTCCCCTTATCTGTTGGAGTTCCTCAGGGCTCTGTTTTGGGTCCCCTTCTGTTCTCTCTATACACACTCTCCCTTGGCAAACTTATCAGTTCTTTTGGTTTCTCCTACCATCTTTACGCCGATGATACCCAGCTGTACCTTTCCACCCCTAATCTTTCACCAGAGCTAGAGCAGCAAGTGTCATCCTGTTTAACAGCTGTCTCCCACTGGATGCACCATCAGTGCCTGAAGCTCAATATGTCCAAGACTGAGCTTCTTGTTTTCCCTCCTAAGCCCACCCTTCACTACTCCTTTTCTATTTCTGTCAATAACATTTCTATCCAGCCGGTCCAGGAAGCCCGTAGTCTCGGTTTCATCTTTGACTCCTCTTTGTCATTTATCCCACAGATCCAGACTACAGCCAAAGTCTGTAGATTTTTTCTCTATAATATCGCCAAAATCCGTCCATATCTCTCAGCTTCTACCGCAAAAACACTGGTCCATGCCTTAGTGGTCTCACGATTAGACTACTGTAACCTCCTCCTGGCAGGGCTTCCCCTCTCTCATCTCCACCCATTAATTTCTGTTCAGCATTCAGCTGCACGCATTATTTCACTCGCTCGCCGTTATGATCATGTCTCTCCTCTGTTGTCCTCCCTTCACTGGCTCCCTTTTCCTTTCTGCATCAGGTACAAACTCTTGCTACTCACCTTTAAAGCTCTGCATGGGCTGGCCCCTCTTTATTTAACCGATCTTCTCTCTCCCTACATCCCTACTCGCACTCTCCGCTCTGGTAGCCAAAGTCTCCTCTTTCAACCCAGGATCTTCTCTGCCCCATCCCGGATCCGTCCCTTCTCTCTTGCTGCCCCTCATTCCTGGAACCTTCTTCCTCTGCATGCATGGCTCATCACTTCCCTAACCAGCTTTAAGGCTGAGCTGAAAACCATATTGTTTAGGGAAGCGTTCTCAGGGAATTTGTGATTGTCATCTGGCTGTCTGACAATATTTGATGTGATGTGATTTGTTTGATATTTGATGTTTTTAATTTGTTTTTTCTTTTCTATATGGTAATTTTAACTATTCCTCTTTTAATTGTTATTATTTTAGAATGTACGTCTTGGGCAGGCTTTTATTTACTCCTAATTTTACCGACTTTGTACAGCGCTGTGTATAATTACAGCGCTTTAGAAATAAAGTTTAATAATAATAATAATAATAATAAAGGTTTCCCCCCAAAACATTTTGATGAAAGGAGGGAAGTTATTTGAGTGATTTCTTTCTGTCACTGTTAATGGAGCACAATGTTTCATCTCTATATCTTGCGTATGTAGTACAGATAAGTATCCCTCATCCAAAACACTTTGGACCTGTGTTTGGGATTTGGAATTTGGATTTTAGAATATTTGTATATACATAATGAGATATCTTGGAAATGGGACCCAAGACTAAATACGAAATTCATTTATATTTCATGTACATTTTATGCACATAGCCTGAAGGTAATTTTGTACACAACATTTTTAATAATGTTGCTCATGAAACCAAGTTTGTGAACACTGAACCATCAGCAAGCAAAGGTGTCACTATCTCAGCCACCGATGTGGATAATTTGAGATTTTGAAGTATTTCACATTTCCAGATAAGAGACACTCACTCAACCTGTATCACTTTCCAGCTACCTAATCTCACTACATCATCAGCCACCCAAAGACCTTATCTGGGCAGAGGTTATTGTAACATGCTAATATTTCACCAGGATTACAAGGTGAAACTAGTTGTCATCAAAACCTATGTAATCAATAGCAATACACACTAACACTCAGCTCTTCTGATGTTCACATGAAAGCATACAAATATCTGACATGCCAAAAGTAATGAAATCCATTTTCTGACAAGCTCCTTGTACTCTGTCCTATAACACTTTGAACCTGGCAGCTGCTTCACAGATGAACTGTATAAAAACAAAGGGAATCAAAACAAAGATATCCTACTCTCAACAACAGCTCCTTCTTCCAAAATTATTCCAGATCAGTCACAAGGCCAATTCAGAACCTTGTAATATAATGTTCTGTGACTCTGGTCAACAGTAAAAAGCTAATGGTGAACCTTTTTAGGCCAGCCCTACCTGAATATAAAGCATATGCCAGAACTGAATGGGACTGATTGGAGTTTCAATTCAACACATCTGGAGACCAACAAATTAGGAGAGGCTGATTTGAGAATTTGTTACATTCAAGTAGGCAAATTTCTTGCACTTTTTTGCCTTTATGCTTAGTCCAGAAGGGTACCTTATAAAATAGATGATACGTTCAGAAGGAAATCAATATATGTTGGAAAGCTGAAAATTAGTTAAATAAATATATTAAATATACTAAATTAAGCCCAGGCCAAACAATCCAGCTTTGAGTATCTGTTAAATACACAGGCAGCTGTTACCTAGACATCATAATTTTCCAAGAATATGCCAAATATTGAAGCCTAGAGTAAAACTTTTCCCTTTGGAGCTTATTTAGATGTTCCTTTGCTGACTCTCTTTGTGTCCAGATATTTCATATCTTAGAAAATTTGGCAATGTTGAGATGCCAAAAGAAAGGCAGGTTCTCTAAGCGGAAGCCAAAGCAATTGTAGGAAGGGGTGTGGATATTGCCCTATCTATCCCAGTTAAGATAGCTGGAACACTTTGTGCTTACCCATAAGTGAAAATAAAAAGTGAGAAGAGAGGAAATGACAGCAGAAGCCATTCTCTTACAATCAGCAGATACTTCCTGTCCCAAAGTTTAGCCTTTAGCTAGAGGCTACTTTGTATGTCCCAAGCACAGGTCTTTGGCCACTGCCATTTTTCTACCTCCACTAAGACTGCTAGATAAAAGGAAAGTGTTATGACGGTATCTGAATTCCAAACAAATGAAGATATCTTAACAGGGTGTCCATTTCCTTGATTTAAAATGATTTTATAGATTATTTTTTCCACACAAGCAAAATGTATTATGTATTGCAAAATTTAAAACTGGTATAAGCATTTAATTTGCTGAAAATGAATTGGAATCTGATACATAAAATACATTGGCCAGTATATTATAAAAGTCTAATTTGGAAACACTAGAGTAAGGCTTTTTGTATTAAAACTAAACACTGGCTACTGTTGGGATCAGGAAACTGGCTACAGCAAATATAGTCTCTTCCAGGGAGGGACTGGTCATTTCAGTTATTTATAGAACTGGAGAAAAACCCAAAGATCATTAAGACCAGAGGTGGAGAGTCTGTTTGGCATGAAGAATTTGAACAGAGGCATTTAAAAAAATATATCACATGTTCAATTTATCTCTGCAAAGTAGGTTAAAAGTTACCTCTTAAAAATGAAAGAGAAAAATTTAGATTTGCAGGTTTCTAAACCTGGAACGCCATAGCTCTGGCTACCAAGCTACTATCTTACCAAGAAGAAATATCTATTATTTAACTTTACTTTTTACACGCAATGGAATCTTTCTTTCTTTCTTTTAAAGTGTTTGACTGCTTATTGAACAAGTCAGGCCAGGTCTAGAGACAATGAAGATGGGGAAAAAAGAGAAAAGAAACCAAAGGAATTTGCATGGGTCAGAGATATGGTCTGAGCAGGAAGGTTTAGTGACAAAGATAAGAACTTATCTCCTGACTCCCAGCATGTGTTTTAGATATCCCAGATTTGACTGAGCGCCATTCCTCTACATAATGATGTTATTCTTGTTTTCCTTCAAGTCAATTCTGAATAATGGCAACCCTAAGGGGAACCTATCACAGGCTTTGCTTGGCAAGGTTTTTTCAGGGGCAGTTTGGATATGCCCTCCTCTGAGGCTGATAGTGTGTGATTTCTCTAAGGTCAGTCAGTGGGTTTCCATGGCTGATCAGAGATTCAAACCCTGATCTCCAGAGTCGTAGTTCAACGCACAACCCACTAAACACTGGCTCAGTACATGTATGTGACAGGTCTACTCTGCTTGGGCACAAGGAATAGCATGATGATAAAGGACCAGGCATACATCTGTGTTCAATAATACAGAAGCCCTAGTGCTGGTCAGATGGTGAACATCCTTGTGGCAATACCACTCAAACCTTTGCACTCAGGTTATTATGTTCACAGTTAGTGCTGAGACTGCTTACATTTTATATTATGGCTGGTCTGCTTCTAACCCTAAAAGGACTGCTTTGTTCCCCTGTACTTTATTTTCACACATGACACCAACAAGATATTTTCAACCTCTCTCAGAGTAGTTGTGCTCAGGAATGTATGTTTTAGACTTTAATATGGTATTATGCATAAGAGAAATGCAAGACTTATCCTAAGTGTAATTACTGTTTACAACAAATGTGGGCAAAGTGAAACCACAGGGCCTTAGACACTATCTAGTGCTTTTTGTAGACTCTGACAGCCTTCCCTTCCTCAGGCTTCCCTTCTACTGACAAAAAGAAACGGCAAATTGCCTCTCTTAGGGAGAAAAAAGCCCTTAGGCTGCTAAAATTGCCCAATCCTGTTTTAGCAACACTTGCTTAAGGAATTCAAGGCAACTAAGCAAGCACAGATTTTACTTAATGATGTTAAACACCTATAACTTAAAGGCACTAGAATACCTAGTAGTCACATTAGGCAGCTTAGAAAAAAAAAGTAAGTGGAATATAGCAGAGATGTATAAAATTATTCATCATGTATTGAAGAGATAGTGGAGAGTTTTCCCAGTCCATAGTCACTGAATGAAGCTGAATGGTGTGCCCTTCAATACAAACAAATTAAACCACTTTCACACAATGCATAGTCAAATGACATAGCACAAGATTAGTGATAGCCACCAACTCAGACAGCTTTAAAAGGGCATTTTAGATAAAATCATAGCTGTAAATAGCTACTAGTCATGTTGGCTCTATATTTTCTCCAGGATCAAAGGTCTTTGATGACATAAGCAGCAGAGCAGAGCTCATGTTTTCCATCCAGCCTGTTGGCTTCCCATTCTGCCCACTGTGTTGGAGACATAAACCACTTTCTTGATCTAGCATGGTCCTTCTCATGTAGCTTTTATTTTTGCAAGCCCATGTCCCTTGTACAATCAAGGAGCATGACCAGCAACTTGGTTGTGGTGAATGTCTCTCTGCAGGCACACACCAGGCTTCCAAGAGGTTCACAAGCCTGCATCACTTAAATTTTATTTCCAGGAGTCCCCACATGGCCAGAAGAAAGGAGGCCCTGCCTGCATGAATGTCCCTCCGACAACAGCTGAACTGAGAACAGCAACATCTTGACAAAATGCTGGCTTTGGTCTAGCATCATCATATTTTTTTCCTCCTGTATGATCTTCAACAAGAGCCAGTGTGGCATATTAGTTTGAGTGATGGACTATGACTCTGGAGACCAAGGTTCAGTTCCCAGCTTGGCCATGAAACCCACTGGGAGACCTTGGGCAAGTCACATACCCTCAGCCTCAGTGGATGACAATGGCAAACCCCCTCTGCACAAATCTGCCCAAGACAACTCCAGGATAGAGTCCCATAAGTTAAAAACCATTCCTATGGAAGGACTCAGGGAGCTGGGGTGTTTAGCCGGAGAGAGAAGTGAGGCGATGTATAGCCCTGTTTAAATACTTGAGGTGTCATATTGGGAGGGAGCAAGCTTGTTTTCTGCTCCAGAGACTAACCCAGAACAATGGATGTAAGCTCCAGGAAAAGAGATTCCACCTCAACATTAGGAGGAACTTCCTGAGAGTAAGGGCTGTTCGACAGGGGAACAAACTCCCTTGGAGTGTAGTGGAGTCTCCTTCCCTGGAGGTCTTCAAGCAGAGGCTAGATGGCCATCTGTTGGATATGCTTTGATTGAGATTTCCTGCATGGCAGACTGGGGTTGGACTGGATGGTCCTTGCGGTCTCTTCCAACTCTATGATTCTATGATTCCAGAAATCTATAGAATGGAGTTACAGCACTTGAAGAGTGTGGCTTCATCAAGGTCCCTCCACTGCGTCTCCAGAGTCGTAGCCTTAATGCTCAGACTGCTACACTGCACCACACAACGCAGCTCTGTGTTAGAATGATAGAGTTGGAAGAGACCGCAAGGGCCACCCAGCCCAGCCCCCTTCTGCCATGCAGGAACTCTCCATCAAAGCATCCCCATTGACAGATGGCCATCCAGCCTCTGCTTAAAGACCTCCAAGGAAGGAGACTCTGCCACTCTCCGAGGAAGGAGTTTGTTCCATTGTCGAACAGCCCTGACTCTCAGGAAGTTCCTCCAAATGTTGAGCTGGAATCTCTGTTGCTGGAGCTTGCATCCATTGCTCCATTGGGTCCTGTTCTCTGGAGCAGCAGAAGACAAGGTTACTGTCAGGAAGTCCCACTCTCCAGGTCTCCCAGGATTCGCGCCCTGCTCCCCAGAGGGATACGAAGGCGCCCTGCTTGCCTCAGTCTCCCTCACCTGTAGGCCAGGGTCATGCACTGGAAGAGCTTGGTGAGCGAGGCGTCGATGTTGAGGGCTCCGCTGCTCCGGGGCCCGTAGCGGTAGACCAGGCACGTCCCCTCGTCCGCCGTACCGCCGCCGCTGCCGCTGTCATCCCCGGAGGCCTTCCCCGCCGCGCGTGGCCCTGGAGGCCCGTCGTGGCCGCCCTGGCTCAGGCCCACCTCGGGGTCCGGGTCCGGCTCGGGCTCGGCGTGGGGCTCCGACACCATGAAATGGCCGCTGTGGATGATCTGGGGCCGCGCCATCTTCCCAGGCTCAGCATCGCCCGAGCGGCGCCGCCGTCACCATGGCGACCACGCCCGGAAGAGGAGGGGGCGTCGCGCGCCATAGACGTCATCGCCGCGAAACAGGGACGTGGCAGCTGCCCTAGGGCGGGCCCCTATGACGGCAACGAGGGGGACGCGTACCGCGCATGCGTCTTCCTCCTCACCGCAAGGCCTTGTGGTTGTCGTAGTTCTTCCCCGACTTCCTTCCAAGCCCAATTGTTTGGACCTCCGGGTGATTTGGACTTCAATTCCCAGAAGCCCTACAATAAGGGATTATGGGAGTTGAAGTCCAAAATGTCTGGAGAATCAAAGTTTGGGAAACACACTCTGCCCCCCTCCCTTTACACTTATCCCCAGTGGAGGGAAACAAACAGGCCATGGAAGTAGTTGTTGTTGTTGTGTGCCTTCAAGTCGTTCCTCACTTGTGGCGACCCTGTCACAGGGTTTTTTTCTTGACAATGTTTCCTCAGAGGGGTTTTGGCCCTTGCAACCTCTGAGGCTGAGAGAGTGTGACTCGCCCAAGGTTTCAGTGGCTGAAAAGGGATTCGAACCCTGGTCTCCAGAGTCATAGGGTGCCCAGGCGTCCTCCTTTTCCAGGACCTGTCCTCCATTTCAACCTCCTCTCCAGCAGGAATTTTCTAAATGTGTTCCATCCTGAGCATGACTGAAGCATGAATTTATTTTTCTATGAGAGTTTTTAGCTTTTACGGTTCTAATGGCCTCCTACATTTTTTTCTTGAGCATCCTACATTTTGCCGTGCCTTGGCCTCTTTTGCAGTTGGGACGTCTGGCCATCCTGTCCAATTAGGGTTGCCATAAGTGAGGACCTCCAAACCAGGACAAATGTAGGGCAACATTTTCAAATGTAGGACACATTTTTATAAAAATGGAGGACGCGCAAAAAATTGAGTTTTTTTTTTAAAAAAAATGTTAATATAAATGCATGTATTTAGGCATGATCAAAATGGAGGACATTTTGGCATTATTCTTAGACAGAGGGCAGAAATGGACTTGCCCTCGGGTTCAACTTTACTTCTCAGAAGTGTGTACTTGGTCAATGGACTGTGGTTTTTCTTCACTGCGCATGAGTCTGTAAAAATCACTGCAAGTTACATTGGCCATGCCTTAGAGGCTTGTTGATATCAATATCACCATCATCAGCAGCATCATCATCATCACCACTATAATTGGCCAAGAAAGGCAGACTTGTTAGCATTCAAAGCGCCATAAATACACAGAAAATGCACTTGCATATATTTAATAATAAAAAATAATGAAAAAATAAATAAAAAACAAGGCAGGGGTGTAGATATTTGATAATAAAAATTAATGTAATAAAATAAAAAACAAGCAATAATAAAAATTAATGAAATAAAACAAAAACAAGCAATAATAAAAATTAATGAAATAAAATAAAACAAGCAATAATAAAAATTAATGAAATAAAATAAAAACAAGCAATAATAAAAATTAATAAAATAAAAAATAAAAAGCAATAATAATTAAAAAATTAAATAAAATAAGTATTTTATATTTTTAAATATAATTTTAAAACCCCAAAATACCAAGGCAGACCTAATGGCCACTGACTCAGCTTTCCTCCTCCTCCTCCTCCTTCTCTGGCCCAATTCTGCCCTGGCCTTCAGGCACCCTTCCTCCGGCTCCTTCCTCCTCCTCCTCTCCCCCCCTCCTCCTCCTTCTGATGGCTGGTGCGTGCGCGCGGAGGGAACTGGGGCAGGCGCGCATGCGGGGAGGAAAGAGGGTCAGGCGCGCACGTGCACGGGGAGGAAAGTGGGGCAGGCGCGCACGCGGGGTGGAAAGTGGGGCAGGCGCGCACGCGCAAAGGGAATGGGGCAGGCGCATGCGCTGCCACTGGCTCCTGCTAAGGCCTGGGTGGCGCGCAAGCCCTCACAGTGGGGGCGCGGTGGTGGCGGCGCTTCTGCCGCCGAGGAAGAGGAGGAAGGCGGAGCCGGAGGAGGAGGTGGGTTGGCGCCGCAGCAGCCGCATTAGCAGCAGCGGCAAAGGCTGGAGCGGGCCCCCAAACTGGGAACAAGGCACAGGTGGGGGCCCAAACCGGACCGGGAGGGGCCCCCCGAAACCGTGATTGGCACGGGGGCCGCCGGGTTATGGCAACCGTATGTCCAATGCTCAAACAGGGTGACCTGATGCCCTCACCACAAAGGAGGGCAAAGCGCCATAAAATGTAGGATGCTCAAGAAAAAATGTAGGAGGCCATTGCTTTTGTATGTGAATTGGGGAGTAGATACCATTTTCTCCTGTGCCTCAGGCAGCAGAACATTTCAGGCTAGCCCTCCATTTCTACGTCTCACATGGCTGTTGCTTAAAGCAACTGCTTTGTTCACTCGTCAGTCCTTAATAATAAACTCCCCACTCCATCAGAGATGACCTCTCTCCCTGCTAAGGAGGTTTATTGCACAGGACATACTTTGAAGGAAAAAGACAAGACTAACACTCCAACAAGTGGAAAGCGAGTGAACTTTTTTATTTTTAGATTGAGCAAAGTTGGCCATGGCACAGCGGCTGTGTGTGTGTTTGTATAAAAATAAGTACAGTAATGGTAATTTGTTCCCTACTTGATCACAGTGAGTGGCAACTGCTCCTGAAAGTGTAGTAGCAACTGAAGGAAGTTAAAGGAACAAAGAGAGGTGCCCTGGAGTTGTGCAAGCTTCAGGGCAATCAGGAAGCCTGAAATAAGTGGATGGAATGAAGTCGCACAAGAGTGTGGGTGTTCCGCCCTGCAGTGCCGCCTGTTACCCATGGAAAGAAGAGATGAGCTTGTGAACAGTTCAGGTCTCTGGAAGAGCTGTTCTCACCCTATATTCCTCTTCCCTGTACTTCCTCCAAGCAGCATTCTGAAAGTGCCCTCTCCCAGGTTAACTGTCACTAACTTTTAGGCAGAAGGAGGAAGTCTCCATGATAACAAATACACCTCTGTGCTGCCCCTCAGCTCCATGGATGACTCCACTCAGTAGAAAGGCAGGGGCTCTTCCTCATCCTGAACTGGGGTCTATGTCGACACTGGCCTGGCGTACCATTTTCCGTGTGCGAGAGCAGGTCAGGGAACAGGCGGCAGTATTTTCTCCAAGTTGGGATTCTTTTGGAGAATGTGATTGGACCTTGTGAGGGCTTTCAGAATCCGTTTGTCTCTCAAACTCTTTGGTTCGACTCACCACCAAGGCAGCATCTGCCAGCTGAGCCACAGAGAGGCGGTGCTGCAGGGCAGGTCTGCGGCCAGAAGGAGCAGCACCTTCCATGCGCCCAACAACTTTACGCACCTTGCCTGGTGCTGGGTGGTAGGAGAGCTGCTTGCAGAGCTGGGAATGGCCCCGAGGTGCCCTGCGTCCATGTCGTCCAGGCCTGCGACTATGTGTCCGCTCTCCCCCTGACACAGACCGCTTTGCTGTAAAGTCTCTTGCTGGTTTTAAATTCTCTTCATTTGGGAGAGATTGAGGAGAGGTCACAGGGGTCTTCCTCTCAGAATGAAGAAATACCTATTGGGAGAAGAACAGGTAAACTGATTGACTGCCAGCTGCTACAATGAATCAGTGCCTCAGGTAGCATCTGCCACTCATCTCTACATAACCTTGTCTCCCAGAGCCATTACTGCTTGTTCAGCAACTTACTTATGCACTGCCATTTTTATTTCCCTTCTTGAATGCTTGGCTCTGTTACTCCATGGCCTCCCCTTAATCATACGATAGCTGACTCCTTCCACCCAGCCCTCTTGAGCTGCATGCACTTGCACAGTCTGCCACCATACCTCTTCCTCAGTGGCACTCTCTCCTGGTGTAGAGGTGAGCTCTGGACTATCCATCTCACTGATACTGCGCATGACTGCATAAAGGTTAATGCGCTCACGTCGGAATGTGGCTGGCTTCTCTGGTATTCCCATGGTAGCCAGGTGTCTCCGCACCTCCTCAGCTCCTGAGTCATCTGATGCCCCTGGTTCCTCCAATGTCTGAAGGCCAAGTTGGGGACCAACAGGGAATTCCAGAGGATGACTGGGTTCTTCAGGGGGCTCCCGTAGAGGTCGAAAGCAATATTGGGGAGTTGTCACTGTCTCCTCTGGTTCCTCTTCTGAGCTCAGAGTCTCATAGCCTGGGCTTCCTGAGGGATCACTGCTGGCATCACTTATATCTGAAGAGCCTTCTGACTGGGCGTCTCCTAGCTTTTGCTCCCAAAGACTGCTGTGCCGGCTGAAGAAAGGCAGAAATAGGAAGATGTACTAAGCGGTAACAAGATTCTTTATATACATTGATATGTTGCTATTACAGGCCACTAAGGAATACCATATCATATGTTAGGAAAAAATATGGATTTAACTTACAGTGACAGCCATTAAAGTAAACCTATTAAAAATTACTAATTTAATTGCAATCTTAAAATGAGTTTATGTTGTTGTATGTGGCTTCTAAAGATCAAATGTAGTTTAAATTCAATAAATGATTTACCCTTGAAAATAACTATTTACCATCCTGGGGGGAGGGGGAAAAGGTCAAAGGAGTTAAGCATCCCTCTCCACTGCTTCTTCTCAGTTCCCAAAAGTCTCCTTCCTATTTACAATAGAGCAATCAAGCTACTGTTAACACACCCTAGCATGTAACATGTTGTTTGGTCCCTGGACAACAGTAACAAACACACTTTGTCCTATAAGATTTAAGGCAATTACTAGACAGCTGCAGAGCCCACCAATCCATTCATCTGTACCCACTCAATATGCACACTGACAACATGATAACCTGCCATCCTCTGGCCTTCCCTTCAAGTTACCTGGCATCCAGAATGCCCTGGTATAGCTCTAGCTGCCTCATGAAGCCTGGGTTGGGGTGGACAATTGGGCGCCGCTCCCGCACGTAGTAAAGGGCCTTTTCCAGTGACCAGCCATACTCCTTCATGGCATAGGCAATCACGGTGGAGCCAGAGCGGCTCACACCCATCTTGCAATGCACCAGCACTCGGAAGCCTTGGATCCTGCAAAGGAGAATCTCAGCTGTAAGCAAGGCTATCACATCACTTAGAACAAATATAGCATCAAGCATCCTGACAGCCCTTGCTTCCTGATCTAACTCAATTGTTGTTGATGGTACAGACCTACAGAGATTGAGAAAAAATATGGTTTTGAACATAAGTCCCAGATTTCTGGAAATAATAATCCAAAACTATAACTGCTCCCTAGCTCTGAAGATTTGTTGCATTTTACTAACATCACAGTGTTTTATGGTGACCTGGGAAGTAAGCTTTGGGCAAAAACTGGTAGCTTATGTGTCAGAAGACTACCTTAGGAAAGAAAGGGAATTTGTAAACATTCTTCCAGCAACAATTATATTTATGATCCTGTAATACTCCAACAATGAGCCAGTATGGTATAGTGGTTTGAGCTTTGGACTATGACTCTGGGAGACCAGGGTTTGAGTTCACTCAGCCATGAAAACTCACTGCGTGATGTTGGGCAAGGCACACTTTCAGCTTTAGAGGAAGGCCTGCTGAATAAATCTTGCCAAGAAAATCTCATGTTAGGATCGACATAAATCATAGGATCCCATGTTAGGATCAACATAAGTCAGAATTGACTTGAAGGCATGGATCAACAACAACAACAATAGCTACTGCTACTATTACAATAATGAAGAGGCGGCTTCATTTCTTGCTCTTTTAGCCAGATTACAGGCTCTGTCAGGCTGTGATCATCTGTCCTCCCCTGCGAACATTGTTCCCCATCCTGTATGTCAAAAGTAGCTTATGCAACCTGTGCTGGATTCAGTGATCTAGAACTAGGATCATACTGTAGGAAATGATCCTACCAAAATCGGGGATAAACAAATTCTCACCCACAAAAACATCCAGATGAGAGAGGTCAACACTTTTGTCCTGTTTACCAAATTCCCAACAATTACCAAAATAGGATCACACAACATGCACATGGCACTTCACAGAGGGTGACACAGTACCCTTCCTTTTCAGGTCAGCCCAGCAGCCCACTTCTGTGCATGCAATGCCCTTGGATGGATTGGGGCAACATTAATTAGCCTCTTTGCAATGCATGATGCCACAGCCGCATTCATGTATGTATCTTCTATCTCAGTACCCACTCCTCACCGAGCAGCTGAAATGAAGCTGTAGGTGTCCTTCCAGTGTGGCAGCAACTGTGAGGCCTCCTCATCATAGAGCCGCACATTCATATATGTGAATTGCTCTGGGAAGAAGTTGTCAATCTCACGGGTTACATTGAGGATGTGGCTGACTCTGAAAGACACAACAGGGAATCAGATGGGAGTCTTTGCCTACCCACCTTCATATGGGTAGGCATCTTCCACACCAGTCACCTCATTCTGATCCATCTCCTAATCATCCCTACTACAGTCATTCCATAGCTAGAGGGAATCAAAACTTTCAGCAGTTCTCCCTTCCAAATGGAAAACAAGTCTGAACTGAGAGGCATAGTAGACTCTCTCCTGAAAGTACAGAGGTTCCAGGTCATGAGAGGTGCCAGTATTGTTCTCTGGATAGCTTCCTGTATAGATCACATACCTGTTCCTTTGGAGCTCCTCCAGGTTGGATGCATTCCATTCAGAGCCCTGACACAGAAGCAGAGAAGAGGGGACACAAAATACAGCTCAGTTTGAGTGCATGGACACCATCAACACAGGGTTTCTTTTTTAAAGGCAAAAAGGCAGTGTATGCATGTTTCCAATAAACAATGTGCATTATTTTTCTCTTTAATTTCAACTGATTGTTATGTAATTAAGAACATTTGTGTATTTAATAGTAAATATACTTAGGAAAACATACTGACAAGTGTACAGAGCTCCCAATATAATATGATAGCTTGTGAACATCAGTGGCCAACACTAGATATTTCATGAAACAATATACAAGAGTTATTCATTTGGCTAAATACATCTGGGTTTTGTTGTTGTTGATTGTTAAGATGGTGGTGATGATCTGACTATACTCAGCTGTTCCAGCCCAGGATCTTCTCTGCCCCATCTTGGATTCACCCCTTTTCACTCGCTGCTCCTCACTCCTGGAACCTTCTTCCCCCACGAGCAAGAGCCATCACTTCTTTAACCAGCTTAAAACGGAGTTGAAGACCATTCTGTTCAGAGAAGCGTTCCCAGGCATTGCATAACTGTCACTTGCTATTTGATGTTCTTTTGTTGCCTGTTTTATTGAACCATTTCCTGTACTACTATGTATTTTATATATATTATCCTACTTGAGTGGCAGGCTAGCTCCAACAGGCCTCCCTGGTAGAAGATTAACCATCCATTAAGAAGCCAAGCCCTCCCTCCAGTCCCTCTCCCTTGGTCCAGACCTCGGAGGTAGAGAAGAACTGCTGGACCTCATCCCCTTCCCCGCCACCACTCCCTTCTCCTTTTGTGTCATGCCTTTTTAGATTGTAAGCCTGAGGGCAGGGAACTGTCTAACAAGCTACATTTGTTTTTCAAATGATAAAATACTTTTTTAAAAAAATTGATAAAAACTAATTTAAATGTATACCAGACATAAGTTAGTAATTACTTCCAACAATAAAATCATATCTATGTCTCCAAAGAAGTAAATCTCACTAAGTTCATCAACACTTACTCCCAAAAAAGTGCATACTATTGCAACCAAAGTTCTATCTACTGAAATCCGTCGACCTTTTCCCAATTTACTGAAGCACTCAGCTCCAATAGTGGGAGTGGGAGAATACAGAGAGTAAGCAGCCCATAGTTGCACCATTGAGATGAGGTGGAAAAAGGATGGAATTTGTTACTTGGTACAGGACTGACCACAGATCCATCCATAAATGAAAATAGTGTTTTTCTGTATTCCTGACCCGTGTTTCACAATACCTTAAGCAATACAATTGTGAACATTATAATTTTATAATTATACAGTTGGCCCTCCTTATCCATGGATGCATTATCCATGGATTCAACCATCCCTAACTTAAAATTATTTTTAAAAATTATAAATTCCAAAAAGCAAGTCTTGGTATTACCATTGTATATAAGGGACACCATTTTAGTAAGCCACTGTACAGTCTGCCCGCACCATAAATGGCTTCCTATACTCAGACTTGAGGTCACGCGAATGAGAAGCCCAGGAGGACGTAACGGTGTGTGTGCCTGTAGTGTCGCACCATGCACGGGAGTGGCCCTTATTCATCTCTATGGGGCTTGAGCATATGCTGAATTTGCTTTACGCGGAAGGGTCCAGAACGGATCCCGCATATGGTGCAGGCAGACTGTATTTAGTGGGACTTGAGCATCCACGGATTTTGATATCCACAGAAGGTCCTGGAACCAAACCTCAGAAGATACCAAGGGTCCACTGTAAAGATAAAAATTATACTTGTATTTGTTCAAAGGGTGCAACCTATTAATTTCATCATGGAATGAAAACAATAATCCATAAAGAATTAGTAAATGAACATAAATTAATAAGTATTAAGGCTCCAGTTCTGGAAAACATCCAGTCAAATAGAAACTGTTGTTGATGCTGCTGCTGTATAATTCAATCTGGACATTTCCCCTTTAAAATGTTGTCATTAATGGCCCTTTTACCCAGTCAAAGAATTGTGTCCCTATTGCATGGGGTAGCTGCTGCCACAAGTTCTGTTCCTATGGAATGGAAAGAGGCACCTGGGGCATGGAAACAGCCCACCTGTTTAAAAGGAACTGGGCTGGAGCACTGGAAGACAGCACATGGCATTTAGTGGGATGGGCTTGTTTGTAATTAATACAGACTTCTAAACAGCCACTTGATTGATTACCCATGAGTCGTCAGTAAATGCAATGATGAGTAAACAGAATTCAGAAAAGTTACTTTTTAGGACCATCTGGCTGGGGAAATTGTGAGAAATGTAGTCTAAAAAAGTAACACTTCTTGTATCTGAACAGGTCACACACATTGTGCAGTCAATATCTGTAGCACTGCAGAGCAACATTCCATGGAACAATCCAAACAGTGCCAGGTATGCAATGGGGAGCTGGGGTGGGAAACAGAACATTTTTCCAGTGCTAGAAAGTGTAATAATCATACAACAGAATCAGAATTTTCAGGAAACGTGTGCTTTGTACAACAAAACAACTGATAAATGTGCACGCACTGCACTAAAAGCTTAAAAGAAGACTAACCACATAACACTGGAGAGTGAATTAGGAAAAGACCTGACAATGCCTTACTGACTTACAGTCATTTCTACTCTTTTAATAAACACTGCTCTCTTTTTTTTTGTTTGTTTGTTTCTGCATTCAACAATGTTGTAAAGTGTAGAATCTGTTTTATGGCAAACCGGGTAAATGCTGTACTCTAGCTAGCACCCATTGCCTGCCCATCTCCTCTTCACAGAACACCTGAAGTTCCCTGTTAAGGATGATTTTCAAACAACAATAGACATGATTAAGTGCTGGTACCAAGTTATTTCCCCTAACCTTCAATTTCATACACAGTAAAATATAAGTCTAGTCCCATGCCCTTTCTCAGTGAGGCTTGCAGATCAGGGCTGGTAAATATCTGGCCCTCCAGATGTTCTTAGACTACAATTCATATCATCCTAGTAAGCATACACAATAGTGAGGAATGATAGGAATTATGGTCTAGCAATCAGGCAACACATTCCCCCTTTGCTCTTAAAGACAAACAAAAGAGAAGGCAAAAGGACACTTTGCTTTCTCTTGTTGGGTGGGGGAGATACAGTGTCTGGAGGCTATGAGATAGCAGCAAGGCCTCCATCTTCTTGTTAGGGAAGAATTGGATAAGAGTGAAGCATGCAGGTTGAGAAAAAAGAATTGGATGAGGGTGGGGTCTACAGGTTGGGCCTTGATCACCACACTGTGGGCGTCAGGGATCCCTTATTATTTTCCTTACTAAGTAGAGGTAGTCAAAGATCCTGGAGGGCCGATCCATCTGAGCCATGATGAGCAGCATTTCATTGTCGATAAACTCCTTGTAGTCCTTCAAGCTGCAGCCAGCTCGCCGCTCCAGTTCTGCCCGAATCTGTGGAAGAAAAGAGGGACGGACGCTAGTGAGAAACAGGGTCACTGAGGGTCCAGCCTTGCTGCTCTCTAGTTTTGCACCCTTAACCCTCTGCCCTGCCCATTGCCCACCCCTCACCCCAAATTCCTACATCCCAGTCTCCAAATCTTTCTCTTTCACTGTGGGCACCTTCCCTGTTCCCATATCCCCTCACACACTAGTTTCCATCCCCTTATATCCATGTTTCCCACCCTGCCCATCCACCCACCCTTCTCCTGCCCCCCCCCATCACTTCCTATTCCAGCACCCTCTTGTCCCAACATCCCACCTCCTTGGAGGTGATGCTCTCCAGGTCAGTGGTGGCCATCACCTCACGCAGCTTGGCCCGGATCATCCGCTCTGTCATCTCCTGTACTGTCGGCCTGAGGCACAGAGACGGAGGGTCGGCAAAGCTCTCGGCCCACCAGACTCTGCCCCAGACACCATCACACCAGCTTTCCCCCTATATTTTCCTTCCTTCCCACCCTCCATGGTAGCAGATTTGTGCATTTAATATGGCTCTGAAGCTCTACATTTCCCCAGATAACTTTATTCATTCAGGATTGAAAAACAATGTACTGGGGTAGGCCATATGGTTGTATGGGATAGAGTTTGGGTCTAACCAGTGTCTCAAACCAACGTCTCCCTCTGACTCCCACATCCTCCGGGAGTGGATCGCAGAAATGGATGCTGGGAATGGGGCTTGTGGACAGGGCACAGTAGATGCTAGATTGACCGGCAAGACCATGCCTTGGTCTGCTGCACAGCATGGAGCTTCCTTCCCATCCACTCCCTGGGGAACAATCACAGCTCCACCGACTGTGCCCATCACAGTCTCCAACCAGCCCCACTGGGAGGGGGAAGGGGAATCACTGACTGGTCTGAGAAGACTGCGGGAGAACTGGGGCGCACAGATTCCAGATCGGCCATGGCCAGCCATTCATTAATGCAGCTCTGTTCAGAGTTGACAGCCTTCTGGTACCACTCAGTCCAGCTCAATGCACTGCCTCCTGGGAAATAATTGTTGCAGACAGCATCACTGCATGCCTTGTGCAGTACTTGTAGCGCTGACCTGAGAAACAGAGATGACAGCCAGATATCAGAAGTGTTATGAAGCCACAGAAAGTGCCTGCAATGGCAGGTGACACAACCAAGGGCTTGACACAGGAATTGCCTTTAACATTATTAGCTCCCCTGTCTTGCAATACTCATCTTCTTTCAGACATAATTGTATCTACAAGGCAGAAACTGAGCCAATCTGAATGCTTTCGAAAAGTAGTGGGAAACCTGTTTGGGCCCAAGAGCTGAACTAGCTCCAGGCAACCAAACTAGGGGTCATGTATCAGAACACCCTGTGAGGGCCTAAGCCCCTGTAATACCCTTGCTTCCCCCCCCCTTCATGCCTAACACAAACTGACACAAGCCTAAATCTAAGTCCCCAATAAAGCACACCTACTGAATCTATAGGGATTTACATAAGTGGTGATTTACAAGGTACCCACTGTTTCACTGGGCCTACTGTAGTTGGGACAAGCTAGACTGAACTTTCAGAGACCCCTCTCCTTTTTTCTCTCTCTCTCTGCTCACTAAATCACTTTTGTTCTCCCCTGTCATTCTTACACACACTGAACTGCTGTCTGAAGAAAGCTTTATAAGCTTAGTTGGAGACTATTTCGCCCTTGCTGTGCAAAGCAGACTGAGCTGCCCCTTCAAAGACTTCTAATTCAGATAATGGATTTATTGGGACTATTTCCCCCACTCTCCATCCCTCCCTCAAGGGGATAAGGCTACACTGAAGGCCTTTACAGGACGGATGAGGAGGCCAGAAGTTCCCCATCTTAAAAGTGCCAGAAAGGTAACACAACTTTACAATCTGCCAAGGAAAGATGTAGGAGAGGCACAAAAGGTAGCCCACTTTATCCAACTCCTATCGCTGCAATAAAATTTTATATTCCCTTGAAGATACCAGTGCCAATAGAAAAATGCAGAAGATTCCTCCACAGGATTTAATAGCCCCACTCATCCAGCTAGCAAAAGCAGTAATAGCATCTATATAATTTTCTTCCAAAACTCATTCATTTATTGCAGGAATGGACAATTGTGGTAGGTATGAGAGCCAATTTGATATGTACTGCTAAAAATGTAAAAACAAAACCTGACAAATATCCTGAAAGTAAATGCAAGTCTACTTCTAGTTTTGAAAAACAAGTAATTGTTGACATTACACAGTGTAAAGGTGTCCCACAAACTATTTAAATGATGAATTGCCTCTCCTAGATGCTTCCAAAAGAGGCAATGCACTCTCTTTTTTTGGCCAGACAAAGTCAGTCTTGGGAGCCTGGAGAGGGCACGACTTACCACTGATATATTGTTTTCCCCTCTAAGCATATTAGCTATCAATGCTTGTTTTGTAGATCTATGTTGACAGCCTTCTGGTACCACTAGTACCCTTGAGAAGGGGCGTGTTTTCTATGCAAGAACAGTGATGTATATCTCTATGGTCATTTGGTCAGTGTTTCTTGTGAAGTGGTCACTTTCCAAACCCCTCCCTTTTCTAGGGGTCAATAAAGTTTATTGCCCTTTGTTCTCTGCTCTCTTCCTTTCTCTACTCTCACCAAGCATGGACGCTGAAAACAAGTTATGCTACTAAAGATGTTTTTTCTTCTTACTTACACACATGAGAGTCCGCTCTAGGGACTCTACTGCCAAGTATAGTTTTCCCTACTGATTAGTTATTTTGTACAACCAAGATGTAGCAATAAAGTAAGTTTCTTTTTTTACCTACCAATGTATCCTGTTTATTTGCCAAAAGCTCAAATCTAGTACTGTAGATTTTTACCAAATACCTGTGGAGTACATGCTTGTTGCTGTTGGTGCTACTGCTGCTAAACTTTCTTAACCACAAATAACCAAAACCATAATCAATTTTCTAACATGGCTCACCACTGATATATTGTTTTCCCCTCCCCTACTGTTCACATTTCGTACCCTACTGAACCACCTTGCTCACCACATGGTCTGGACAGAGATGGGTTTAAAGATGCGAGTCTGCCCTCCAGATGTCACACTGAAGCCCCTGGAGAAAAAGAAAGAGACAATGATTTCACAAGCCATTTGGAAGTGCTCCATGTACAGGCTGACATGGTTGTGTAACTGTCTTGAGACATTCCATAATGCCAGATCCCATTTGTAAAGGATAAAAAACTGGGCTCTTTCTGCCCCTGGGATCTAAAAGTCAAGTTGGTTGTGCAATTGCAGCAGACTTAATCTACAAGTTCTAAAAATGGATTGCACCAGCTACTGTTAATATGCTAAGCTGTCTCCACTGCACAATCCTTCTCAGCTTTTATGTTTAAAAAATTCTTCTTTTCTAGATGTAACTCCAGTTTTTTCAGGAAGAATCAGGGATGGTATGGGAACTGAATATCCCTATATTAGTTTCCCAGATTTATATGTGAGCTACCTTGTGTCCCTTTCCAGGAAAAAGCTGGCATATAAATTAAATGAAAGAAATGACATGAAATAAATAAAGAAATAAATAGCTGACTTTTATCAAAGAGAGAGAGAGAGAGAGAGAGAGAATGAATGAATGAATGAATCCTGTTTGCAGTCTTCCAACAGGTGACTTTCTGTGGACACTGCTACAGAGCTTGGAAAGGTACACATCCCCTCCCACATGATTGAGCAGCTCATTATTTTACTTGTTCTTTTCTATTAGGTTTTTTATATAAAATTACGATTGATAAGACAATGGCATGACATTTGAAAAAATAGGTTGAATATGCTTCTAAAATGCCCTCCAAAAGTAACTTTTAAAAGTAATTTAAAATAATAATTTCTTGAGTACACACATTCACATTACTGTTGTTACATTACTGTAAAAATGTACCTTTGTTACATCCTTATGCAAGGTGTGTGTGATAAGAAATTACTCACAGCTATGTTATAAATAACATGATATTTCCAAACTCTGATTGTTTTACAGAGAGCTATTTCCATGGCAGATAAGGAAACTTGGAAGCAGAATTGTGTTTGGTTTAATGGGCATCTATTGTCCTCTCTCAGCAGATGTGTGAATTTTAACATGACAACTGCTGGCCAACAGCCAATAAACACACTGGCAGAACATGGAACACTAAGTTGTTTCCAGTTTAGATTTTTAGCTTGAGACACCATAATATGAGACACAGCATTAAGTTGGCACTGTTACTGCCATGTTATCTCTTTGCTCATATAGTCAGATTTTGCCTACTCAGGACCTTTGTTCCCTCAGTTTCACCAGATCTCTAACAGCTTCCTCAAATGAATCCACCCTTTCTCTTTTGAGACTGGGAAGAGCCTCCCTGAATGCATAAGGAGTAACCTTTTCTCCTTCCCTATTGAATATAACTGAAATCAACACACACTCTTCTTTTTCCATTTTCCTTTGCTTCCTCCACTCCAACTTTCAAACAGATGGCTCCTTCCATTGCAAAGTAAAGAATCTTGAATTTCATTGGACCTATATTGTTATGCATACAATTAAAAGTAACAGGAAAATAATGGAGAAATGCTGGCTTTCTACTAATGCAGAGAGAGGAGTGGGTTAATACCAAAGCAAGCTAAATCCCTTTCTTAGCAATTCACTCAGGGTAAACTACATGCCACTTCTATCTGTAAAGTCAGTTATTAAGTAAGATCGGGCAGGAGGATCTCCTTTGTGTTTCACTATAGCCAGGACACAAATATGTAAGTAGAGAAACAAAGACACCCATACAAAAAATGACCTTTTGTTATCACAGGCTGTTTATGTACCCCAGGCTGTCTGCAAAACAAACTTGTGCTAAACCCTTAAAACTAACACAGGGATTAGCATTACACAGAAGAAGATGAATGGGGAATGGGAGTAAATATCTTACCCATCGCCATCAAGGAAGACCTGGGTATCACTCCAGAGTGGAAGCACCATTCCCAGGGTGCAGCCAGCCAAACTGAAGTGAAAGAGAAGTGGGGGAGAAAAAGAGATCAGGCAGAACCTAGAAAGGTCATTATACTCTCCTCTCATTTATGCCTGCCTCCTCTCCTGCAACAGTTTGATAATATATTTCCACCATAAAAAGATATAAAGGAATCCTGTAGTATGTGTGTCACAAACTGAGAAAAAGCATTTTCTAGAAATCTCACATGTGCCGGAGGATTCTTTTACTTTTTTTTATGCTGAAACGAATTAGCATGGCTCTCTCTTTGAATATTATTTTCACCATGTTTATTGGCTGCAAACATAAAGTCAAACATACATTGCATAGCACTACCAGCGGTGCTCAGGGAATTGCAGACTATGGCTCTGACAGAAGAACCTTAATTGTGGTTAATAATTCAAATTCAGCATTAGTTGGTTCAGCTACTTGATACAGTTACATACTGTAATATGTATGTTTCTTTACCTACATGAATATATAAACAAAGGCTGAAGGGGGGAGGGGGGACCTTCAGTGAACAGCTGCTAAACTGGTTTGACTAGGGCGTCAAACATATTAAGGAGGCCTCTGCAAACCAGGAAACAACTCTGAAGGAAAGATGATTTTGATAAGGGTTTCTGCTTGTACTAACTTAATGGAAAGAGTAATGAAATTGTGTATTTGTTTTCTGGATGCATTTGCTTACTTCCAATGATGTGTTAGTAGTTGTTCCTATCTAATGCTGGCTAGGATCACAAGTTTGGTTACAGAGACAAAGCTTGGAGTATGGTCAGAGCCATGTTTGCTCACAGGTAACACCTACTGATTTCAATTAGATTTACTTTCAAGCAAGTGTCAGATTGGTCTCTGAGAGACTTCCCTGTATCTTATAATTATGCCCTGTTGAAATGCATCATGCAGAAGATACAAAGCAAAGGCATGTCAGCCACTGGGAGCCTTCTGCCTTAGAAATGCTCTCCTGTCCTTCACTGTAGCAGCAAGTGGGCTTTTTTGTGTTGTTCGGTATTTCATGTTCTGTTCTGCAAATTAATTTTGTCTAAACTTCTGGCAAGTGAAGGCAAGCCTTAAGTCAAACATAGGCACTCTTCTGTTCTCCTCCCACTCCCTCCCTTGCCCTCTCACCCTTCTTCAGGGAAGTCCACTCCCAGCAGCACCATCTCGTTCTTCCTCTCCATCTCTGCAGCTGACACAACCACCAAGTACCGGATTCTATGAGCTCGTGTTGACTCCAGTCTTACAGCCTGCAAAAGAAAAATACAGAAACCTTGCCACCCTGTCTTACATGCCATCTAGGCATAGACCAGTGAGGTCCTCCCACCCAAGTCTGGGGTGCTCTCCTCAGATTGGGGGCTAACACCTTCATCCATGCCAATGGACAACATTTGTGCACACATGAAACTAGCACTGACAGCAACACATAGACATGTAGACTCCAAGTAAGTCCAGGCTACAGGATGAATCTAATTCCTTTTGTGCAGAAATTTGCTGCAACTTCCAGTGTGAGAAATGGTTTTGAGGAATATCTACAGGGGATCCTGGAACTAAACCACAGCAGATACCAAGGCTCCACTATATTTGTTTGCTCTAGGAGCTCATGGGAGGACCAACCCAATTCACAATTCTCAGGAGGATCTCACCTCTGCCAGGAAATGGTCTTGAGGGGAAAAAACAGATTTACATTTATCCAGAAATAAACATATAGTTAGCTCTCTATTCTTTATCCACAGATTCAACCATCCACATCTTAATATACCACACACACCCCAAAAAGAATGCCAGAAAGCAAACCTTGACTTTGCCATTTTATATAAGGGGTACCATTTTACTATTCTTACTTAATGGGACATGGGCATCTAGTATTTAATGGGACTTGAGCATCCATGTATTTTGGTATCTACAGGGGATCCTGGAACTAAATCACAGCAGATACCAAGGCTCCACTGTATTTTATTTTATTTTTTGAAACATCAAAGAATGAAGTAAGCTCAACCCTCTAAATCACACCATGTAGGGCAGGAATGGGGAAAGAGCCGCTTACAGGCCACATGTACCACCAATCTCTTTTCTGTGCCCTTCCTAATTCCTCTGTGTTCTCAGATGGCCCCCAACACTTTTTTTAAAAAAGGAATTGGTCAAAAGATAATCTCTCCCCTCCAAAGAGTTCCTGAAGCATATCCTCCAAAATACCCTGATACCCCCAGACACTTTCAAAACCCAAGACTCTGAAAATCTATTGGAAAACCTGGAAGATAGAAAGTGAAAGTAGACTCTTAGGGGATGTACAGACATCTCGTAAGGGGTGGCGGGACACCGCCCCTTTCCTAGCCAGATTGGGACTGTGGCAACAGCACATCACAGCCCCAATCTGGCTTTTCTGCAGCCGCCCTGACTGTTCTCAGAGGGGCGGGATACAAATAAATATTATTATTATTTATTATAAAAAAAAGAGCTGCAAAAAGCGGCTCCTTTTGTGCCACAGAAAGGGTGCCATAGCTGCGAGTGTTGTGGCTTTTTGGCACTTATTTGGCACAGTGTGTGTAAACACTGATCCAAGGGAGCGTGTGACGCCTGCATCTGTGCAGCGGAGCAAGTGGCATCATGTCAGCATGAGGGCAGAATCGGGGCACACAGCATGCAGTTGCCACACCCCCACTCTGCCCCAATGCTGTCATTTATCACCGGTCTGTACAGCCTCTGAGCCACTTCTAGGACTTTCAGCCCAAAGGCTAGAGGTGTGTCCTGCCAAAGAGGAGAAAAAGTGGCCTCCATTACAGCTACCTATTCATGATGTAGGATATTTAGACAAGTCACTTAGAATATAGAAACTGACTTTCTAGTTTACTAAGAACCTTTGCTTAATCTTTAGAACCCTCACTCATAAGTCACTACTACTTGGAAGGCGAAAGGGATGGCAAAAATAGTCAAACTGACACAGAGGAAACAAGGCAAACAGTGCAAGGACCCAACAGTGGGAGGCAAAAAAACTTGCACAGGCAGCAAGTAAAAGGGAACCATGGTCTGCGATGTCTCTACACTAATGCACAGAGCATGGGAAATAAGCAAGATGAACTCGAACTCCTAGTACAACAAAGCAAATATGATATAATAGGCATCACTGAAACCTGGTGGGATGAGTCTCATGATTGGAATGTGGAAATAGAGGGGTATAACCTTATTAAGAGAAATAGGCCAAACAGGAAAGGAGGAGGAATAGCACTATATGTCAGAGATATTTACACCAGTGAAGAGATCCTGGACATCAATCATGGAAGCCAGGTGGAGAGCATCTGGATAAGAATCAAAGGGGAGGAAAACAACAAGGATGTTATGGTGGGAGTCTACTACAGACCCCCAAGTCAGACTGAGGAATTGGATGATATCTTTCTAGAACAGATGACCACACAGTCAGAAAAGAGAGATGTAATATTGATGGGCGACTTCAACTATCCTGATATTTGCTGGAAGTCAAACTCAGCAAAATCCTCAAGGCCTAGCAAATTCCTCACTTGCCTGGAAGACAATTTCATGGTCCAAAAGGTGGAAGAGGCAACAAGGGGGTCAGCTATTTTAGATCTGATCCTAACCAACAAGGATGACTTGGTTAATGCGGTGCAAGTGGTGGGATCATTAGGTGGAAGTGACCATGTTCTCCTGGAGTTTGTAATACAGTGGAAAGGAGAAGCCAGGCATAGTCAGACACGCATCCTAGACTTTAGGAGAGCGAATTTCAGTAAATTTAGAGAAGTATTGAGGGCGATTCCATGGTCAGAAATACTAAAAGATAAAGGAGTTCAGGATGGATGGGAGTTTCTCAAAAGAGAGATACTGAAGGCACAATTTCAAACAGTTCCAGTGAGAAAGAAAAATGGGAGGTGTCTCAAGGAACCAGGATGGATGACTAAGGAACTTTCAACGGAGCTAAGTTTGAAACGGAACATGTATAAGAAATGGAAAAAGGGGGAAATCATAAAAAAGGAATTCAAAGAAATAGCAGGCATGTGTAGGGGTAAAGTCAGAAAAGCTAAAGCGCAGAATGAACTCAGGCTTGCTAGAGAGGTTAAGAACAATAAAAAGGGCTTTTTTGGATATGTCCGCAGCAAAAAGAAGAAGAAGGAAACGGTAAGGTCACTGCGTGGAGAAGATGGCAAAATGCTAACAGAAGACAGAGAAAAGGCAGAATTACTCAACACCTTCTTTGCTTCAGTCTTCTCAGAAAAAGAAAAGGGTGCTCAACCTGAGGATAATGGAGCAGAGGACAGAATAGGGGAATTTCAGCACAGAATAAGTAAAGAGATAGTAGAGGAACACCTTATTAATCTAAATGAATTTAAGTCTCCGGGACCAGATGAACTCCATCCAAGGGTATTAAAAGAACTGGCAAATGTAATATCGGAGCCATTGGCAATAATCTTTGAAAACTCCTGGAGAACAGGAGAGATCCCAGCAGACTGGAGGAGGCCAAACGTTGTCCCCATCTTCAAAAAGGGGAAAAAAGAGGATCCCAATAATTATCGTCCAGTTAGTCTGACATCAATACCAGGAAAGATCCTGGAGCAGATCATTAAACAGAGAGTCTGTGAACATCTAGAAGGCAATGCCATAATCACAAAAAGTCAACATGGGTTTCAGAGAAACAAGTCATGCCAGACAAACCTAATCTCTTTCTTTGATAAAATTACCAGCTTGGTAGATGAAGGGAATGCTGTGGATATAGTATATCTTGATTTCAGTAAGGCCTTTGACAAGGTTTCCCATGACATTCTTGCAAACAAGCTTGTAAAATGTGGGCTAGACAAAGTAACTGTTAAATGGATCTGTAATTGGTTGACCGGCCGAACCCAAAGGGTGCTCAACAATGGCTCCTTTTCATCCTGGAGAGAAGTGACCAGTGGGGTCCCACAGGGCTCTGTCCTGGGCCCAGTGCTATTCAACATCTTTATCAATGACCTGGATGACAGAATTGGGAGCATACTTATCAAATTTGCAGATGACACCAAATTAGGGGGAATAGCTAATACCCCAGAGGACAGGATCAAGATTCAAAATGACCTGAATAGACTAGAAAGCTGGGCCAAAGCTAACAAAATGAAATTCAACACAGAGAAATGTAAGGTATTGCACTTAGGGCGGAAAAATAAAAAGCACAGATATAGGATGGGTGACACCTGGCTGAATGAAACTACGTGTGAAAGGGATCTGGGAGTCCAAGTAGACCACAAGTTGAACATGAGTCAACAGTGTGATGCGGCAGCTAAAAAGGCCAATGCTATTTTAGGCTGCATCAATAGAAGTATAGTGTCTAGATCAAGAGAAGTAATAGTGCCACTGTATTCTGCTCAGGTCAGGCCCCACCTAGAATATTGTGTCCAGTTCTGGGCACCACAATTCAGAAAGGACATTGAGAAACTGGAGCGTGTCCAAAGGAGGGCGACAAAAATGGTGAAGGGTCTGGAAACCATGCCCTATGAGGAACGACTTAGGGAGCTGAGGATGTTTAGCCTGGAGAAAAGAAGGTTAAGAGGTGATATGATAGCCCTGTTTAAATATTTGAAAGGATGTCATATTGAAGAGGGAGCAAGCTTGTTTTCTGCTGCTCCAGAGAACAGGACCCGGAACAATGGATGCAAGCTGCAGGAAAAGAGATTCCACCTGAACATTAGGAGGAACTTCCTGATAGTTAGGGCTGTTCGACAATGGAATGCACTCCCTCGGAGGGTGATAGAGTCTCCTTCCTTGGAGGTCTTTAAACAGAGGCTGGATGGCCATCTGTCAGGAATGCTTTGAATTGGATTTCCTGCATGGCAGGGGGTTGGACTGGATGGCCCTAGTGGTCTCTTCCAACTCTACGATTCTATGATTCTATGATTCTATGGTAGCATTATTAATTATAAAGGATTGCTTTGTGGCTTGTGGATTACCAGTTCACCTCACATAGATGGTTAAGGAAGGGATCGTACACTAAAGGCTCCCTATCTACTGTCAAAAGTAGGGATGGGAAACAATGGCAGATGTTGTTGTTGTTGTGTGTGTCTTTAAATCATTTTTAAGTTATGGTTACCTTAAGGTGAACCTATCATGGGGTTTTCTTGGCAAGATTGTTCAGAGGAGGGTTTCCTTTGCCTTCTTGTGAGGCTGAAAGAATGCAATTTGCCCAAGGTCACCCAGTGGGTTTCCATGACTGAGTGGAGATTCGAATTCCAGTCTCCAGTGTAATATTCCAGTGTTTGAACTACTATACCACAGTGGCCCTCATAGCCAGCTAAAGAGCCAGTTTTCTGTCTCTGAGGTGCTCCAGGTCAAGGGAGCATAAATATTGCCAAAATACAAAAACTGGAAGTGGCTGGAAGTCCATTTCTGGTTTTAAAAAAACAAAAAGCAAACAAACAGGTATTTTAGATATTAAGCAGCACAGGAGAGATCTGTAACATATTTAAAAGATGAACCGCCACTCCTATCAGCTTGCAGAAGAGGCACGTCTTTATTTATTTACTTATTTATGCCAGAAAAAAGGACAGCTTGGGGAGTCTGGAGGATCCAGAACTGCAAAAACAGCCTTAGGGTGGTGGGGTTGCCCACTCCTTTCCTATAAGCATTTTACATTATTGATAACACTACAAATTACATTTAATCTCCCCTGTTGCTATTTGTATCTCATGTGAATACTGCTAATTTACCTCAGAATATGAAACAGAATTAACTGTAAACATGAAAGAAAAAAGTAAATGCATTACATATTCTTTCCATCCCAGATAGAATTTATCTTTTAAAATTAGGTGCATGTGTACAGGTGAGCCTTAAATATATGTTGAGCCTCATGTGTGATTAATCCCATTTTAGTGTCATATGAGTGCATTTTGGCATTGCATAGCAGGATCCCAGGGAAGAGGCCTCTGAGCTCACTGTTTTAAGGGAGCATTTTTCAAAATGTCTGTCTTCAGGAAACATTTTCCATGGTGACATCTGCCCTGGAATGTTTGTGACTTTGCCCAGAATTCTGGAGCAGATTCTCATAGGGATACTCAACAAGTATCTTGAGCTTCACTATTACCCTGCTTGAACTAAGAATACCCAAGACAGAGGCAGATTTATTTATTTATTTATGTATTTATTTATTTATTGCAGGGGAAGGCCATCTGTCTGACATTTCTAACCGCCTAGTTAAGCAACCTCTGGTAAGCTTCCAAAGAGCCTCAGCCTCTACCAGAAAAGACTTTGAGAGCTGCTGTCTTTAAAGAATTGTCTGTGCTGGGAGTGACTCATTCTCAGTGGTGATGGGGAAGGGTTACTTTAGCCGGCTTGGAAATCTCCCAGCAGAGTCCCTAGAGCCAGAGTTTGGAGCAAGCTCAGCTGAGACGCCGTCTCTGGCTGCCCGCCTAAGAGAACAAAAAGACCTGCAAGCCATAAAAGGGGAAGTGGCTACACCTCCCAGCCATGTCTGCTTGAATGCCACATTCCAAAAGGAAAGGCATCCCTCCCTTCACCTCCCCACAAAACCTCCAGAAGCATGAACCTAAGCTTGCAACATTAGAGCTTGTGGAGTGGGGTAGGGTGGGGGGCAGACGGACTGAGTTTATTTATCAGAAGAATGCTGTAAGAGAAGCAGTACAGATTCTGGACTCACACTGAGAGGAGGAGAAAGGCTAAATCAGGCCATAAACACAGAGTCATACTAAGATGCCAGCTACAGAGAGAATCCAACAGGCTTGGAAGAAATACTGTGTCATCACAGTGGATGTTCTTCCTGAGACAATAAAGATGTGTCTCAATTGCACTTTTTTCAGGATGGAGGTGAGGACTCATGATGGAAACATCCACAACATAACCTATTACACACAGTGAGAAGGCCAGGCTAAAACTTTTTCTTTCTGACATTTACAGTACAGTTATAGTAATATGATGACACTTTAATGGCCATGGCTCCACCCTAACAAATCCTGGGTAGTTTGGAGAGGCACATAGAATTACTAGGTACAGAGCTCATGAACACTACAGCTCAGGGCAGGGCACTGGAAGACTCTAGCAAAGAATACCAATTATCTGGGAGAAACCTTTGGCCCTTCAGTGTTTTCGCCTATAACTCTCATGATTGCTTACTATTGGCCATGTTGGCTGACACTTCCAGGACTGGAAGTCCAAGACATCTGGAAGAACATTCAAGTACATCAGCCCTCACCACAGATAATGCCAAAGCATATTGCCTACCAATTCATGAAATGTGGATCATAGGTTGAGAGCACACAGAGACCTGGAACAGTTTATTAGGGCTGCATCCGCACTGCAGAAATAATCCTGTTTGACACCACTTTAACTGCCACAGCTCAATGCTATGGAATTCTGAGATTTGTAATTTGTTGTGGCACCAGAGCTCTCCAACAGAGAGAGCTAAATGTCTCACAAAACTGCAGTTCTCAGAATTGCACAGCATTGAGCCAGGGCAGTTAAAGTAGTGTCAACCTGGATTATTTCTCTGGTGCAGATGCAGCCCAGGGAAAGAAATCATTTATAGTACTAAGAAGATGAAGGGAGGAAAGAATCCACAGAAAGGGGAACAGATGATTTAAGTGACAGAATGGACCAAAAACTGTTCAATTCTGGCAACAGGAAACTCACTCTGTAGTCATCCAATAGCAAGAAGATACAAAATTGGGAAGGAAATTTGAGCCAAGTGTTGGATGAAGGGACATAGAATGGAGAAGAAGAAGTAGGGCTAACACTAGAACAGGAGGAAGAGGAAATATTTGAGCAAATTCTTTTACAACAAACTCAAAACACTGAACTACATAATTGACTGCTCCAGGCTCCTTGGATTTATCTGAGGAGCCACATGTTCTGTGGTCAGGTCAATTCCTTTTGTAGCTTCAGTCACCCCAGTATGCTATATTGGCCCTGGCCATTAAGAGTCTCACCAGTCGGATGGTGTCTTCTGGCCGCAAGAGCCCCACCATTTGCTGTAAGTGCACTTCTTGCTGTCCGGCTCCAGCACTCTCGCTCTTACTGTCAGGCTCCTCTTGGTCTATGGGGACTGATGGACCCTCCTGCACAGACTCCAGTTTTTCTTCTTCCTGCAGGAGTAAAGCAGCTCCTTTGACCATGACAAAGCTGTGGCTGGAGAAAAGAAGAGGTAGGGGAGAGAAGGATATAAAGAAAAACCATCTCATTCATTTGGGGACCATGTCTGCCAAAACCAGAAAAAAAGGAAAGAAAGAAAAAGATTTGGCCCCTTTGGAAAACTGTCATGAAGTCTGCTCTGTGCAGGCGAGTGGGGTTTGCTGTACCCTTTAAATCAGTAGTTCCAAAACTCTAGTACTCCAGGCATTTTGAACTTCAGCTCCCATAATTCTCAGCCAGCTTGGGCACCAGACAGGAATTTTGGGAGCAGAGGTCCAAAACATCTTGAAGACCATAGTTTGGGAATCATTTGGGATCTTTTCCAGTGGGCCTATACATCTGATCCTGTATAGGACATCCATCCACTTATCTCCACTCCTTAACTATGTTTATTGTACAATCTTATTGTTAACAACTGACGTATTATGATAGAGTTAGTTTTTATCTGATTTTATTGATTGCATTTGTATGCATTTTATTAAGCTGTAATCCTGCCTCGATCTGCAGGGAGAGGTGTGAATATATATACATGCATGCTTTAAAGTCTTCCTGCCCCATCCTAAGGGGAAAGGTTAAGAAACATTTTGTAATTGGGAAGCAACCATGGACTCTAAAATAGTAAAGAGACTGAATAGTCCCTGCATTTGGAGGGAGATAAATGAAGACATTCCATCTAGCTTGAAGCATTCAAGCCCACTAAATGTATCAAGAGATAGTGCTGAACTGAAAATCATATTTCTTTCTTTTCTTTAAAAAAAAAGTGTTGACTGTAAGGAATATCTAACTGGCAGTAAACCTCCTCCTTCAGTTCACAGAATATGAAGCAAGCATATTCAAAATTTGAAGCAAGCATATTCAATCCCATGTTTAATTTACAAAAATTCAAACACAGAGTTATTGCTTAATTTAAAAGGATATTATCCAGCATTTGATTTTAGGCGGAACCTAAGTGTCTTAATTATTCAAATTAAAATATCTTTGATGACTCCCCATGCATTTTTAGGGAGTGACATTTCAAAGTCACTCACCGCCACCCTAACAGGGCTTCCTATGAGTTACATGTAGATGCATGTAACTATACTGTACTGTTACTTTTTAAAGCAGGGGTGACATAATAGCAGAAGGGGATGATCAGTGATGCAGTAAGGGGATGGTTTGTGGTCTTTCCCCATCTATGGTTTCTCTGTAACTCATATGTGTTTGAGAAAAAATGGAAAGTTCTGCCACCAAAGAAGAGGAAAATGGACCCTACAGTTGACCATATTCAGAGCAAATTCCACCATTTACAGTTAATGCATGCCTTTCTTCCAGGTATTTATTCAGCATGCATTTTCCAATGGCCTAAACACTCTAAAGGCACCAGATCCTATCTGATCTTGGAAACTAAGCATGGTCAGCCTTCATTAGTACTTGGATAGGAGACCACCAATGAATATCAGGTGCTATAGGCTATTTTTCAGAGGAAGGAACTGCCAAAACCACCTCTGAGTATTCCTTGCCTAAGAGAAGCCTAGGAAATTCATTGGGTCACCAAAAATGGGCAGGTGGCTTGAAGGCACATGCATACACACACTTTCCAGTAGAAAGTACTGTATTCTATTCCTCACTATTCCTCCTAATAGGAGATTTATTCTCTGCACTGTCATTGTAGAGCACACAGTGTGCTGCTGTTACACTTTTGTTGTGTGCACTCAGGATGACCTTTTGGGGGGAAATATGTAAATCTTCCAGGCAGTTGTCACTGCAATGTGGAATTTAGCTCTGCAAGTTTCACATGATCCTAGGATACCAGAGAAACTTATGAGTTAAACCACACAGATATAGGCATTATGCATGTGTGTGCACCACACACACTCTATCACACACACACCAAACACTCTTTTAGTTTACTGTTCTCTGGAATCATCTTTTTCTTAAAGTTGTGAAGCAGCCTGTCTACAATGCCCAAATAACCCTTTAGCTGGGGGTACAGTATTGTGCCATTGATGATGGACTGCTGTTGGTGAAGAGTACAACGCTAAATTTAACACTCAGGACTTCTTTTTTTAGAAGTTATTTATGTGAAAATATCCAATAGGTGGTTTTAAAGGATCCCTGCAGTTCAATGCTGGATTTTCAAAATTATTTGTAAGCAAAAAAGGACGAGATTTTGAAGACTGTTTTCTCACCGTCGCTGCATCTGCCTCCTCCTGGAAACTTCTTCATCCTGCAAAGGAATACCAGATAGATTAGTCACTTCTGTTTCAGAGAACAGGAGAAGAAGCTCCTGCTGTAGACAAAAAGGTATGCTAGCTTCCATTTGCCCAGACCAATGTTTTCCATTCAGCAACTCACAAGTAAGACCTTCCAGATAACTTGCCACAATTAAAACATCAGATTCTGGCAAGTGGAATGAATGTCTGTGTCAGCCTCTCCTCTTAACCTGGAGCCTTCCAGATCCACTGGGTTGCTATAATTTCCACCATCCCCAGTAAATTTGGAAAATATTGAGTGCTGGTGATGAGAGAAGTGGTCAAGAACACTCCAGGTTGAAAGAAGCTTGATTTAATCTATGAGGTGGAACTCTGAGAGACATAAATCTGTTAAGTGAGGTATACATAGGCTGACCATATTTCCTGGAGACAAAAATGGGACAGTGCTATGTAATATTCCATATTCATGACCATAACAAAAGTTTTATTGCATGAACCTACTGAGCTAACAATTATTCTTCAGTGATAAAACTCATACGAAAATTTAGGTATAGAGGGACTATATTTCATCACGATCGTAGCATGAATATTTTTCTGAAGATGTAATCTTATGCAGCAAATTTCAGTCTTTGAACAACTTAACATACAAAACTTCTCACGCTCCATGACACAATTTTATTTGACAACCACAATTTCAAACAGGGATCTTCAAACCATTTTCACAACATAACGGGATTTTTCTTGAAAATAGGACAAAATTGACATTTATATTAAAATTACAGGACGGTCTGGAAATATGGGGGGGGGGGGGGCAAACAGTACTACATGATCAGCCAAGGTATACTGGATTTTCCTCCCAGTCTAACGTAACAAAAAAATCAGTAAAATAAACCAAATAGCAAATAGATGGGGCAATTCAACTGAATGTTGAAAGCCATCCCCTAGTACCAGTCACATATATAAAAATCTATCAACTGCAGTATAATTCCATGAAGTGGGTGGGTATCAGTCCATGGGCTCCTTCAGATGGAGCAAATTCAGATGGAAGTTGCTAGATGTAATGATATTTGTTGTTTTGTTTAATAAATAATAAAATAAATAAAATATTTATTTATAGCCCGCCTTTCCACAGATCAAGGCAGGTTACAAAAAGTGCCATTACAAGATAAAAACACAACACAGCAAATATACATTAAAATAGCAAAACATCGAATACAATCAAACAATGTAACAATATCCAGCTAGCTTAGGATGTACAACAACAATAACAGTGAGGGGGAAGAAGAGAGGCTACAAAAGGAACAATTAGGAGAAAGCTTGTTGGAACAGGAAGGTTTTTAGCTCCTTCCTGAACCGGTCATGGGAGGTGGCCGAGCGGAGCTCACCGGGAAGCGAGTTCCAGAGCTGAGGGGCCGAGATGGTAAAGGCCCTACGCATTGTTGTGGCATATTTCGAGTCTGGAACTCTCAGCAGATGCTTCCCGGCCGATCTGAGTGTGCGGGGCGGATTATATGGGGAGAGGCGGTTCTCCAAGTACCCTGGGCCCAAGCCATTTAGGGCTTTATAGGTAATAACCAACACCTTGTACACTGGTGCCTCGGGATACGAAATGATCGGGTTACGAAATTTCCGGGATATGAAAAAGTTGGATTGGCAAAAACTGTTTCGGGTTACGAAATATTTTTCGGGTTACGAAATTCATTTCGGCGCGAAATTCAAATGCTGCAAAGTGCAGCTATAGGCTTTCCAGTGCTAACGGAAAGCCTTTTCGGGTTACGAAATTTTCGGGTTACGAAAGGAATGGCGGAACGAATTAATTTCGTAACCCGAGGCACCAGTGTATTGCGCTCAGAAGCGAATAGGCAGCCAGTGTAGATCTTTTAATACCGGTGTTATATGGGTGGCCCTGGAAGATCCAGTGACCAATCTAGCTGCCATATTTTGAACCAACTGTAGCTTCCGAGTATGGTACAAGGGTTGCCCCATGTAGAGCGCATTACAGAAATCCAAACGAGAGGTTACCAGGGCATGTACCACCGCTTCAAGGTCCCTCCGGCCCAGGAAGGGTCGCAGCTGGCGTATCAACCGAAGCTGATAACAGGTGCTCCGGACCGTCGCATCCACCTGAGATGTAAGGTGGAGCGACGAGTCCAGGAGCACCCCCAAGCTGCGGACAGAGTCCTTCAAGGGGAGCATGACCCTGTTCAGGACAGGTGGACAAACCTCCAATCTTGGACCGGGGGAACCTATCACGAGCACTTCCGTTTTCTCTGGATTCAAGCTGAGTCTGTTTTCCCTCATCCAGCCTATTACCGAGTCTAGACAGGCATCAAGAAGAGAGATGCCATCCCTGGTCACTGCATCAGTCAGAGACACAGAGAAGTATATTTGGGTGTCATCAGCGTACTGATAACACAGCGCCCCGTGTCTCCGGATAATCTCTCCCAGCGGTTTCATGTAAATGTTAAATAGCATGGGGAACAGAATGGCTCCCTGAGGGACACCAGATGTAAGTGTCCTCTTATCGGAGCACACGTCCCCCAGCTGCACCATCTGGAATCTGCCCGAGAGGTAGGAACGGAACCACTGAAGCGCAGTGCCCCCGATACCTAACTCCCTCAGGCATTCCAGAAGGATACCATGGTCAATGGTATCGAAAGCCGCTGAGATGTCCAAGAGCACTAACAGGGACACGCTACCCCTGTCCATGCCCAGACAGAGATCATCGACCAGGGCAACCATGGCAGTCTCAACTCCATAGCCCGCTCGTAACCCGGTTTGAAATGGGTCCAGATAATCAGTATCGTCCAAGATCGATTGAAGCTGGATTGCAACTGCCCTCTCGATCACCTTCCCCAAAAAAGGCAATAGCGAAACAGGCCGATAATTATTATGCATCAGGGGGTCTAGGGAGGGCTTTTTTAACAGCGGTTTTACAATGGCCAATTTTAAGCTGGATGGAAATTGCCCTTCCCTAAATGATGTATTAATTATGCGGTGCAACGTAGTAGTTACAACCGCACCCCCCTGAGCCGCTAGCCACGAGGGACAGGGATCGAGAGAGCAAGTTGTCTTCCTAACACTTCCAAGAATCTTGTCCACATCCTCAGTACTTACAGACTCAAAATGATCCAGTACAATTGAGTCCATGGAAGCTCTGGAGACCTCTACTCTGGTTTCTGAACTAATAATGGCATCAAGATCAGCCCTTATCCGAGAGGTTTTATCCACGAAGAAGTTGTTAAATTCGTCGCAGCAGGCCTTGGATGGTTCCAAAATAGGGTTCAGGGAGGAGGGTAGCCGAGTAAGCTCCCTCACTACCCTGAACAGCTCTGCCGGATGCAACTCCGCGGACGCGATACGCGCAGCATAGAACAAATTCTTTGCTGTGTCTATCGCCACTCCGTAGTCCTCCAAAAGAGAGTCCAGGAGTGCCTTGTCGGCTAAGTTCTGATGTGCCCGCCATTTGCGCTCTAGTCGTTGCAGGACCCGCTTCCTTGCCCGGAGGTCTTCTGTAACCAGGGCTGCTTTTTGGAAGCAGGCCTGAGAGGACTCTTGGGAGCGATGCTGTGTATAGCCCTGGAGAGATCAGTGTCCCAGATGTTCTGAACATCTAAATAATATTTCTGTTGCCCCAGACTAGTTTCTGGCAGTTCTTTACACCAACTGCAACAGTTTCTGACCATCCTCATGTGACTTTCTTTTCACTGTGAGACATATCAGAATAAAAAAATTATATTTCCCTTCTCCTTCCTTCTCTGCTTTTTCATTTTTTTAGAGTTATAGTGCTATAGTTACACTGTAACTTTAAAAAAATCAAAAATTCAGAGACAAGAAAATTGCCCCTCAAACCATAGGACCACCTTAGCAAAAATATCTTCTAGAAAAGCCATACTATAGATCTATGAAATCACTGCAAACAGCGCCCCCAAAATTGCGAAATGAGTAGATGCAGAGGAGACAAGAATCATCAAAACCCAAGGAATTGTACTGTGAGAACTCATGCTTCTTTAGACCAACCTGCATGAACCCTATTTTATAGCATAATATATCTGTTAGGCGTTAAGGCAGAGTCTGGCAACTTTGGTGAGTCCGGAGGGCAACTTTGAGTCCCTGAGGACTAGAGACTACCAAAAATGAAAACCAAGCCAAAAAGCAACCCAAATCCATTTCTGATCCGGAAAGACAGGGTTCTTAAATAGTCCAAGGGAGCTTGTCAGCATACTTCAGATGTTAAGCTCAACTTCTGGAGACCTTTTTTGTCAGAAAAAAGGTGATCTGGGGCACTCTGAGGGGATTGGGAACTTCAAAAACAGGTACACACATCCACAGTGCTACACTTTGCCCATGTCTGCTGAATAAGGTGTCAGAAGATTTTTTTTTTTAAATTTTCTGAAAAGGACTAACACAGCTATCCCTCTGAAAATCCAGAGTTTAGAAAATGTTGGACAACAGCTCCCAGAATCCATCAACTAATATGTCATGTGGTCACACTGTCTAGTTCTGATAACATTCAAAGAATGTTGAATGGCTTGGCACCTTGATACTTGAAGAAATACAGATGAAGAAGCCAGCTGGCTTTGAAAGCTTGCATCATGTATTTTGTGCATTTTGGTTGGTCAATAAAAGTATTGCTGTTATGTGGATTTTGGATGTTATTGTACATTGTATGTGTCCTCAGTTTGTCTCAGCACCAAAGAAGCTAGAAAATGAAACCTGTCCATCTTAGCATATGGATAGTCAAAGCCTGTTCTCACTTGTGGCACCAAATACAAACAGTCACCCTTTCATTAAAAGGAATGCTGAAAGGATGGAAGTAGTTGGTCTTACATGAGTCTTCAAATCAAGGCTGCAGTTATGGTAATGCAGCTGGTACTATTTTTGTACTAATCACCATCTCCATGTCAATAAGAAAAAGAAGTAAGGGAGGAAAAAAGAACAAACAGTCCTCAGAAAAGAGAATCACCATATTGATTGCTTTGGATGGGAAAGAAGGACTGGCTTTGCTGTGTATAAAGTGGGGTAGGGAACACATCTCCCCAGCCCCATAATACTGTACTTGAACCAAGAACTTTTCTGTTCATATCTTAGTTATTATTCTTGTTCTCTCCACTCTGCACCAAACCTGGATGTCTTATATTCTAACAAGCAAATTATTTCCAATTAGTCACATATTACTGGGCTATGAAGTGTAAGAAAATTCCAGTTTCCTACTCTCATTTCTTCCATGAGGAGTATGCAGCCTCTGAGATGTTGGCACTGCAACTCCCATCATCCCACCTGGTTATGCTGTTGATGAGAGATGCAGCCCAACAACATCTGGAGTGCCATACTTTCCTTATCCCTGCCATGCAGGAAGAAAAACACAAAGTTTATCACGTATTGGGCATATCACAAGATATGGCTGGGTGAACCATACATTGTATATTATATTTTAAAATGAAGTAAGATGTGCAGACCTAAATAATTATCTAAGTTGATAGTAACAGAGAGACCAAAAACAAAACAAAACAAAAACTGTGGAAATACATATTTAGGGGTTTCCTTCTCAAAGCACTGACCAAAGCTTGTCTCCTTGGAATGGCAGCAAATATTTTCCTGGATCAGCCTTGAATTCAAAGTCTTGCATAACTTTTATCTCTGTGCTTCCCAGCCTGTTGACTATTTCCTGCAACATTTTTAAGCATGAAAAAAACCAAACAGAGTTCCTGCTCTTTCCTAATTACCAGCTCCTTGCATAATATCTAATTACACATGAAACTGTACCAGTCTCTCTGCCTGCCAAGCTTGGGGTGTTGACTTAGGCACCCCAATGCAAGTTTACACACAGGCATGTGCCCAGCGCTGAAGCTGGGGATTCCCTCTTTTTCTAAGGGACCCCATTATGCAAAGGTGATTCCCCTCTTCTCTTTTCTTTTCTATACTCCATGGGTCTCTGACGTTGCAATCTGCAAAGAGCTGGCAGGAAGTGGCAGATTGTGAAACTCACTGACAAAGTCACTATTAGTGCCCACTTCTCCCCACAGGATCTCCAGCTGTCAAAAGCTGATTAGAGAAATAGCCACATTTGTCGGGGGACACAAAGGGGGAAAATGTCCATTGGCCACTGGCATGATTTTTTTTGTTTTTTGACAAGTGTTCCTACATTGCTTCCTTACAAGGAAAAATTGGAACGGGTGCAATCCAGGAAGAAAAAGAAAAGGCCCTACAACAAGACACCCTCTGTGGGAAAAAGAGGCCCATGCAAGAGAAGCTGAATGCTCCTTTCACAACCATAGCCTTCCCTGCTCCCAAGAGAAATGGGCTGGGGCTCACATGGTCCAGCTTCGAGCAACTAGATGACTCCATTCCTTTCTAGATAAGCCTACTGGTTGTAAACATTCAACACAAAGGCAAAGGTTGGCACAATGCCCCCTTCTGTTGTTCTTGCGTGCTTTCATGTTGTTTCTGACTTATGGCTACCCTAAGGTGAATCTAACATAGGGGTTTCTTGGCAAGATTTGTTCAGAGAGGGTTTGCCATTGCCGTCCTCTGAGATGACAAAGTGTAACTTGCTTAAGGTCCCCACAGTGAGTTTACATGGCCAAGCTGGGAAACTGAAGCTACTGCTGTAGAAGATCCTCATCCATCTGAGAAAGTTAGACTCAGGTCTAGGAAAGCTCATGCTACCAACTTCTTTCTTTCAGTTAGTCTCAAAGGTACTGCAAAATCCCTTGGCATAGTGCTGTAAAAGGGATGAGAGATTGTCCCTGCAGTTGGAATGAGTGTCTTATTTGCTAAAATTATAGCCACCTTTCCACTAAGAAGAGAGCTCACAGAGGCCAACAATAAAACGCAAATAAAAGAACAAAGCTACAATTAAATCTCAATTTAAAAATACACACAAAGAAAGAACGGCACCAGATTAAAACCTGGAGCAGCCACAAGTCATCTTAAAGGAGGGCCATTTCGCACTAAACAATTATGGCACTATGATTCCATGGCCATTGCTCCATTTTAGGGAATGCTGGGATCTGCAGTACAGGAAGGAGCATTTTGAATTCTTTGCTGGAGCATTGTAGTGCCCCTGCCCAAACTACAAAACGTGGGATCCCTCAGTAGTCAGGATGGAACCATGGCAGTTAAAGTGGGATCAGAATGCTACAATCTTCTAAGTGCAGTGGTTCCTGACCTGTGGGATCGCCTAAGACCTTCGGAAAACACATATTTTTTTTTCCATAACATTTTATTGAGTTTTCCATCTGTTGCCAACATAACATAAACCAAAATTTACACATATTCTCTTAATTTTTACATTATAAGAGTTCTTTTCATCAACAAACTTAGCTACTATTGTTATCCGACTTCCCTTCTTCAAACTTCTAGAATTCAACTTAACCATTATTACACAGTACAACACATATTTTCATATAGCAATGAAAATAATTTTATGGCTGGGGGGGTCACCACAACTTGAGGAACTATATTAAAGGGTTGCGGCATTAGGAAAATTGAGAACCACTGTTCTAGTGTGTAAGGGCTGCAGGTCTATCTGAAAAAAAGGAAGGAAAGTGGTTTACTTTCTTGCAGGTCTATAAAACATCCTGAGTGAATGTGGAAACACTGCAAATAAAAAAACGCTATTCTTTTTACCGCACTAGGAATCTCCAGGTCCTCCAGTGCAACTCTGTGGACAACATCTGTCAGACGTTGGTCACAGAATCATGCTGGAGGACCTGCAGAGTTCTGCTGGAGGACCTAGAGATTCCTAGAGAGAACATATTGACCAAAACCACAAATAATCAAATCTGCAAAAGTCAAAGCTGCAAATGTGGAGGGCCAACTCTGTGTGTGTGTGTGTGTGTGTGTGTGTGTATACAGTTGCCCCTCCATTTGCACAGACTTCAGATCCACTACCCTTGCTTACTCATGAGGAGGAAACAGAGGGGGTTAGAATGGAGTGCGTGCTGCAGCCACTTGAGGGCACGTGCCCCAATTCAAACCCAATGGGGCTTGAATATCTGTGAGTTTCTGTTTTCACGGGGCGGTCCGGAATGGATCCCCCACAAAAACAGAGGGCTGACTGTGTGCATATGTGTAAGCTCTTTCATGTGCTCTCACATTTCCCCCACCAGTTAAAAATACACTCATCCCTCCATCTTTGCAGATTTGATATTTATGGATTTGATTATTCACAGATTTGATTAATATGTTCTCTCTAGGAATATCTAGGTCCTCCATTGCAACTCTATGGTCAACCTTAACTAAAAGTTGCACTGAAAGGCCTAGGGATTCCTAGAGCGTACACTCCACTAGGCATTTGTAACTCTTCTGGCGCAGTTCTATGGTCAGTATCTGTTGGACATTGACCACAGAGTTGCCCTGGAGGACCTAGAGATTCATAGAGAGGCATCCTCTCTGGTAAAAACATGGTGTTTTTGTTATTAGTGGTTTTTCCATAATCATGGGGGTCTTGTGCCCCTAAACCTAGCGCATAGGGAGAGACAAGTGTAGTCCCTCCCTTTCTCACCCCCTCGTCCTACAGCGCCCCCTGCAGGGAGGTGAGAAAACAAAGTGGGAAAGCGGTGAGAGGAGGAGCCCACTGAGGGGCATCTCCTTTCACTGGTCACTCCAAGAAGTGGGGGGGGGGGTCTGAGGAGAAGGCAGAGGAGCCACCCTCGCCAAGGGAGTCGTCAGGTGTGTCCTCTCTGCAAAGGAGGATGAGGCACCGCAAAATGGAGGACCTTCCAGAAAAATGGGACATGAACAAAAATAAAAGCTCAAAACACTCATAGGAATGTACATTCATGCTTCTTAGTCAGGCTCCAGATGGAGGACATTTGGGAATCCCTCCTGGGCAGAAGGTTGAAATGGAGGACATGTCCTGGAAAAGGAGGATGCCTGGTCATCCTGACTATTACAGCCATCCATATAATCCCCTATATAATGGAGGACATGACTAAAAAAAAGCTACAAACACTCACAGAAATATAAATCCATGCCTTTTTAGTCATGCTCCATGTGGAAGACGTTTGGGGATTCTTCCTGGACAGAAAGGCTAAAATGGAGGATATGGTCTGGAAAAGGAGGACGCCCGGTCACTCTGACTATATAGCCATCTATGCAATGTAGGACATGACCAAATCAAAGCTAAAAGCACTAATAGAAATGTAAGTCCATGCTTGAAGGTACAGTACTGCAAAACGGAAGATATTCCAGAAAAAAGGGAGGACAGGCCCAAAGAAGCTCATAACATATACAGTATAGAAAGTCAAATCCATGCCTCTTAGTCAGGCTCAGAATGGAGGACCTTCAAGAAAAAGGGGAGGACATGACCATATAACAGCTAAGGACACTCCTAGAATATAAATCCATGCTTCATAGTCCTCCTGCTCAGAATGGAGGACATTGTGGAATTCCTCCTGGACAGAGGAAGGCTGGAAAAGGAGGATGTACTTGGTCACCCTGACTATACAGCCATATAATGGAGGACATGACCAAATGAAAAACTAAGAACACTCCTAGAAATGTAAAGCCATGCTTCTTAGTCCTGCTCAGAATGGAGGACATTTGGGAATCCTTCCTGGAAAGAAGAAGGCTGAAATGTAGGACGTGGACCAGATGTTCTGACAGTAAAGGAGGACAAGGTGCCAAAAATGTAGGGCATTCCAAAAAAGGGGAGGACAGGACCTAATAAAAGCTCAAAACACTGATAGAAAGGTAAATCTATGCTTCTTTTAGTCAGGCTCACAATGGAGGACCTTCAAGAAAAAAAGAGGACATGGCCAAATAAAGGCTCAAAACACTCCTAGAAATATAAACCCATGCTTCTTAGTTCTGCTCAGAATGGAGGACCCTTGGGAATCCCTCCTGGAGAGGAGAAGCCTGAAATGTAGGACGCGTCCGGGGAAGGGAGGACTTGCCTGACCACCCTGGCTACATAGCCACCGCAATACAGCCACTATTATAGCCATATAATGGAAAACTAAGAACACTCCTAGGAATGTAGAGCCATGCTCAGAATGGAGGACCCTTGGGAATCCCTCCTGGAGAGGAGCAGGCTGAAATGTAGGACGCGTCCGGGAAAAGGAGGGCGTGCTTGGCCACTCTGTGCCAGAGGGAAGGGATGAGAGGGTGGAGGGAGCTGGATCCTGGGGAGCAGAGGGGCTCCCCTTCCCTTCCCTTCCTTACCTTGCAGCCGGTGGGCGTCGAGTGTCCGCTGCCGGAGGGAGAGCGGCACACAGTGACCAGCGCCATGCCCAGCAGCAGCCGCAGCAGCAGCAGCCGCCCCTGGCAGCGAGAAGCCCTGCTGCCACTGCTGCTGCTGCCTGCCTTCGTCGCCGCTGCCGCCTGCAACCTGCAGGGGGCGTGCGGAGGAGAACTGGGCGGGGGCTCACTCCGCCGCCCCGCCTGGGAAGGAGGGACTGGAGCAGAGGGAGACTTCGCCGCCGCCGCCTGGGAGCCCCAAGGCAAGGCAAGGCAAGGCAAAGGGACTCTGGGGGCGCAGTGGTTAGGCGCAGGTACTGCAGCCGCTCACTCACAAGGAATGGTGTTGCCAATGTGGTGACTTTCACACGGAAACGGGGGCTTTCCAGAGCTTTCCGTGTGATTTTGGTGCCTGGCTCTATTTCAGTGCCTTTTCGGTGCCTTTTGCCCATTTCAGCTCCAGCCCTGACTCTGGTGTTTATCAGACGAGCTCTTAAAGAGGTACTATTCCGGTGTGACTCCTCTAGCTGCCTCCTGTTGCATGCTGGGATTGGCAGTTTTAAGGAGGGGTATTTAGAATTCTCAGGCAGAGAAGTTCAGCTCCTTAAAACTGCCAATCCCAGCATGCAACAGGAGGCTGCTAGAGGAGTCACACTGGAATAGTAGCTCTTTAAGAGCATAGTGTGATAAACATCTCTGAGAGCGAGGCTGGCGACAGAGAGAGCAACCAACCCTTCGGAGTGTCACACATGAACAGTTTTCAGCCAATCAGAGAGAGCCCTCAGGAAGGGCTCTCTCTCTCTCTCTCAGCCCTCGACTCCCTCTTAAATCTAGCTTTCCTAGACTTAAGCGTACTTCCTCAGGTGCATGGGAACTGTAGTTCATTGTGGCACCAGAGCTCTTTCTCACAAAACTACAATTCCCAGGGTTCCCTAGCACTAAGCCAGGAGAGTTAAAGCGGTCTCAAACTGGATTATTTCTGCAGTATGGATTGGACCTTGAGCGTTTTTAATAACTAAGGTCCAAAGCACACTGCAGAAATAATCCAGTTTGTGACCGCTTTAACTCTCCTGGCTTAGTGCTAGGGAATCCTGGGAAATGTAGTTTGTTGTGGCACCAGAGCTCTTTTTGATAAAAAAGGCTCAATGTCTCACAAAACTACACTTCCCAGGGTTCCCTAGCACTGAGCCAGGGCAGCTAAAGCAGTCTCAAACTGGATTATTTCTGCAGTGTGTCTTGGACCCAACTCAGGCTGCATCTTCACTCCAGACTCCAGAGACAATCCAGTTTCATACCATTTTTACTGCCATGGCCCAGTGCTAGGGAATCCTGGGAATTGTAGTTTGTTGTCACACCAGAGTTTGCTGAGAGAGAAGGTTAAATGTCTCCGAAAACTAGAATTCCCAGGATTCCCTAGCACTGAGCCATGGCAATTAAAAGGGTGTCAAACTGGATTCATTTCTGCAGTGCGGTTGCATCTGAACACATTTCTATTTGGCACAAAGCTTCCTGGACCCCCTTCATGTCAAAATAAACATCTTGAAAGTATTAGAAGGACTGAAAGATTCTTTGGTTGGTTTTAATGGTAATTTTGAGAGTTGAAATAAGGTCCAATTATTTTTATTCAATTAGGGCTATGTTTTATTGCCATATTAACATTACGGGGACTTTTTGGGGATTTTGACTGAAGATTTGGTGAGATACGGGGGGATTTGGTAAGTTTTGGCCAAACATTTGGGGAATTATCTTCGAGGCTTGAGTTCAATCCCAGCCATGGGCTCAGGGCTGACTCAGCCTAGCATCCTTCCAAGGTTGTTAAAATCAGTACCCAGCTTATTGAGGGCAGTAGCTTACACACTGTAAACCACTTAGGGAGGGCTTAAGTGCACTATTATATATATATATATATATATACACACACACACAGAGTTGCCCATTAGAACTCGCGGGGATCCGTTCTGGACCCCCTTATGAAACACATGCATGGGGCACGTGCATGCTGGGTGCAAACACAGCCGTGCGCCCCATTTCAGTTAATGGCGGTTACCCCCTGCGGATTTCCAAGTCCGTGGATTTCAAGTCTGTGGACTTGGAGGGGCGACATATATCAGTATAGAAATGTAGAATCCTAGAGTTGGAAGAGATGCCAAGGGCCATCCATAGAACCATAGAGTTGGAAGAGACCACAAGGGCCATCCAGTCCAGTTCAACCCTATTCTGCCATGCAGGAACTCTCAGTCAAATCATCACCAGCAGATGGCCATCCAGCCTCTGTTTAAAGACCTCTAAGGAAGGAGACTCCACCACTCTCCAAAGGGAGTGTGTTCCACTGTTGAACGGCTCTTATTGTCACAAAGTCCCTCCAGATGTTGAGGTGGAATCTCTTTTCCTGGAGCTTGCATCCATTGTTCTGTGTTCTTATCTCTGGAGCAGCAACAAACAAGCTTGCTCCATTTGCTATTTGTATTTGCTGTTGCTCTCCATTTGGGGATGCGGGTCTCTTAAAGGAGCAGCCCAAGGAACAACAAAGGTCTTTAATTTTTGTATGTCTTAAATTTTAACCATGTGGTGTTTTAATTAGATTATATATATATATATATATATATATATATATATACACACACACACACACACACACACACACACACATATATATATATATATATATATATATATATATTACTGTTTTTAATGTGTTTCTATATTGTGACCCAAGCTGCCTTGGGTCCCTTTTTGGGAGAAAGGTGGCATAGAGAAATAAAATTAAATAAATAAACAACTGCAAAATAGAGGACATTCCTTGGGGAAATGGAGGACAGGACCAAGCAAAAGCAAAAACACTCGCAGAAATGTAAATCTCTGGTTCTTAGCCAGGCTCCAAAGGGAGGACAGTAAAGAAAAAAATGGAGGACATGACCAAATAAAAGTTTAAAACACTCAGAAATATCAATCTATGGTTCTTCGTATGCTCAAAATGGAGGACATTGCAGGAAAATTGAGGACATAGCCAAATAAAAGCTGGAAAATACTCATAGAAATAGTCAGGCTCCAAATGGGGAACATTTAAGAAAAATGAAGGATATGCTCAAATGCTCATAGAAATGTTAATCTACGGTTCTAAATTATGCTCAACATGGAGGACATTCAAGAAAAAGGGATATCATGCCCGCATAAAAGTTAAAAACATTCTTAGACATATGGGTCTTAGACTCAAAATAAAGGATATTCCAGGAAGATGGAGGACATGAACATATAAAAGCTCACAACACACCTAGGAACAGAAATTCATGCTTCTTAGGCCCAAAAGGGAGGACATTCAAGAAAAATGGAGGACATGACCACATTAAAGCTACAAAACACACTTAGAAATGTAAATTCATGCTTCTTAGCTATGCTCCAAATGGGGGGTGTTTTGTCCCAAGAGCAATACTATGGACTTTGGGTGTAGTAAGGCCTCTGGCTCTCGGGATCACAGCCAGAACAAAAGACTTGTCCACAAATTTCTTAAGTTTCTAAAAGCTTTACTGGTTATAAACACAAATAACATGAAACTGATTTCTTCTTTTTCAATAGTCCTTCCTAAATACCTTGCTCTCTCTTCTTGGTGGATTCTATCTTTCTTCTTCTGAGGACTATCTTTCTTCTTTTGTAGACTTATCTCTTTGTCAAAGGAAAATACTCTCTCCAGGTCTGACTTGGCTGAAATCTTACTACACATTGAAACTAGTAACTAGAGGGAGACAGTATAAGACCCTGGGATTTCCCACAATCCTTGTCTTTCTTAAAGCTGTAGATCTCTATTGCCCCTTCTAAACTAATACACTGGTGCCTCGGGATACGAAATGATCGGGTTACGAAATTTCCGGGATACGAAAAAGTTGGATTGGCAAAAACTGTTTCGGGTTACGAAATATTTTTTGGGTTACGAAATTCATTTCGGCGCGAAATTCAAATGCTGCAAAGTGCAGCTATAGGCTTTCCAGTGCTAACGGAAAGCCTTTTCAGGTTACGAAATTTTCGGGTTACGAAAGGAATGGCGGAACGAATTAATTTCGTAACCCGAGGCACCAGTTACATAGAAAAGCTAATATAATGTCAACTAAATATATGTCTACTCTCAAGAGCATCAAAGATGCTCTGGAGGTATGACAGGGGGCATTCAAGAAAAATGGAGGACATGACCAAATAGAAGTGAAAAACACTTATATAAGTTCATGCTTCTCGGTCATGCTCAAAAGGGAACGGATTTAGCAATTCCTCCCAAACAAAAGGTTGAAATGGAGGACATGTCCTGGAAAAGGATGACATCCAATCACCCTGGACAGGAGGAGGAGCAAGAAAAGGGTTGCGTGGCTCATACTTGGGCTCTGTGGCCACTTCCCCAAACAGCCCTTCTTCTCCTTCCTTCTTTCTTGCTGACACATACTCAGAATGGCCCGGCTTTCCTGTTGTGGTTAAAAACAAGGAGAGGACCTCTGAGGGTGTGCAGAGTGCCCCCTCTAACCCTTTTCTGCACAGCCTCTGTAGATTCTTCTTCCCCACCTAACTGACAGTAGACAGTCTTTGAAAACTCATGCTGGGCAGTAGCTTTTTGTCTTGCTAAGGGAATTTAAAGTTTATTTCCTGGACTGAATCTCCCAGCATCCACATGGCCAGAAGAAAGAGAGGCCCACTTGCATGAATCACCTCTCCATACCACTGGAACTGAGGACAACAAGCACAATGTTTTGACCAAATGAAGGTCTCTGTATAATATTGTCAATCAACCAACCTTCCTTCCTTCCTTTCTTTCTCCTGTATGATTTTTAACCGCTTTGCCTGATGCAAAAGCCAGTGGGGCTTCAAAAGCTTGCAACATGTGTACAGTTGTCCCTGCATATCCACACAGTCTTTAGCCACAAAGTCAAACATTCATGGCTTGAAAAAATATTCAAAACAATATATAAATTCCAAAGAGCAAATCTTGATTTTGCCATTTTATGTAAGCGTCACTATTTGGTATATAATGGGACCTGAGCATCCACAGATTTTGGTATCCACGGAGGGTCTTGGAACCAAACCCCAGCTGGTACCAAGGGCCCACTCTAATGTGCATTTTGGTTGGGCCAATAAAAGTATCCCTGTTCTGTGGATTTTTTTTTTTTTTGGATGATGCTGTACTTTGCTATATGGCCAACACGGCTACCTCGGATAGGTTTTCTGTCTTTCAGTTAGTCTCATAGGTGCTGCAAGGTGCCTTGGCCCCTGTCAAGGCTTCCACCTAAAGCAGTGAGGTTGGTTTTTGTGGAAACACCACTGCCTCTCTTTTTAAGAAATTGGCCAGAAGTTTTGGGCAAGAACCTGCAAAGGAAAGGAAGTGCTGGGGCTGAGGCTGGAGAGGAAATGTTTTTCTCTCTCTCTCTTTCAATATATATATATATATGTTTGTGTGTGTGTGTGTGTGTGTGCGTGCGTATGTAGCCATTACATAGGCCACTGGGTATGACCTGATTATGGGTTTTGTACAAATTAACAAACGTTCCTTTGTTTCCATGCATCCACACTGGAAATCTCCCCGGTAACGGAGAGTCTGAAATTAAAACAGAAGACGCTGTCCAGGTGGGAGCTCCATCCACGCCTTGATATATTTTATTTACTGCTGTACAGAGTGACTCAGCAGGCGGTCCGGGCAAAAGCCGAACATCAGAGTGAAGGGGAGGAAGCAGGACCAGCACAATCTACACGATCTCACTCCCCTGCCATATTTTTCAGAAGTGAAGCCACCATCCTAATCTACAGAACAGAAGCAGCCAGTTGACATAAACCAGGACAAGGGAATCAACAGAGAAAGCAACGCTATTGCTGCATCCCCACTACAGAAATAATCCTGTTTGGCAACACTTTAACTGCAAACCTCTGGTGCCAACTACAATTCCCCAAATTCCATAGCATGGAGCCAAGGCAGTTAAAGTGGTCTCAGACTGGATTATTTCTGCAGTGTTTTGTACCTTCATCTTTGGGATGATGGCTAAGGCTGCCAGAAGTTGACCCAGCAAAGATGCTGCCTTGTCTCTCTTTTTTTTAAACGGATTTCTCCAATGAGGGTTGGTCCAGGGATTTTGGCCTACAATTCCCAGCAGCCCCAACTAGTATGATCACTCATCAAGGGGACCCATAATGGGGAAGGCAAAGCTCACATTGCAAGAGGTACAGGAGGAAGTTTTGACTAAAACCAGCTGTCCCAAAGCGTTTCAGACAAATAGTCCTTTGTTAGGGGATTTTCCAAAAGTGATCCTATAACTGAAAGCATTAAAGCATTACCTTACATAGTTCACACTACCATTCCCACAGTGAATTCATTAAACTTCCAAGCAATTTAGTTTGGTGTGCCAAGTGCAGCATGAAGGACAGCATGTAACTCATAAGGGTGCTAATATGTTTCATGGGTCAATGTATGCTGCTGTATGGGAATAACGGGGGTTATAGCCTGAGTTGTATTTGCTCAAGAGATGCTTGGAACAAATGAAAGAGGATGTACAAATACTACACCTCAGCCTCTTTGCCTGTTCATGGGAGAGCTTGGTGGAATAGGCTCAGAGTTTGCAAAAATTACTTGTGGGGCAACAACTCCCAGAATTGCTGCAGGCAGCATGCCACTGGCCATGACACCGATAAGAAATTTTGGGAGTTACATCCTTACAAGGCACCTCTTTCATGACTGGAAAGCATTATGTTAGAACTTCTAAAAGGAACAGGCAGAATCTTAAGGTTCACTGCTAATATCCCTAATCATCTTAAGTCTTTGTCCATCCATACCTCAGCCCTAGGGTGCACTGTAGAAATAATGCAGTTTGACACCATTTTAAGTACTGTAGGTCTATCCTACATAATCCTGCCATTTGTAGTTTTACAAGGTCTTTACCCTTCACTGTCAGAGTACTGGCACCTAACCAAACTACAAATCTCAGGATTCTTTAGAATGGAGCCGTGGTGGTTAAAGTGGAGTCAAATTGCTTTATTTCTACTGTAGATACACCTCTACAATCCAGATCAGTGTAGTTACAACACACTCCTTGGCCCAGGACTACAATTAAGAATTTGCCTTATTTTATTATTTATACCCTGTCTTGCTTCTGCCAAGAGACCCGAGGCAGCTTACAACATTTAAAATCACACTATTGTCCCACCTAGTGCAGTATCCACTATCTTCCAGGTTTCTAGATGTGACTCTTACCTGGAGATGCCAGCAATGGGACTTGGGACTTTCTGTATGCAAAGCATGTATTCTACCACAGAGCTTCAACCCATCTCCCAAAGTGAATGAGGGTTGAGCTTGATTCTAGCAAGACAGAGACCCTCAACAGCTCTTTGCGCACCTTTCTAGTGTGCAGGGATATAAATAAGGAAGGCTGTGCCATGTGAACACAGATAAATCGGGCAGGTAATGACTGGAGAAAGAGGAACCAGCCAAAAGTGGTAGTAGCTTGAGAAGAAGGGCAGAAGAGATTGAGAACAAAGGCAACATAATATCACATTGGGTTAAGCCCAAGAGAGACTGCATGCTATGGGGAAAAAAAGAGGGGAGTGGTAGGAGTGTCTGTTCAACAATGGCAGAATAGCTAAAGGAAGGGTAGTGGGAATATGTGGCCCTCCAGATGTTACTGGACAGCAGCACTTAGAAATACTTTCCCATTTTGTTGGGATCGTGCCGATGGAAATCACAATGCAACATCTGGAAGGGCATGAGTCCCGCATATCTGGGATGAATTTGGCTGCCTCCTGAAAAAGCAGGGACCTGACTAAAACAAAGGCGGATGGGACAAAAACAAGGTCCAATAAAAAAAAACAGCACTAGGGCAAAGAACTAAATGGTGGTAGGGAAGGAGACACAGGGGTATAAGACTGGCAGACAGTGACAGTGAAATTGTGCAATCACTGGTTATACTGGCCCTGGATCGTTGTGACCTAAGGGGATGGTGAGGACTAAGGAGTGTCAGAAACTTCACACTGTGAATTAAGATAAGCAGATTAATATATTTTTTACTGCAGGATTCTAGGTTCTAACAAATGGAACAGTCCCATTTTTGATGCTTGTTTGTACAGTAATAATAAAAAATGAGTGTTGGTATTCTGAAGCATTTGGAACAGGGGAAGCAAGCTGTTGTTCTTCAGATAATGTTTGACTCCAATTCCCTTGAGACTGAGTCAGTAGACCCAAAGGAAAGGGATCACAGGAAGTGAAGTTCAGTATTTGCAGATCTATAAGTTGCCCATTACATCACAAGTAAGAGCAATGCTGGCTGATACAACCTAAGGCTTTTTGTGTGTCCCTTGAAAACCTCAACCCCCATCCCATGGTGTATGTGATAAAATGGGGAATCAGGGTCCCAAAGGTTGCACTGGGAAAAGGCCCCAATTAAAACAGAAAACAGATTGGAAAAGGAGAAAAAAGAGGGTTTGTGGCCCGCAGGGGCCATCTTACGTGGCACGGACAAGGCCTTTTCACCCTCTATGGTTGCCCACGTTTGCCAAACATCGTTCTTCTCCAACCTGCCATACATCAGCCTCCAGAGGCAACTAGCTTTGGAAGCTCACCATGCACCAGTAGGATACAAGTATTACAGCCTTCTTGCTTTGCATTCAAGTCACTTCCTAAGTCAAACCTTGTGAATGTCACATTGTTACTCTAATTGCAAGTTGCTTTTGAGAAGACCAAAATCCCAAGCAGCCAAAATCCCAGGATGGGGCAATGTGTGACCCTCCAACTCTTGAGGGCCTCCAGGTGTGTATCCTTCCCAATTGGCTCTAGTTGTGAGGGTCATGGCGACTGGACTCCAACAACTTGGGGGCCATAAGTGGCTCTCCTTAGCATGACTAAATCAGCTTGCTTCATAATTAGCATGAACTATTGAGAGGAGCCTCAGAAATCCCAGCAGACTTAATGTATGTTTATGTGGCAGCCTCACAACTGGAGACCAAGTGAAAAGAAATGGAGGAAGACCACAAAAGAGCAAATGCTGGTTTCTTGGTTTTATTTAGTAGTTCCTGCTGCCCAGAACCCCTGTTCCTGGTCCCCAGACGACAGGGGAAAGCCACTCGAGAATGGGCACAGCTCTTCCCTTTAGACCCACTGGGTTCAGTTAAAAAAAAAAAAAACTCCTCCCACTCCCCTTTTTCTGTATATATCTGCAGAGATATAAATAAAATAAATTAAACACAGGGCTAGGGAGAGCAGCAGCTCTCAATGAGGAGGGAGGGGGGAAATGGGAACTGAAAATTATTCCTCACACTTGAGCCTGGCGTCAGGTCTCACTGCAAACATCATTGCACCACAGTTCAGAAATCCACCCACCCCTCTGTGGCTCAGTCTCTAGCAAGGCAAACCCACTTGCGAGGAGAGAGAATGCTGTGAACTTATTTCAGTCTTTCAAAATATCACACTCCTGTTGAGTGATAAGAATTTCCTTGACTTCTTCCTCTTTTTCCACTTCTTTTCTCTCTGCTGCTGCTGCTGCTGCTCCTCCTCCTCCTCCTCTGTCCCCACCCCAACTCTCTATGCTGTATAAAACATTTCCTCAGTGAAGAATGAGGATATAAAGCAATTAAAAAAAATTACAGGAAATAATACCAGAGAATGGAACTGTGTGAGTCCCAGGAAATGTAGAGGGTGCTGTCTTCTCACATCCAGCCTGTCCCTAACAGGAAAGGGACAAAACATGGAATTCCACCCCCACCCCAAAGAGGTTAAAAAAATACAATGATGGCAAGGACAGTTAGGCTGAGAGGTGTGAGACCTGAGGGAGGCTAGGGGCCCTTCGCTGGCAGGCTGGGATGCTACTTCTCCGTCAGGGAGAGCTGGAGGATACGCTGCAACTCCTCATCTTCTTCTTGGCGTTGGCGCTCCCGTTCCTCCTGCTCCCTTGATGACAGCTCCATGGCCAAGCGCAGCTGCTCGTCAAAGCTAGGGTAGGGTGGAGGCAAGGCTGAAGAGTTGCCCCCGTTGTTGCTGAGAGCTGGACTGCCTTCAGAAGGAGGACCGCCACTGCCACCCCCTGTCTCTGCCGGGCCCACACCTGGCCCTGACTGAAGGAACATGCTCTCCTGGATAGCCCTGAAAGGAAAGAAGGGATGTGGGGAGGATAGAGTAAGATAGAGTAGTCACGCTCCAAGGCCCTGCTCCATCCAACCCATCCAAGCTGCCTTCAAACATTTCCTCTCACTGCCGCCACCACCCTTGTTCTTATCAAGTCTGACCACCCAGGCCCCATTTAGTCTTTCCCCATCCATTACAACAGTTCTTCACCTGCTGGCTGCTAGTGAAAATACAGAGAGTATTTGCCACCTTGAACAGCCCTGGTATGGTCTATAACAGGGGTAGGCAACCTGCGGCCCGCGGGCCGGATGCGGCCCGGCGAGGCCTTGGGACCGGCCCCAGCCCGGTCCTGCCGCCGATTGCCGCCGGGGTCTTTGGGGGGCAATTGTCTATAGAAGCCTCAGAAACATGCATTTATATTAACATTTTTTTAAAAATCAGCAAATTTTTTTCGTGTGTCCTCAATTTTTTTAAAAAAAGTGTCTTCCATTTGAAAATATTGTCCTACATTTGTCCTGGTTTATTTATATATTTAATTTTTTTTAAAAAAAAATATTTAATTATTTATTTTTTTGGCTTCGGCCCCCTAGTTGTCTGAGGGACAGCAACCCAGCCCCCGGCTCAAAAAGATTGCCTACCCCTGGTCTATAATTTCAGAATTTAAATTAGGGTCTGGTTTGTATTTGGGTTGAAGACCACCAGGAAATACAGATGGCCCTCCACATTTGTGGCTTTGACTTTTGCAGTTTTGATTAATATCTTTTCTCTAGGAATCTCTAGGTCCTCCAGCGCAACTCTGCCAGAAGTTGACTATAGAGCTGTGCTGGAGAACCTAGAAGTTCCTAGAGGAAACACTTCTCTGGGCATTTGTAGGTCCTCCAGCATGATTCTATGGTCAATCTCTTTAAAATCCAATTTAAAAAGAAAAAAGGAAAAGGAAAAAGGAAAGAAAGTACATACTGTAGAATATGAACAAGGACTAAGCATATATACTAATGTAATTCAACCATATTTCCAAATCCATTTTCTTGAAACTAACATATGTATAGCACATTTTCATGTATAACTAAAGTATGAAGATTTTTGACCATTCAACTATAGACAGTGAACGATTATCTTTCCCACCTTGGCGCATAAGCCTTTTGCAACTGTAAATGCAAACAGGATCCAGCATCATTGACCCTTAGTTCAATTTCACATTGCAGGAAACTGATTTAAAAGGACATGTGCCTCTACAAATTCCAACAATCCTTCTAATACTAAATTAATATATTGTAACACATCCAACCAAAAAAAAAAGACTAATCACTGAAGTCAGCCACTTCATATATTACAAAGAAGCATTATCTGCCTTACATTGCCAATATTTAGATAAAACAGATGTAATAGAACTGAAACATCAATTTCTGCTGGACAAAACATAATTTAAGATCTAAAGATATTTTAGATATTCAAGATAGGGCACTTTTCCACCGGTTACTTTGCACAGGGCAATCTTTTTTTCCACTCAACTCTAACTTCATTAATATAAAATTTCCAGCCAACACTCTGAGGATATGATTGTTTTCAACACAACAGCAGTGGCTGAAGCATACAGAGCTGATGGTCCAATATATAGACACCCAAAGGTGTTACAACTGCAAACACTGCCTAAGTGCACCTGTGGGTAACTGCCATATTGAAAAAGACACAAATTCTTGGTTTGGACCAGGGGTAGGCAATCTTTTTGAGCCGAGGGCCAGGTTGCTGTCCCTCAGACAACTGGGGGGCCGGAGCCAAAAAATAAATAATTAAATAATTTTTTAAAAAATTAAATATATAAATAAACCAGGACAATTGTAGGACAAAATTTTTAAATGGAAGACATTTTTTTAAAAAAATGGAGGACACGCGAAAAAATTTGCTGATTTTAAAAAAAAAACGTTAATATAAATGCATGTTTCTGAGGCTTCTATAGACAATTGCCCTCCAAAGGCCCCGGCGGCAATTGGCGGCAGGACCGGGCTGGGGCCGGTCCCAAGACCTCGCCGGGCCACATCCGGCCCGTGGGCCGCAGGTTGCCTACCCCTGGTTTGGACTAATAAACTGATCCAAAGAACAGGTTCCATAGTCAACTCATTTCTTCCATAGGTTGTCTGATAATCTTCAAATTAGAACAGCTGTGAAAGAACTAGATAAAATTCTGAAGTGGAAGATAACATGATTGAATACCAAAGGCAGGATCATCCATGCTGTAACATTTCCAGTTTCTATGTATGTCTGTGAAAACTGGACAGTGAAGAAAATTGCCAGGAAGAGAATAAATTCATTTGGAATGTTTTGCTAGAGGAGAGTTCTACAGATACCATGGATTGCCAAAAGGACCAGTAAATGGGCCCTAGAGCAAATCAAGCCTAAACTCTCCAAAGAAGCCAATAGAACTAAGCTGAAACTGTCATACTTTGGATATATCTTGAGAGATCATGATTCATAGAAAAACGAATGCTGCTTGACAAAGTAGAAGGCAGCAGGAAAGGAGGAACATGGCATTACAGGTGGATAGACATAATCAAGTTTGCAAGACCTGAACAGGGCAATTGATGACAGGGTGATTTGGAAGGTCTCTCATTCATACCAGAAGTTGAAGCTGATTTGACATCAACTAACAACAACAATCATGGCTTAGTCATTTGAGTGCTGGATTACAACTCTGGAGACCAGAGTTCGATTCCCAGCTCAGCCATGAAACCCACTGGGTGACACTTTATCACAGCATCAGAGGAAGGCAATAGTAAACTTCCTGTGAACAAGTTTGTGTAAAAAGAAAACCACATGATAGGGTCGCCATAGGGATGCCATAGTTCAGAAATGACGGGAAGGAACATAACAATAACAACAAACAACAACAAAGAGCTTAACTTACCATGACCATAAGGGACAAACTGTAATTGGCAAGAGACTGTATACAAAGCCAGTCAGGCAGCAGAGACCACAAGGGGCACCATCGTCCTCTTTCTTTACTTTAAGATCTTGTCTAGTTCTTTCATTGCTGCCCTTCACATACCTATTCTTCTTATTTCTTTACTTCCTTCTCCAGTCTGATCAATGTTTGATCCAAAGTATGAGAATTATTTTTAACTATTTAGGTTTCCTCATTGTCTAATTTGAATTTATGTAGATCCTCCATGATAATAATTTTTGATTTATTTATGTTCAGCAGCAAGCCTTCTTTGCACTTTCTTCTTTGACCTTCCTCAGTAATTGTGATATTTTACGCTAGTATGGTGTCATCTGCATATCTTGGTTGACATTCGTTCCTCCTATTTTCAGTTCTCCTTCCAAGTCTAAATCTGCTCTTCATATGATATTTTCTGTGTACAAGTTGAACAAGTAGAGTGATAATATGCAGCCTTGCCTTACCCAAACTGGGAACCATTCTATTTTTTCCATATTCTGTTCTAACAGCGGCCTCTTGTACTAAGTACAGATTTTTTCATCAGGACTATTAAATCAGGCACTCCTATGTCTTTAAGAGTGTTCCATAGCTTTTTTGATCTATGCAGTCAAAGACTTTCCTATAGTCTACAAAGCATATGTTGATTTTCTTTTGGAATTCCTTGGTGCCCTCCATTAGCCATTGTATGTTTGTTATGTGGTCCCTAGTGCATCTTTGTTTCCCACTTGCACCTCTGGGATTTCTCTCTCCATTTGAGTCTATATTGCAGAATTTTAAGCAGAATTTTGCTTCCATGGGAAATTAATGCAATGGTCCTATAGAAAGAAACTTCTGATAAACTGATTCCAAGATTGCCTGGGCTGTGTTTGCTAGTTATTTGTATGTAAAGAAATATGTCTAATGATAAGAAATGAAATCCTAAAGAAGCATATCAGCCTCTGGCTCACCATGAAACATTTCTGAAGGTTCTTCACTAACTCTTGCAAGCTTTGTCAATTTCTCCTAAATAACCTGTCTTCTGCATCAGGATGTGTGTAGTTTTATTGGAAATGTAAAGAAAGTTTAATAGGGTGTTTCACTACAGATCCGGTTGCACTTATTACAGGACAGCTACACCTCAAGCAGATTTAGAATGACTGGAGAGGCAGCTATGAATAGGGGTAGAAGTGTATCATGTGCATATATACCTGCATTTAAATGCATAGGCATGTTTCACCCACCCCACTGCTCAGAGGCTTCACTCCTAGCAAAAGGGGTGGGAATTGAAGAACTCTAGAGCATGTTTGTGCACATTAACAACAGTATAAGAAGCTGCAGCATGGTGTAGAGCCAGGGAAGTGTAGTGGCTTCAGTATTGGACTAGGACTCGGGGACCCAAGGTTTGAATCTCAGATTGGCCATGGAAACCCACTGGGTAAGTCACAATCTATTAGCCTCAAAGGAAGGCATGAATGAACAAATCTTCCCAAGAAAAATTTTAGCTTCACCTTGGGGAGTCCTTAAGTCGGGAGCAATCTGAAGGTACACAACAATAACAACGGCATGCAGCATCTAGCCAAAAGAAGAGTAAAATAGGGGCAGTGATAAATGCCAGAAGAGTATTTTTCCCTTCAGAAAAAAATCTATTTTATTATAATAAAAATGTAAATACTGACAGGTGCCAGATTCTGTCTGATCCTGGAAGCTAAGCAAGGTTCGGCCTGGTCAGTACTTGAATAGAAAACCACCAACAAATGCCAGGTGCTATAGGCTGTATTTCAGAGAAAGGAACCTTGGATAAATTATATGCTCTTATCCTCAGGGGAAGACAATGGCTAACCTCTGAAAATCTCTTGCCAAGAAAACCCCATTGTAGGGTCAGCTTAGGGTTGCCATAAGTTGAAAATGACTTGAAGGCACACAACAACAAAAACAACAAACTGGCAAAACCACTTCTGAGTATTCCTTGCCTAAGAAAACCCTATGAAATGCATGCAGTCATCATAAATCTTCCAGTGACATAACTAGAACCAGCAACACTTTCAGACTGTGAACATGCTCCTTCAGAGTCCAATCCCATAAAAAACAGGCTGCACACCACACCTTAGAGTAATGAATGATATCTTCATCTTATCTGAATGAACTAATTTGGAGCATATGCCTTTTCATCCAGCTTTCAGTCCTTTCCTCCTGTTCTCCCTGATCATCAGATTCTTTTTTGGCTGGAAGCTGCTAGGTAGCAAGAGGTGAGGAAATAAAGTGAATCCTTTTCATGTACAGACGAAAAGGCTACAAGACAAGGACATGAACCCAGGAGTTTCTTTTGTTCACTGGTTGTCACTCTCCACATTGTTCCATTTAATTCTGCCCTATTGTAAGCCTGAAGCATGTCCCTGCATGCAGGCAGCAGGGATTCAGCTTACATTGCAAGTGACCACATCACAGCCAAGGCCTGCACCACTCCCGTGTCCCTGTGAGAGCAATGTCACATATTCTTTCAAACTGTAGTAGTTTACTGATGAGTTATTACTACAGTACCAGCAAAAAGGACAACAAATCATGTGGCATCATAAAACAACACAATTTTGTCTTCTAAATTTTTCATGGGCTAGGGTTCATTTCATTAGACATATAGACTGGCTACTGAAGTTACATTTTGAGGAGAAGGCAGATCCCATAGTCCCCCAGTCAGCATTGCTAGATGGGGAATTATGGGGTTTTAGTCTATAAAGTATGTTTTTAAAATAGGTACTGTAAATATGGAGAATTTTTATCCATACATAATAATAATAAAACTTTACTTTATATCCCGCTTTTTGTTACCACAATCAAAGCGGCGTACAACCTTTAAAATACACACACACACACACACACACACACACACACACACACACCCCTCTTAAAAAAGTATTAAACAATTCTATGCATTAAAATTACAAATGATAAAATCTAAAAACAGTACGTTAAAAAAATAATGGTGGCTCAAGTCTTCACTTATATATGTCTGTGGGGGGAGCATTACATGGCCGGGTTCTATTCCGGGAAGGCCTGCTGGAAGAGATCCATCTTGACAGCTTTCTTGAAGCTCTCTAGATTGGCAACTTGACAGATCTCGTCCGGCAAGCCATTCTGCATGAAGTGAAAGTGCCTTTACCAATGCACAGATGAGGGAGAGTTTATACTGTACTTCCTTTCACATCACCTACATTTCTTTAAAGATGTGCATGCAGGCATGCTGCTTCAGAGAGGTGCCATTTTCGTTCTCATTTCAGCCCTATGAGAAGACATTATTTTTCCCCTGAGTAAAATGGGGCAAATGTTTGAAGGCATAAGCAAAGGGAATCGCTTTGGGACTGATGTTCAGCCTGAAACCCAAACCAAAATTGCTTTGGACTGTAATTATATTCCAGGCAGCAACAACAAAGTTTGCACCAAGAGTCTGGCTCGTTCTTTAACCTGCACAAATGATGCCCATTTCATTTTGCTTCTGCTGGCCACAGAGAAGGCAGAGAGCAATGCCAGGCAAGAAGGTATTGCCCCTTGCCCACCAAACATGGGATGGTTTAGCTTTCCCTGCCCTAAGAGATTTCAGCAGGTATTGTCTATATACTCCTAAGCTTAGCATTACAGCCATAACCAGAAACTTCCTGCTCAAAAGAAATGTAAGATGAGGGTTTCACTTAGCCCTAGGCTTTTTAAGTGTAAAAAAGAAACAAATGCTGCCTCTTTAAAACAATTAGAGGAAGGCTGCTTTGGATATAGAGCTAGGGAAAGCTACTATGGCAGGTTTTCTGCCCCCCACTTTCCCCAGGGCTGTGTGGACTACAAGAAATGTGGGGGGAAACATTAAAAAATCCACTTTTTCTTTTGAAGAATTTTAAAAAATGAAGTGATGTGTGAGAGGGTGCACATGCATGCAGTCTATTTTTAAAAGGTGAAATGCCATTTCAGGAGGCTTCTAGGAGAGCCAATTTCTCCCTCTGCCCCTTTGTCAGCCAGAGAAGCGTATTCCAGGAAGTCTGGTCAAGGGCTGCAAAAACCTGTGAAGGGCCTCATGTTCCCCTTAGCCCCAGCTGCACTTTGCCCACCCCTGAGTTAGACAGAGTAACAAAAAAGCAGGTGGCAGAGGGTATACATCTTCTTCCTTGCTAGAGATTTACCCCTCCGAATTATCCCTGCCTAGGTGCAGTTCCTTTTCTGGAGCTCCAAGCCTGTGATTACAAAGTTTAAAAGATCTAGAATCTTGTGGGGAAATGGGTTAAAAAGGGAGAAGACTCTACCTGCAGCATTTTCACCCCTCAAGGCACTGTCAAGAACAGATGCAGCAATTTTTTCCTTTCTCCAAATTTTGTAGGTTCTCCAGTCTGAATTCTGCCATCACCTACAACAAAATAGCTTTCCCCTCTCCCACTCCAACTTTTAAAAGGCTATTGGGGATTTGATTGTCGTATTCAGACAGTCACAGCTAAATTTCATGCCCAGCATATGAAGTCCTGTGCTTGCAAAATACGATTAGAACTAATTTATAAATCATGAATCCATATTGGAAGTAAGATGTCCCACAATGGTTGCAATGTTTAACTGATTAAGCAGTTCTAAAAGCTTTTAATCCACTTAAAAGTTGCCTCTTAAATGAATAATAGAATTTTATATGGTTTTTACAAGTGTTAATATCAGCATTTACCGTATACAAACTCCAAATAGGAAGTGCCAACTTAAACAAGGTATGCATCCCTTTCTGCTCATTAATTATGAAACTTTAAGATAACTTATTATTATTTAAGATAATGCAACATGTGTGCATTGTCTAAGAACAAAGAAATGTGCTTCTCACTCCAGAATACTGTTTTTTGCTATATGTCATTTAGCAGTCAACTAAAATTGAACAAGCAACCAAGTAAGATTTTTAAAACTGGGGTACAGCTGTGCTTCCTACCAATTTCTATATTCCCTTTGAAGAAAAAGCAACATGAAATACTTAGAAGACAACCCTGCTGATATGACATAAGCCACTGCTACGTTTACTCTCCAATAGCTGGAAAGCTTCAGTATCATGCATAATTCTTTGCTCCATCCCTTGACTTGCACAAGAAATTGTGCAAATTCTGTATGTAAATATACATTTGCCCTAATTTATGTAATTGTACACAGAAGGGGGCAACCCCTTGCCCCAAATCTGTATGTGGTCTTCAACTTTATTTTATGCAGCCCTAACCTCTCACAGCAGACTCACCTGTTCTTTCCTATCTTAGCTACTGACCAAAGAGAACAAGACAGAAACTAGCAGAGTAGCCAGATATGTGTGCAAATGGATATTGTGTGTCTCTGCAGATCTGTGTCTATGTGACTATGGGTGAGGAAGAAAGAGAGCAAGGCTGGTGATGAACTGAAGATGATCCCCTATCCAATGAATTATTTCTTCTTCTCTCTCTCTCTTGAAATTGTTAAGAAATAAAGAGAAAAAGAAGTTGATAATGCCGGGGGGGGGGGGGTGTTATGGTCCAAATGACAGCCAGCATCTCTCTCCGAGAAGTTATCTCAGAGGAGTTGAGGCTCTCCAACTGCTCTGAATATAACTGTACTGATATTGTACAGGGGGCAAAATTGAATCCACAGTATTGCCTCCTTGCTCCCAGTTAACCACTCACCGTTCCAGCTGTAATTCCTCATCATAGGACGGAGGATTGGATCCTGGTCTTGTGTTGGTTAGAGCTTCCCATATAGTGACCTGGCAGTATAACACACAAGAGTGAAAACACTAAAATGGAGAGAGGATTTGCCCTGTAGTTAAAGATAACTATTTCAGGCTTGGAAGAATGCATTGAGTAGGTCATGTTTTCTTAGCCTCAGATTCCACTGCCTCTCCCAGCACAATTGTAAAAATGAAGTTTAAAATAATTAAGGATAAGGTTAATGATCACAAAGTATATTGCTAATGACAGCCAAGCATTTTCTCCACTGAATGCCAACATCTGGGAAATGGTTTGCTAAATCACCCAATTCAATTTCACCCTGATGCCCACACAAGCTTCCTGGGACCACATGCCCTGGCAAGAAAAAGTTGTCATAAATAGACTTGGATCATCACTGCCAAAATACCTCCCCACTCACCTGGTCTGTTTCTGTACCAGCATCCAAAAGGCTTTGCTGAATGGCAAACTGGAGCAAGTCATCATCTTCATCCCTCATAGGCTCTGTGCGGCCTGCACCCAACATTGTGTAGCCCTGGGGCACCTCAAACACTGATGGATCCACCTCACAGGGGAAAGGGTACACTGAAGCCAAGAAGAAAGGCATCACAATGGTAAGCATGCCTGCCAGCAATTAAAACACACACACCCTATTGCCTCTGCAATCAAAGAACCCTTTCATCCCTGTTTCATTCTCCTCTCCATCTAAAATTTTGTTCTTGTTTACTTTCAAGTTATTTTCAACGTATGACAACCCTAAGGCAAAGCTATCAGGGGGTTTTCTTGGCATAATTTATTCATAAGAGGCTTTTTATAGCCCTCCTTCTGGGTTTAAAGAGTGTAATTTGCCCAGTGAGTTTGCATGACCAAGCAGGCATTGTCTCCTGGAGTCCTAATCCAACACTCAAACTATTATACAACACTGCCTCACCCAATCTAAAATAAACATTCTTAAAATATATTCCTAAGAGAAGAGGAATGTATTGACCATCCCCACGTATGCCTAAAATGATAGAAGATGGCAACAAACTAGAAGAGTTAATTCTTCTCAGGCTAAGCAACAGAAAGGAAGGGTCCCTGACTAAATTAGCATGATTCATTAATGTCCTGAAGCAAAACAAAACAAAAAGCATGGTGTTCAAAATCAACCAACAAATCAATCTGACATTGTTCCATGGACTCCTTGAACTCTCAGTCCAAGTGGTGAACGGGCACACAGGCATTCACAATGGGGAGACTACAACATGTCTGGACAAACTCAATCTCTGATTCCAAAGCCATCCAATACACTAGTGCTTCTTAAGCAATCTGATGTGGGGGACTGGCAATTACCACTTCCCGGTCCAGGGACTGGAACCATACTTGCACCTGTTGGATACAATGTTTCTTTCTGTCCTGGAAATTCTGCAGAGAATGATTGAAGGTGTCTCCACAGACCACCAGTTTGAGGATTACAGCTATACTGTATACCACAGGCAAGCAAAGTGTGGCTCTACATTTAGCCCCCAATACTGTTTTTGTGGCATCTGATCCACACCCAAACGCTCCATAATCACCCTTTCTCTGTAGTTTTTTTTTTTTTAATTGTGATTTGCCTCTCTTGGAAGGCTCCAGGAGCAGCACTTGGCTTTTTTAATAGGCTGAAGACCCAACCATGCTGCTTAACATAAAAATACCAATTTTTCAGAAGTGGAGTTCTAGCCACTTATGGTTTTCTTTCATGAGAGGTGCAGCTCCCTAGAGGATCCCATAGGCAGAAACTTGACTATTCCTGCCTTAAAGAGTAATACACTCCTTATGGTATAATAATGGGCCAGCACTCACTTCCTCAGAGGCATTAAATGCTACCTCAATTAGCTTGGTGTACTTGGTGGCTTTCAAGCCTCCATGGAATGGTCAGGTCAGAAAGCATTGCCTGTGTTCCAGCTAGCAAGTGGACAGGTTGCTTACCTGTAACAGTATTTCTTCGAGTGGTCATCTGCGAATACATACAAATGGGTTTCACTGTGCCTGCGCAGTGCTGCTCGGATACTTCTGGAATCACTGGGCAAAGTAGACTTTGCAACTTATGGCAACTTTTTGGCGGTAACTCCGCCCACCCTTTATAAGACCCCTGCCTTCCCGCTCTTTCTCCAGTTCCAACTTTTTCCGCTGCGTAAGCGAAGAATGAGCCAATCAAGAGCAGGACACTGAGGGGAGGATGGGTGGGATTTGTATGTATTCGCAGATGACCACTCGAACAAATACTGTTACTGGTAAACAACCTGTCCTTCTTCTTCGTGGTCTCTGCGAATCATACAAATGGGTTTAGACTGACAACCTTAGGTAAGCGGCGGAGGGAGTGTCCTGAAACCAGGTAAGGCTAAGCAAAGTGGTTTATTTTCAACAATAAATATCTGAAACCACAACTCCTGCCGGTGGGGCTTATGGTACCAGGCTGGAGGACCTCGTCTACCGGAGGAGGAAGAGGAATGAAAGGGGTACCTCGGGCGCTGAGAACCCTGGTGTTGGCCCTGTCGCTCCTGCTGGAAGGGCCTGAACTGCTGACCCTGGGGCTGCCACTGGTGCTGTCTTCTCCGGAACTGAGGAGTAGAGGAGGAGGACATACCGTGTCTCTTGGCGGCCGCCTTGAGTTTGAACTTCCTGTTGAGACGGTCGTCGGTCTCCGCATGGAACAATCCTGACTCGTCCAACGGCATGTCTTCGATGGTGGTCTTGACTCCAGGGGTCAAATCGGTTCCACGAAGCCAGGCATGGTGCCGCAGAGCCAGTGAGGCCGACATCGCCCTGCCCGCGCAGTCAGCTACATTGCGGGAAGCTGTGATGAGCCAACCCCCGATGGAGTGGGCTTCATCCCTGATTTCGACCAGCCTCCGCTGTGCTTCATCCGGGACGTCTGGGATCAGGGGTGAAATGTCCTCCATCAGAGCCTGGACATAAGCCCCCATGCAGGCGGCATAGTTGATCGCCTTTACCACCAAGGAGGATGCCGAGTAAGCCTTCTTTGCAAGGCCATCCACCTTGCGAGCCTCTCGGTCAACTGGGGAGGTGGCCTGTTTATGAGCTGCGTTCAGCTGGGCCCCTTCGACAATGGCTGAATTTTGTCTCGGGTGGGAGGAAAGCCAAGGGCAGCTTGATGGAGTGACTCTGTATAGGGTCTCGATCTTCCTCGAAGTTCCTGTTAGAGAAGTGGGGGAATCCCAGGACCTTTTAAGAATGGACTCCAAGGACGGAAGGAATGGGATGGAGGGAGGGGTCGGGACCCGACCCTGTACCCGGCGCTCGACCGGGTCTTTAGCTGCTTCCTCAGGGTACTGCAGTTCAATGTCCAGAGCCCTAGACATTTTGATAACATGTTCGCTAAATGTCCTGAGGTCATCAGTGGGAGAGGCCGGCTTGGGGTGATGCATATTCTGCGGAGAGTCGTGTAGTGACAGGTCCCCATCCGAGGGGTTGTCGGAGGAAAGGATCGTCTCCGTGTCTGACTCTAGGTCCGAGTGGCTCGGTAGGACCGCTTCCTCGACCGGAGCTCGAACCGGTACAGCCGTCCGGGCTCTAGCCTCTAAGAGTCCTGATCTCGGTTCCCCTGAGACCGACTTGGGGGCCCTGGACGATGTGGCCGTCACCGGGTGATCACAGGCCGCCTGAGAGTGACGCTTGTCCTTGAACCTCCTGAACGCCGTGTCCCTTGTGACAGCCATATAATAACGGCCCGATTCAGAGTCGTAAAAGACATCGGGGTTGTCATCCTCTTCGAGATCATCATCAGAGTGGCCTTGAAGAGGCTGGGTCGGTACCAGGGTGGCGAATGGTCCCGTCTTGGCGCTGGCCTTTGAAACGGCTCTTCAAAGGGCTGAGTGGCAAGGCCCGACAGAGTCGGGATTGATTCCGGGTCGATAACCCTAGTCTTGTCTGTCTTAGAGCTCTGTCGGCCTGGGGAACGATGGCGCTTAGAAGGCGAAGGGCGATCAGGATCCTTGGGAGCCTTGGAAGAAGAGGAGTCACCTGATGTCTTGGGTTTTTTCGCAGTCACCGGAGTCTGGTCTGTAGATTTGGAAGGGTCCGGTGTCTTCACCTTCCTCTTCGGGGCCCTCGATGTTTCCGGGGGGAAGAACGGGATTACCTCCAGCTCTGAGATGGTGGAAGAGCCCGAAGGTCTCGCCACCGCAGCTTCGTCACCTTTCTTTGGTGCGGAGTCGGCCCGCTTGGGGATGGCAGAGTCAGGGACAGCATCCTTCGACTTCGACTCCTTCTTCTTAGACGCCTTGGATGGCTTCGAGCCCGAAGCGGTCGATGGGTCCGTCTCATGCCTCGACTTCGAGGATACCGAGGAGACGACGGATGGCGCCTTGGCAGGAGTGGCGAGTGCCGAACCCTCTGTCCCCGACGGTTTGTGGGGGCGCTTTGAGGGCTTGTCGGTGGCTCTGGACCTATCTGGGTCACGGGCCACATCGTAAGATGAACCAGGCAGCAATGGGGGAGCCGAGGCTGCACTAGCCGGGCTGTCCCGAGCCTTGGAGGCCGTAGCAGGTACAGACACCGACGGGGCCGAGGACGGACGGGGGTCTTCTACACGAACCTTGCCCTGTGCGATCGCAGAGGTTAGGCGAGACTCACGGTTTTTCCTCACCTGCGATGTCATGGATCTGCAGAGGGTACAAGATTTGACGTCGTGGTCCTTTCCCAGGCACAGCAAGCACGAAGAATGCGGATCCTGAACTGGGACCTTGCCCCCGCAGACATCACACTTCTTGAACGGGGGAGACATTGCGACGCAAAGATAGCGTCCGAAGCTCGAGACGTGGTCAAAGAACCAGCAAACAAGTCCAGAGGAGTTAGAGGGAGACGAAGTCCAACAGTCCGAATAGTCAAATCGAAGGGGAGGTCAGCAAAGTCAAAAACGGTCCGAAGTCAAGTCCAGTAATTCAAGAACAAAGAGCAAGCGAAGTTCCAAGAGCACTAACACGGCGGAAAAAAGGAACTGGAGAAAGAGCGGGAAGGCAGGGGCCTTATAAAGAGTGGGCGGAGTTACCGCCAAAAAGTTGCCATAAGTTGCAAAGTCTACTTTGCCCAGTGATTCCAGAAGTGTCCGAGCAGCACTGCGCAGGCGCAGTGCAACCCATCTGTATGATTCGCAGAGACCACGAAGAAGAATTATGCTTCACATTTCTACTATGCATTAGGGTTGGTGGGGGGAGAATTTCAGATGAAAACATCATGATATCAAAAGATCCTTTGAGTCAATGCTGATCACCACTGTGAAACAATACAGCCGTTCTAAAAATATGCTGGGATCAGGAAGGTCAAACTTGGTCCTAGAAACTATCTGTAAGGCCACACAAAGATAGATTTGTCCTTTATCCATTACCTGGACTTCTTTCACTTTCGTATAATTCACTTTCCTGCCACTTCATCCCCAAACACTAAAATTTGAATTAGCTGCCCCTACACCAGAAATCTACAGCACCTCCCAAGCTCTCCCAACTGCAAAAGTTCCTTCATCTTTATATTCCCCTTTCACATCCTTCTCCTTCCCTGTGAAGCTGGTCGATGTACCAGGCACAACTCTGACAGAGGCATCCTTCTCCTACCTTTGGTGTTATTGGCTGCTTCTGCCCCAGCAATTGGCTCTTCAGACATGTTCCCTGGTATGGGGGTGGGAGTACAAATTCGCACAGAGCTCAGCGGTTCATCACAGCCACATAAGTTGCTAAAAGTGATGCGGGCATTCAATACATGGAAGAGCGGTATCTCTGTGAATAAGAGGGAAAATATAGGGAGCAGAGGGTTGAGATGGGGGAATATAAGAAACAGCAAACTTCAATTTTCAATCCCCACTGTGATTTTCCTACATGACCTGCTAAAACAGGAATAGGAAAATTGTGGCCTGCAGGTCACACACAGACTCTAGAAGCATTTAAAGCACCCTCCCAACTTTACTGCACCCTACCAAAGACTCCTGAACCCCCATCCAAAATTCTGAGCAGAAAATTTATTCCCAAGTACACACAAACACTGGACAGGTAGGTGGACAGGTAGGTGAAAATACTGGCTGATTTTCAACTGAAACCAAAACTAGAAATGACATCATATCACTTCTTGGTGATGTCCATGTGGCCCACCCAGAAGACTGTAGTGGTGAAAAATGGCCCCAGTTGCTGGCACAGTTGTCTAGTGCTGTGCTATAACACTAGAACAAGCCCTGCTGACTCAGACCAAGACCTCTGCATCCTCAGCATCCTGTTTTCAGAGTGGCCAACCAGATTCTCCTAGGAAGCCCACATGGTATGAACACAGCACCACCGTCCTCCCTCTTGTGTTCCCTAGCAACGGGTATTCAGAGGCACATCACCTCAGACTCTGGAAGTAATGTACAGCTATCATGACTAGCAGCCATCAGTCCTTTCCCCACAATAAAGGCTGACAGTCTACCCATCATCACCCCTGCCTCACTCTTGCCATTTGCCAGCCAGCATTCGTTCAGTGTATCTCCCAATTCCGCATCACCCCTGTTCCTCCCTTGGAGGTAGAGAGGAACTGCTGGACCTCTTACCCTTTCCCTCCACCACTCCCTTCTCCTTCTGTGTCATGTCTTTTTAGATTGTAAGCCCGAGGGCAGGGAATCGTCTAACTAAAAGATTGTATGTACAGCGCTGTGTAAATTTACAGCGCTTCATAAATAAAGGTTAATAATAATAATAATAATGTTCTCAGCCAGCTATGCTTTGCATTTCTCACCGATTTTGACAGGAAAGCCAGGAGGCAACTTAAGAGTGATGAAGTCACGCAACTTGGCAAAGTGGGCATTGCTGATAGCCATCAGGTCAATGATGGGAGTCACCTGCTCCACCAGGGAGAGGGGATGGTCCTCGCAGAGCCAAAGAGTTGCCTTGAACCTACAAAATAAGAAATATGTCAGTCCCTGAAAACCTATTCAGCTCCTTCCCACTAAACCTTAACATATAGAGACCAAGAGGTTGGAAAAGTTACTTCTCACTTGCCATGCCAACATATGGATTCTGTGCATTGTAGCCCAAAAGATAACATTTTCAAGCTCTGGAATGATCAGGCTTGCTGTTCACTTACATGTCTGTTTACTACCCTTTGTAAGGGTCACATGCAAACTCTTGCACCTAGGCTCCTTGTTCTGTTTCTGTCCCCTCATGTGGACTGCACTGTTCTCCCCTAAGTCCCACTCACCTCTGCACCTTGTTGGACATCTCAATAGGGCGGCCAATATTGCGGGATTCCAAGTTGAAGTTGGGGTCAAAATATTCCTCAGGAGTAATAGATGTTGGGTTGGTGGGGCTGGCTGACTGCAACACTGGAGCCTGCAAAAGTTGGATGCAAAGGTCATCTTATGTAAAGGGCTCCAGCACTCATTGTTGTATGCCTTCAAGTCACTTGCAAGTTAGGGTGACCCTAAGGCAGGATTTGTTGGGGGGGGGTTGCCTTTGTTTTCCTCTAAGGCTGAGAGATTGTGACTTCCCTAAGGTCACCCAGTAGGTTTCCATGGCTGAACAAGGATGGAAACCCTGGTCTCCAGAGTCATAGTCACAGGAATGTACAGCAGCAATTATACATACCAATATTCTGTATCCCAATCTCTCCTCCCTGATCTAATACTGTATACTGTCCTTGTTATCTTCCTCCCCTACATTCAGTCTCCATGGCTTATGTGTGTGGCCAGTTCAGCATGACTTTGCCCTCACATGGAAGTGATCTGACCTTGTCACTCACCCCATTCTGGGCAGCATGCTGCTGGGCAATTCCCAGGAAGGACTGGAACGGAGTCTTGGAACCTGGATGGTGAAGAGACAACATCCCAGAGAATAAGTGTTAGGTTGCTTTCCAAAGTAAACCTTCTTTTCACCTAACGGTGATTTATTTTTTATCTGAAACATTTGCCAGCAATAATGCAGTGGAGTTCGAAATCCCAGGATCTTTTGGTGAAAGGGGATTTTGACATCACCTCACACCAACCCCCCACTTATGAATATCCCATTACCTCTGAGGGAAAGAAAAGAATGGTGAGATGAGTGGGAAGCGTGAGTGGCTGGGTGAGATAAAGAAAGGAGATGACAAGACAAGGCTTTCCAGAGTGAAATGAGAAAAACATATTGAGGAGAAACAAGCCTGAAAGAAACAACAAATCAAACTTGAGACAAGGAATCACTCCTGGTCACTTACTAACATATCTGTGCACACATGAAAGTTATAATAATAACCTATAGCAAGAAAACACATACCAGAAATGCTCTCTTAAGGCAGAACACAAGACTCTTCTGTTCTCCACTGTTGTTAGGCCTGGCCCAACAGTGGGCATAGCATACAAGTTAGCCGAGGATTTTTTTCTTCTTTGTTATGTGAATTTTTAAAATTAATTTTAATATTAACAGTCTTAATTTTCAATCAAAGTAATATACACCCAGAAATCAGAAAGACAGAAAGAAAAAGGAAAGAAATAGAGCTCTGACACCTCCCTCATCCTATCTGTGGCGCAGTACAGACCGCTGAAAAACGGTGGCCTGTACAGATACCTCACTTGTTTGTAATCTTCTGAACTGTCAGATACCTAGCATTGTATACAAAGTAGCAAAATTTTGTTACATTGTATGTAAAATACGTCCTCTAATGAAGAGATGAAATTGAAATATTAACTGAGACCAATATTGATAGAGAACTGGAAGCTATCAGAGTCAGATGCGGACTGTGTTTTATGGCTCATGTCTTGTCCTCTGTGATTGTATTTTATGCATAACAATTGCATTTTATCCCTTTATCTCTTTTATCTCTTTTGCTATTCATAGCTGTAGTGCAATCTAAAAGTTTTTACAATTAGAGCTTAATATTGGTTTTTATGATTACTATTGTATTTGCTGGTCAATGACCGAATAAACTTTATTACATTACGGTGGCCTGCCTGTACCTGTTTTTCCTCTGGAGAGAAGCCGCAGCCACCAAACTGTGTGGCTTCCCTCAGGCAGAAAAAGAACCCGTGAAAAGCAGGTTCTTTTAAAGCTGCAAGGGCAGCATAACGAGTGCGCCACTGGCGTACTCATTATGTAAGTGCTGTGCAGCAACTTGTGGACGCTGTGTGGTGCTTACGTAACAATGGCGACGCCCCTGTGCACATTGCACCACCATTGTTATGTCACCATTATGTTTTAGGGTTAAGGACCATGCAGTTGCCGCACGGCCCCAACCCTAGAATCGGCCCTGATATGCCACTTATTGGCAGTATGTACCGGGCCTGTAATTGCTCAAAAAATCCACAAACAATTTCCAGTCTTCCAAAAAGTCTTCAATTGTCTTATCCTTTAGTAGTTAACTGAGGCGTGAGACACACCAGTCAAAAGTGGCATGCTAGTGCTGAAACTAGGGTTCCAGAGCGCGCAGAAAAGCACGCTCCAGAACCCTAGTCTGTATGGGTGGCGCCATCATGGTGGCATCCTGTCCACATGAGCGCCGCCATGACGACGATGACGCACAGCCTCTGCACATTGCTGCGCACGTCACAAGGGCGCCAATGGCGCCCTCGTGACGTACGCAACACAAAAAAAATAAAGAACCCGGAAGGACTGCAGAGGGACGCTGCACAGTTTGCCGGCTGTGGCGTCCATCCGCAGTTAAAATGGGCTACTCCAGTCTGCCGTTTCAGGGCTGTCTGTACTGCCCTTGAGTTTTTGAGGGGAGATTTTTGGGAGAAAGAACACTAGCAGTATCAAGGGTTGTTGGATGAGTCAGCTGTGTATCATAAGTTGAGTGGGTTAGGGTATGCTTTACCTTTGTTGCGTGTTTTGTCCTGGTCTGACAGGTGCTCAGTGCGAGTTTTGGTGACAAGCTCCACATTGCTGGCACTGTAAACCTGCAAGCATAAAGGCCATTGATATCACCTCATCCCACGCAATACAAGCCTCACTTTCTGGAAACAGTGCTACACCTTGACACATGGAATTCTAATACTCATGCTGGGCAATCTGGCATCAAGCGACAGAAAAGTTGTACCTTGGCTTCATAGCCACTGATAGTTTCCATTTTCTCTGAGCGCCAGCCCCAGATGCCAGACTTGTTCCTGCAGGGGGAAAAAAATCTTTTAATTTGACAATGAGGGAACAGTTTGGTTCTAGGATTCTCACCTGGGACACTCTTATGGGCTGGAGGCCACCCCAAATACCCTATTCTTCTTCAAATTTCCACCATCTAAGTAATCAGTTCCCATAACACTGTAAAGGGGGCAGCAATTTTGCAGTAGTTAATCTGAAATCCTAGTTCTGGTTAGATACAGGGGAGAAGAGATGGGATTCTCACTCTTCAGTACTGCAGAAAAGCAGCCCCTTCTACTCTATTGACACTAGGGAAACAACCAGTAGTGGTGCCAGGGACTTGCAAATCAGCTGGTGAACTGACTGAGAAGGTCATATTTGTCCCAAAGGCAAAACAAGACCAAGTCAAGCATGATTGAGATAATGGTTCAGATATATTGTAAGATGCTTTCTCTTCTTCTAGGCTAACAACATAAATTTATTCAAATATCACCTTTACTTCCTTCCCTCCTCATATTAGGAAGCAGCAAGTGGGAATCTATGGTCCAAATCTTATCCTCTGAGGGGAGAGATGTTTGGCCTCTCAAATACCAAGCAGAAGACAAAACAGGAGAGAGATGTGGCATTTATGATACAAAGGTTTCAAGCTACTTTAGGAGCTGGAACTTGTCACTACTCGTCCTCTTGCAAAAACAGTTGTTTCTTGAAGGTCCCAAAAGACTCCCCACCCACCAGCAAATTTATTTGTCTCTGCTTTGGCCCTCTAGGCCTCATCCTATTATTATGTGCTATACAAATAAAAAGAAACTCATAGGACAAGACTAAGGCGGGGTACAGACCGCCGCCGGTAGGTCCGCGGGGGAGCCGGAGCCTTCAGACGGCGCGGCTCCCGCGTGGACCGAAAAAGAAGCTCCAAAATGGAGCTTCTTTTAGAGTCGCATTTGTGACGTAGCGAGGCGCCAGGGGCGCACTTGCTACGTCATAAAGGCTGCGACACATACGGACGCTCAGCGTCCGATACGTAAAGATGGCGGCGCCCGTATGAACAGGGCTCCGCCATCTTGTACGTATTCAATACGTACTAGGGTTAGGGGGTGTGTGGAAGCACCGCCCCTTCCTAACCCTAGTACGTATTGTATAAGTACTATTTGGCGGTCTGTAACCCGCCTTTGTGCCTCATTAGTTCTTAAAGTGGCCAATCAGGCCCTAAGGAAAGCCCACATGCAGGACAGAAGGGCAATACTTTCTCCTGCTCATGTGCCCCAGCAGATGGTCTTCAAAGGCATACTACCTTGGATAACTGGAAGGAGTACTGACTTATTGCAGCTAATAGCCACTGACAGTACCAATACCAGCACATGCTCCATACATTTCCAGGACCTACCCATCCCCTTGCTAAAGCTCACCGCTCAAAGGCAATGTTCTTGGTATCCAGGTGGGTGGAGACAATGGGAGAAGTGAGCCGACTGGCCACGTGCTCCTCAGACGGCTGCATGGCAGCCAGCATCAGCTCAGGCTCGTGCAAGGCTAGTGACAGAGTCTCTGTGTACACAACCTGCTTGTCGTGATCGACCTCCATCACCACTGCATTCTCATCTGGCCAAGAGAGAAGGGAGGAAAAATGACATGGAAGGATCCAGTCAGCTTCCAAGGTGTAAGTCTCATGAACCACAAACCCCAGGCACCACACAAGGGAGATGCTTACCTTCGCCTTTAAAGATGTAGCTTCGCCGGCCCCGCTGCCAGATCATGTGCTCAAAGCCCAGTAAAGTTGTGTCCACTCGCAGGTTTTCCCCACGCTTCCACACACGGTACACATCACTTGGACATATCTTGGAGACCAGGGGCACTGAACAGGGAGAAAGTAAGCAGAGAGTTTAGGAATACTAGTCAGAATAATTTGCCACCCCACCCTCTTTCTAAGGGGCGGTTAGACACTGTTAAACATTCCCAAAGATATGCAGTGAGTTTTATGGTCACGAAAAACTCCTTCCCCACCCATCTGGAATTCTCTTGTTCTTCTGGATCAGAGAGGGGAATATGTGGTCCTCTCAGTCAGGAGTGAGTATTTGTGGCCCTCCCAATATGTCTGGATTTCAACTCTCATAGTTCTTCAGCAGTGGTTCTGCTAACTAGAACTGCTGGGGTTTATAAGCCAAAAAATGTGGATGGTCACAGTTGTCCAGCCTTGCTATATATGCTGCTAGTCACAACTCATAACAGCTATCTTTCACAAGCACTTCTTCCTTATTCCTGGAAGGTGAAATTCCAGACACCAACTTACTTACCCCAGCTAGTAAACTCCCACTTCATCTCCACATAGAAATCAGGAGCCTAGGCAGATAGAAAACCAGAGGTAAGGGGACTGATCAGCACATATGAGAGAAGTGACAAGCAAAGGCAGTCTCTGCTCTTTTTGGGGAGCATATTTTGCTATGCAGCCATACTACTATCAGTCATATTTTGCCAATCAGTTCAACGTTTGGTTAGATTTAGCTGTTGGTAGAAAACAAATACCCTAAAGGCACCACATCTTGTCTGATCTTTGAGACTTAGCAGAGTCAATCCTGGTTAGTACTTGGATGGAAGACTGCCAATGAATACCAGATACTGTTTCAGAGGAAGGAACTGGCAAAATCACCTCTGAGTACAAGTAACTATTCCTTCAAAGACATCACCCTCTCAACTTCAAATAATAATATTGAGGGGGGGGGCAACAGTCTTTGCACTGGAAAAACAAAGAAATAGTTAAACTGCAATTGTTCTGTGCCCACACTTAGCATAGAAGGAGCTCTGTGGGAGAAGAATCTAGTGGGGTGTGTGGGTTTTAATGCAAATCCAACCAGAGCTTTAGGGAAACATGAAGGAAATTCCAACACCACTGGCAATGGTGCTCTCTGTCTCACTCAACCTTCGGTAGGTTTCTGAGTAATGTCCTGAGTGGGTGTCCCTGTGATAAAATCTATTGTCACTGGAATATTGGAAAACACTCAGGGTCTGAAATCACAGTACATACTTTGCGGAGTTTGTTGAGCAATTCTGGGATGCCAGCTAGGCGCTGTGTGGCACGCTGGTAATCACGATACTGGAGTACCAGTTGCACCATCTCTGGATCCCCTGTGCTTACGGCCTCCTGCAGGACTATAAAAGGCAAGGACAGAGACACAGGTGAATGGTCAACACAGGACTTCCTGTATCCATTCCCTATCCCCGCCCGTGTCCCTGCCCAGCCTCAAAACCCAAACAAGTTTCTCTTTCATCTTGCCTGCCAGCCACTAGCAGCCAAAATAACCTGACGGTTTACCAAAAGGCACATTTCTGACTTCCAAAGGTATAATGATCATGGTAGCTCAGACTAAATGCCACCCTCTCTAGATCACTCTCATTGCTGGGAGAGAGAGAGAGAGAGAGAGAATGCCTCCACCCCACAGAAGCCTCTGGGACATACAATTGCCAATTTAAATGCTATTTTGGGGGAGGAGGTTTCCAAGTGTTTAGCAGCTGGTCACTTCCTGTTTCAAAAAAAAGTTATCTGGTTGTAAAAATACAGAGGGGAACAAAATAGTCTGCAAATAACCAATCATGACCCCACCACGGGGATGTCTGGGTGAATTAGACATTACTTTCAATGTCAGGGGAGGGGGCATGTGGGTTTTGGGGTGATGTGCATATGGCCCACCAAGGCTTAATAAGTGCAAAAATGGCTTCTGGACCTAGTGAAGTGGCCCACCCTTGTGCTAGCTGGTTCATGATTCCTGGTGGCAGCCGATCTCTGGGGACCTAAACCAGAAAGAGCAAGATAAATATCCCCAATAAAAGTGCAAGAAAGAGGGAAACACACAGAACTGCTATCCTGAAAGGAGACCAACTATTATGGTAATGGAACAACCAAGAACTAAACCTCAACTTTTACTACATCCTCCTCACAACGACAGTCTGATGTCTCAAATCCTTCATTTCTCAACAACATGGCCTTCCTGCTCAATTTCCAAAATAAACTTTTCCACCTTGCCTTCTCTCCTCACTTACTAAAGGTATAAGGAGCTGTTTTATCCTGAATAAGAACTATTCTTGAGCCCATGTCATCTGACAGGAAACTGCTTCCAAGGTCTCAAGGAATGGTCTTTGTTTCCAAGCAGTGCACCCTGATGTCCTTTGCATGGAATGTCCAGGGACTGTACAAGCAATACATGCCCTGGGCCAACAAACCTCCATACCTGTCCAACCGCTGGCATTCTCCTGGCCCACGGCAGCATTGTGTCGCAAGAGCACTCGAGCAGATTCCAAGTTCCCAAGGGACACGGCCAGCTCCAGGGGTGTTCGGCCACGTGGGTCCAACATCTCAATATCATGCTGTAAGAGAAACACTGGTTTAATGATCTTACATGGATAATCCTTGGCAGATGTAGGGATGGGACTAAAATTTGAACTAAGGTTCAACCCTGGAAACTGTACTCAGCCTTGGTGAATTGCGATATGAATGCCCTTGCAGTAATCTTGCATGTTATCTGCACTGGTCACCAGATACTTCTGCTTCTTGTTCTGCAAGGATATCAAGCTTTGCGAATAGAATTCACATATCCCTCAGGCTTATCCAACCCAAGGAAGTACAACATATCCACATTCATTGGCTAAGGAATGAGGCAGTCTCATTGCTTAATTTACTAATGTTAGTACATATCAATAGTGGGATATCCAGAATGTATTTTAAAAACTTCTACTCATGTGGGGCTTTAGCTGTCTGATGGAAGAACCTCTCCTCCATAGCCAACACTGCTTTATTTCTTAGTGATATCTGAGGTGACCATCTACATCAGTAGCTCTTGATAATGGAAATGGATGGAACAAGCACTGCCATGTGGTAAAATTTATCTGGTTTATTCTTAAATGTAGAGTGGTGCAAAATGGGATTATCCAGATGTTGCTGAACTATTATTCCCAGCTCTCCTCACCTCTGGCCAAACTGGCTAGGGTTGATGAGATCTGAAGTAGATCCAACATCACCTAGAGGGCCACATGATTCCCACCCTAATCTAAATGAAAAATATGTAAGAGAAGACAATAAACATGTTTTTGACGGGTGGAAATATAAAATAACCTAGAGGATGCCTTGCAGTGATATCACAGGTATCTTCTCTATCCTGATGGGAGTGGAATTGCTACAAAAACTGCAGCCAAGAATCATGGTTTTCAAGAAACCAGTTAGTGGTTTCACTGCTAATTACCAGCAATTTGCCAACAACGCAAGTGAATATTGGGAAGACGTTATAGGAACTGGGAGTTGTAAGGGCCATTGAGTCCTTCCACTCCAACCTGTTGCTCAATGAAGGATGTGCAATGAAAGAGGCAATTGTATCATCCCAAAGGCCAACCAGCCACCGATACTGTGGCTGTTTAAATAGTTCTTGAGACAATTTGCTTCACAGATTCTACTATTAAGAAATTTCTTCTAATGTTTAGCCAAAAATGTACTTAACTGTAATTTCCACCTATTCATTCTAGACTCACTCTCTGAAGCAACAGAGAACAAGTCTGCTGTATTCTGTATGTTGTTTTAGAGATTTTAAGATCACTATGATGTCTCCCCTTAATTATCTCTTCCAGGCTAGTATTACCAGTTCTTTCAACCTGGTTTGGGCTATGTCTGGTTGGTTCTGCCACAGTTTCAGACTCTGCCTAACCTTGCTTCCTATACCTTCCATTAGCTGAGATTATTTCTTTACGTGTCAACTAACTAGGAATAACAAGAAACACTATGATCATAGACACAGTACCAATCCCTCTATTACCAAATTAGCCATATATTTAGGACTTGGGACATGTTGGAAGCAGTTGGCCAGCTGGACCAATAGAGACAATGTGATTTGTCCAAGACTACAAACCAAGTTCAAGCAGGTGGAGAAGTTGGAGCTCCAAGCCCCAAACTGCTACCTTTGAACTTACACTCACTACTGCAACATCTGCATTACAGAAGACAAACTAATGAGGCTAAAAGAGATATGTGACTTCCCCAAGACCACAGTCTGATTCACCAGCATTTAAAAAATTATTTTTGGACTACAAATCCTAATGTCTAATGTCCAAAAAAGTAACTTTCTAAGATTTCCTGTGTACAAGGCAAAGTGTCCCAAACCCTCATAAAATCATTCTTATCTTTCTAAAATGAACCACTCTGTCCTGACCCAATATTTGCTAAAGTACCATGGCCTACCATAGTTGTTGGGATTAATAATAATAATAATAATAATAATAATAATAATTATTATTATTATTATTATTATTATTTATATACCGCTATTCCATAGATCATAGCGGTTCACAACAATAATAAAACCAGTTAAAAACAACAATGTACAACAACAATCACAGTAAAACGTAACATCAACATTTATACAAAAGGCTAAAAGGTGGAATACATCACAATTTCAGGGAAGAAGAATGACAACAAGGTTCATGGGGGGAAAGCCTGACGGAATAGATAAGTCTTCAAGTTTTTCTTGAATACATCAAGGGAACTGGACATGCGGAGCTCATTGGGGAGAGAGTTCCAGAGTTGAGGGGCTGAAACAGAATATGCCCTCCATGCAGCAGCATAACAAACATCTGGAACTGTTAGGAGATGTTTCTCTCCCCACCTAAGAGTGCGGGGCGGATTATATGGGGAGAGGCGGTCCTCCAAGTACCCTGGGCCCAAGCCATTTAGGGCTCTATAGGTAATAACCAACAGGCTCCTGTGCAGGAGATTGTTCTTAATGTCTTGCCATCCCAAGCCCACATTTTGGAAGACAAAAGGAAAACTAATTTATACTGCCTTCTAAACCAATGCTGTACATATTACTTCTTCACACAAATCATGGTGTAGTAGTTTGCGCATTGGACTGCAACTCTAGAGACCAAGGTTTGATTTCCCACTTGGCCATGAAACCCACTTGGTGACCTTGGGCAAGCCTCACTATCTCAGCCTCAGGGGAAGCAATGGCAAAACTACTCTGAACAAATCTTGCCAACAAAACCCCTTGATGCCTTAGGATAGACATAAGTTGGAAAGGACTTGAAAAAACAACAACATACAGTGGTGATGGCTATTCAGTTAGATAACTTAGAAAAAAGGATAGCTAAGCAACATACAGTGCTCAATCTCAGAGTATCAGCTGCTAGGGACAAACAACAGGAAAAAGTCATTACCTTAACACCATTCTTGTAAACTCCCAGAGGCATCAGACAGGTCAGACGCCTACTCAAATTCCTTTCCTTTCAAGAACATCTAAAAATTATATCTCCTAAAACTTCATTCCCCACACGTTCCCCAACTAATTTCCCCATTTGCCTCCTTCAGAAAAGTTCCCTATCTTCCAAGTTACCATTAGCTTTTCCCCAAGGCCTTCTTCAGTTCATGCCACTTGATCTCTCTCTCTCTCTCTTTCAGTTGCCAAGCAGACATCACCCCTCCATTTTTCTCCCACACCCAGTACCCCTCTACTCCTGCCTCCACCTCCACGTGGGAGAACAGTAGCCAGCTCCCAGTAAGGTCCCAGTTTCCACCACTGTCTCCACCACTCACCCCTCCACCACTTTCTCCTAGCACAGGAGCCTGTCCAGTACTCAGTACAAGATGTACAAGAGCCCACACAACTTACTAGTTAACAGAGAGAGATTGTGCCATGCCTTTGCATTCGGATCTTTAAAGAATATTCTGGCTACCCCCTCCCCAAATGGCACCTAGACATGCACTAAGTAAGAACCCATTGGGGTGTGTGTGTGTGTGTGTGCAGAGGATGGATGGAGAGGTAGGAAAAGGAAGGCCTCAGCAGTAAATGCATATGCTCTCAGCCAATAGCAAACGTCCTCTGAACAAATTTTGTCAAGAAAACCCCATGATGCCTTAGGATCGCTATAAGTTGGAAAGGACTTGAAAGCACACAACAAAGTGGCAAAGGATGCTATGGGTCAGTATCATAGCAGGGGCAAATGAGTGTGTGCCCATGGCATGGCCTATCCTCGGATACCCACATCTGATTTGGGCATGCTGGAGAGTGAAAGATGAAAGGAGTCTCAAAAGAGGAGGACTACTCTTTGCTTTGACATTAAATAAGGACAGGTTGCTCACCTGTAACAGTATTTCTTCGAGTGGTCATTGCGAATACATACAAATGGGTTTCACTGCGCCTGCGCAGTGCTGCTCGGAACCTACTGGAATCACTGGGCAAAGTTAACTTTGCAACATATAGAAACTTTTTGGCGGTAACTCCGCCCACCCGTTATAAGGCCCCTGCCTTCCTGCTCTTTTCCCCAGTTCCGCAATTTTTCCGCCAAGCAGGCGATGGAAGAGCCAATAAGAGCAGGACACTGAGGGGATGGACGGGTGGGATTTGTATGTATTCACAGATGACCACTCAAAGAAATACTGTTACAAGTGAGCAACCTGTCCTTCTTCTTCGTGGTCTCTGCGAATCATACAAATGGGTTTAGACTGACGAGCTTAGGTATACGGCAGAGGGAGTGTCCAGAAACCAAAGCTATGGTAAACCAAGGGTATATTTATTGTAATAATAAACACCTTGAACCATAAAAAGAGTCAGTCTTTTTGTTCATGTACAAACTCAACACAGCAATAACATTGCAAAACCTGAGAGGGGAACAAGGGGTCGTGCAAGACCAGTCCCATAGAATTTGTGCAAACCAACATTCAACAGAATGTAAACAGTAGCATTATGTACATAAACTCTGAAACACAAATCATCAGTAGTGCAATCAATGCAACCCTGAAACCAACACAGCCCTCCCGAAAGCTGCGTCTCGGATGGCTCTGGTGTCCAACCTATAATGCTTAATAAAAGTCAGAGGTTGGGACCAGACAGCAGCCTTGCAAACATCCTCTAAGGGAATCCCCGACAGGAATGCAGAGGATGTTGACATTGCCCTCATAGAATGGGACCAAACCCTGCCAGGGAGAGGTTTGCCCAACAGTTCGTAGCAGAGGTGGATGGTACCAGCCACCCATTTGGAAAACCTCTGCGCAGACACAGGCAACCCTTTCTTCGGTTCCGAGTAGCATTGGAAAAGTCTCTCAGACCGATACCCACATCTGGTTTGGGCATGCTGGAGAGTAAAAGATGAAAGGAGTCTCAAAAGAGGAGGACTACTCTTTGCTTTGACATTAAATAAATAAATAATTTCCACTGTCAAGTTGGGTGAGGAAGCATATCTTATGAGGAGAGACTTAGGGAGCATGTGTGTTTAGCCTCAAGTAGAGATGGTTAAGAGATGATATGATAGCTGTGGAATACCATCTTGAGGGGGAGAGAGGCCTTGCAATTTTTTGTATTGTTTTGCAATTTTACTGTACACCGCTATGATCATTTCGGAATAGCGGTCTATAAATAAAAATTATTATTATTATTATACTGTGTTCATTTCTGGGCACGACAATTCAAAAAGGATGTTGAGAAGCTGGAGCGGGTCCAAAGGAGAGCCACCAAATTGGTGAAGGCTCTGGAAACCATGACCTATGAGGAGAGCTGGGTATGTTTAGCCTTGAGAAGAAATGGTTAAGAGGCAATATGATAGCTGTGGAATACTGTGTTTAGTCTGGAAAAGAGAAGGTTAAGAGGTGATATGATAGCCTTGTTTAAATATTTGAAGCGATGTCATGTTGAGGATGGAACAAGCTTGTTTTCTGCCGCTCCAGAGAACAGGACCTGGAAGAATGGATGCAAGCTACAGGAAAAGAGATTCCACCGAAACATTAGAAGGAACTATGATTCTATGACAGTAAGGGCTGTTTGACAGTGGAACACTGGCGGGATACAGACCGCCCCTTTCCCCACCGGATCGGGGCCTGAGCAGCCACAACAGCAGTCCTGGAGGTCCCGATCCGCTGCTTTTCCAGGCCTCAGGGAAGTGGCAAAATGCTGCTTCCCCAACCTGGAAAGGGGTGTCCTTGGGGCTTCATGCCCCAGGACACCCCAGGGAGCTGCTGCAGGGAGAGAAAGGGGCCACTTGGCCCCTTTCCCCTGGCTTCCTTCCCACAGCCGTTTTGTGGCTGCGGGAATGAGGTGCTCCCCAGGAAGGAGCTCCATTTTGGAGCTCCTTCTGGCGCTGCGAAGAGAGTGCCCTATGTGCCCTGTAGCGGTGCAAGCATGTCACAGCCGCGCTGCGCCATTTGGATGGACGCGGCCGTCACGTAGGTGCTAGGGTTAGGGAGCGTCTGTAAAGGATGCTCCGAGGCAACCCTAGCACGTACTCGGTGCGTGCTAAAAGGCCTGTCTAGAGAGGGCCACTCTTCCTCGGAGTGTAGTGGAGTCTCCTTCTTTGGTGGTCTTTAAACAGAGGCTGGATGGTCATCTGTCACAGGGTGTGCTTTGATTGTGATTTGGGGGTCTCTTCCAACTCTCTAAGGATGACCAGCTCATCCCCTGACTCAGAGTACGCATCTCATGAGAAACAGGTGGCTTAGCTATACAAGGGCCGGTTGAGGTGGGGATGGTAAAAGAAGAAGAGGAGTCAAAGAGGTGCAGGAGGAATACTATGGAAATAACGAACAAACCATAAGGTTGTGAGTTCAATCCCAGCCAGGGGCTCTGGGTTGACTCAGCCTGGCATCCTTCTGAGGCTGCTGAAATGAGTACCCAGCTTGTTGGGGGCAATTAGCTTACAGCTGTAAACCACTTAGAGACTGTTTAGTGTGGTATGAAGTGGTATATTTATTTATTTAGAGTGTTTATAGCCTGCTCTTCAGCCAAAAAGGCTCTCATATTGCCATTGCTATGGGTGGGAGCGGGGGCAGAAGGAGGGTGCCACCCCAAAGATGGGGCCAAGAGAGGAGGCCTCCCTCTGTCAGCATGGGCCTGGGGGGGGGGGGGGCGCCTCCAGATCCGAGGCCTGGCTCTGGGAGGCCAGGCAAGGGAGGCAGTGGGGCCCCAGTGGGTCTGGGGGGGCCTCCCTGCCCTCTGGCTCACCTGTCCCTTCCGGAGCTCGCTGTCCAGCGCCTGGTGCCGGTTGTGCCAGACGAGCAGGTGGAGGGGGAAGGCGTCGGAGGCGGCGGGGGAGGCGTCGGTGCGCTCCATCCCGTCACCATGTCCTCCCGCCCGGACGGGGCCCTCCTCCTCCTGCGCCGCTGCTCAGGAAAGCCCGAGGCTCCCGTCCTGCTCGCCTCGGCGCTAGGCCTCAAGGAGGAGGAGGAGGAGGCGGCGGGCGGCGCTCCTGTCGGGAGGAAAGAGGGCGCCCACGGCCTGGAAGGGCTTCTCCCTGGGCCGGGCCAGAGCCACAGCCACAGCCGGGAAGAGGAGGAGGAGGAGGAGGAGGAGAAGGGGCGGGCCTGAGAAGAGGAGGAGGAGAGAGCCTGGATGGGCCTCCTCCTCGGCAGCACCCGGAGGGGGCCCCTGGCTGGGAGGAGGAGAAGTGGGCAGCCCTTCCCTGCCTCCGCCTCCTTCCTCCCGGACCCTGCTGGCCTTCCTTCGGAGGGAGCCTAGTCCAAAGAGGGCCGCAAAATGGAGGGCGTTCTAGGGAAAGGGAGGAGGAGGACCCATAGAAATGGCTCAGGGAAAGCTACAGAAGCCCTCTCCGCAGGAATGGCGGCCCGGGCTTCTCAGTCAGGCTCCGAATAGAGGGCTTCAAGAAAAAATGGAAGATAAGAAAAACAGGACACGACGAATGGAAGCTGAAAACACTCACAGAAATGCAAACTCATGCTTCTTACTCAGGCTCCAAATAGAGGACGTTCAAGAAAATATGGAGGACGTGATTAAATGAAAAAACACGCGTAGAAGTGTAAATTCATGCTTCTTAGGCTCAAAAATGGGAGGACATTCAAGAAAATATGGAGGACATGACACAGTAAAAGCTAAAAAGCACTCAGAAATGTCAGCCCATGCTTCTGGGTCATGCTCCAAATGGAGAACATTCAAGAAAAACAAGGCATTACCAAATAAATGCTAAAAACACTCATATAAACATAAATCCATGCTTGTTAGTCATGGTCCAGATGGAGGATATTCAAGAAAAATGCTGGCCATTACCAAATAAAAGCTAAAAACACTCAGAAATGTAAAGTCATGCCACTCAGTGAATTCCTCCTGGCCAGAAGGCTGAAGTGTGGAACATGTCCTGGAAAAGGAGGACTCCTGGTCACCCTGCCCATGGTGGGTTTCCATGCCTGAGCCAGGATTCGAACCCTTGTCTCCAGAGACTTGTCCATTGCTTGAACCATGATACCACCCTGGCTCTCACCTACTTGGGAGTAAACACTTTAGTCACTGGGACTTGCTCTAAACCTAGTGAAGGTCTGGCCAATTGCTTGTTGCTGGCGGGCCTTGTAGCCTGAGGAGACCTCAACCTCCATTGTTTTGGAAGCGAGGGAACCTCTCCCAGGTGTCCTCGCCACAAAGGAGGATGTGGCACCATAAAATGGAGGACATTCCAAAGTAAAAGCTAAAAACACTGATATAAATGTAAATTCAGGCTTCTTAGCCATGCTCCAAATGGATAACATTGTGGAATTCCTCCTGCACAGAAGGCTGAAATGTAGGATAGGAAATCCTGGGAAAGGAGAACACCTGGCCTCCAAGACATTCTTTTGGTCACTGGTCTCAAGAAGCTTTCAGCCTCAGGGAAGGGCCATGGCAAACCTCCTCTGAAGAAATCTTGCCTAGAAAACCCCATGATAGGTTCACCTTAGGGTCGCCATAAGTCCAAACAACTTTGACTCCTAGGTCAGCCATGGAAACCCAGTGGGTGACTTTGGGCAAATCATACTCTCTCAGCCTCAGGGCAAGGCAATGGCAACCCCCATTCAAAGAAACTTGCCAAGGAAATCCTGTGATAGGTTTGCCTTAGGGTCACATAAGTTGGAAATGACATGAAGGCACACAACAACCACCCAAGAAGTGGGAGCCAGGCTCCCTTCACTTTTTCTTAGGGAATTCAGGCTTGAGCCTTTATGGCTCCCTCAGAGAAAGATGGATTTTTCACTATTGCCAGGGAGGGTCCTGGTTTCTTGCTGGTGATGAATGGAAGTCTGGAGTTTTCCCTTAAGCATTGGTTTAGCCCCCAAAGTTGTTTGTCAGGGCAGGCTCAACTGGAGCATACAGATCAGTCAAGGCATGCTGCTGAGCATGTACAGAGTGCCTTCCCCTCATCCCTGCCAAGCTGTGGTCAGGGAGTGTGAGGTGCTGCCAGACTTGAGTCCAGCACCTCTCATAGCTGAAATCGCACTCTGCTCTTAAACTGTAAATATGGATCATCCCACACCTTACTCAGAGGTGTCATTTCATGTTCCTGTCTTGCAAGCCAAAATTATCTGGGACAGGGAGGCTCCTTTGATAGCTATTCAAACTTATTTAGGATGTTGCTCAAAAGGTTTTACACCCAAAGAAGTGTCAAAAGCAAGTCCCATTGACCCAGGGTGACCAGACACATCCTCCTTTTCCAGGTCATGTCCTCCATTTCAGCCTTCCGTCTAAGAGGAATTCCAAAATGCCTTCCACATAGGGCATGACTAAGAAGCATGGATTTACATTTACATGAGGAGTTTTAGCTTTTCTTTTGTAATGTCCTACATTTTGCAGTGCCTTGTCTTCCTTTGTGGTTAGAACACATCTGATCACCCTGCATTGAACTCAATGATGTCCACTTCTGAGTCGGTGGGATGCTACTTGACAATTGTTCATTTAATGGTTCCCTGCCAGCTTGTGCAGTTTTTGCTGTCAGAGGGTATTTGCTGGGAGACAGCATGGCATGGCGGGTTGAGCATTGCGACTATGACACTGGAGACTAGGGTTCAAATCTGGATTCATCCATGCAAACCCACTGGGTGACGTTGAGCAAGTCACACTCTCTCAATCTCAGAGAATAGCAATGACAAACTCCCTCTGAAGAAATATGTCAAGAAAACCCCATGATAAGTTTGCCTTAGATATGTCTTTTCTGTCTTTTCCTTAAGGTCACCGTAAGTCGGAAATGATTTGAAGGCACTCAGCACCAACAAAATCTATTTGCCAGGGCACAGTTTGGTTACAGAGGACCTGTTCCTCCATGGTCCAATCCACGCTGCAGAAACAATCCAATCTGAGACCACTTTAACTTCCCTGGCTCAGTGCTAGGGAATTCTGGGAACTGTAGTTTTGTAAGACATTGAGCTTTCTCTGTCAGAGAGTTCTGGTGTCACAATAAACCAAATTCCTACGATTCCCTAGCACTGAGCCAAGGCAATTAAAGCAGTCTAAAATTGGATTATTTCTGCAGTGTGTTTTGGAATCAGGCCTTGTTTTTCAGCCTTGGTAAGGTCTGCAGGCTTGGTTGAAGGGACAGGTGTATATCACATGGAGGTTTTTCGGGGGTTTTGCAGCTCAGTTCCAATGTGAGTGCGGGTGCAACGATGTGAATTCACATTATAATGTGAATGTGTTATCAGACACGATTCCTTTCTATGGGCACTCCTTCAGTGGGGCTTCCGCAGTGATTCCAAACTGACTCCCCATTTTGGTGAATTCGGTACAAAAGTGAATTCACAGAATTCGCATTCAAGCTGACTTCAATGTAACTCTGAATTGGTCTGGTGTGGAATGCAACTTTGCTTCCATCCCGGTACACCCCCCCTCAAACCTCCAAGGTCCTACATTTCCCATGATGCCGTGCTGCAATTTTGCCCCATTTGCTTCCTGTACTCCCCGCCCCCGCTTCCATTGCTGCCGAGGGGAAATGCGGTTTCCCCAGTGGAAGTGCTTGGGAAAGGGCAGAGAGTTACCGAGGAATGAATGTATTCATGTTTTAACGTGAACAGGAGACATGCTGGAGAGGAGGGGGCAAGCAGCTGTTTCTGATGCCGCTGGGGAAGGCTGCTTGTATGACTGGGAAAAACGGACCATACATCCCAGAGAAAGAGTGCCAGCTTGGATGCCACAGGGGATCCTATCTATCTCCTATAGAAAGTCTCCTTGTGTGACTGGAAAAAACGAACCATACATCCCAGAGAAAGAGTGCTAGTTTGGGTGCCAAAATGGACCCAATCTCCCAAAAAGGAGTTCTAGTTTGGGTGCCAAGACAGACTTTAAAGCCCATAGAACATGAAGCAGTCTTTCACGTGAGGCTAGCATTCAAATCCAAAGGATTTACTTCAAAGTAAATGTGCAGCTTCTACACTGATTATTTTGCAGTGAATAATAATAATAACAACAACAACTTAATAATAATAATAAATGGATGGGGGGGCCTGACACAGAGGATAGATGTAGATGTGGCTGAAATGGATGGTGGCTCAGACACGGAGGACCTGTTTGAATTTGGCTGCCAGGGATGGGAAAATAGAAGGGAGGAAGAAAGGTGCAACTGTCATTCATGTGAGGCTAGCATTCATGTGAAAGTGGAGCCAGGCTCCCTACTTCACCCCAGAAGTGCAAAGAGTCCCAATTCGAATCGTTGAATCCCCCATGGTATGCACCAGTGTGGTAATACAATGTGCACTCACTCGCTTTGCCTGAATCCACATCACATGACTTGCTTTGGATTTGATTCCCCCTCGATTCAGAAAGGCAACGGAAGGGCAACCAGGTGTGATAAAACATTCACGTTACGACGTGAATTCACATAGCTGAACCAGGAGTCACCCTGGATCTGAACTGCATAAACCTCAGTGTGATAAACTCCAGGGAAGTTGGCACTTCCTTAAACCTGAACAGAAGTAACCTCCTCTCATAAGGAGAGGCACCTAGTAAATAAGATTCTCCCATGATCAGGCCTTGAAAAATGCAGCACAGGAAGTGAAGAGGAGGCACTTTAGAGCGCTTTGGAGGAAATAATTCATGAAGGGAAGCCAGGCAGGCTTTGCTTCAGAACACACTGGTCAGCTCAGCAAATCTCCCAGTTGAGCAATGTGTGTTTACTTATAATGTGCCCCAATCATATGTCCCAGACTCCCAAGAATGAATCTCTGTCTTTTCCATTTTTGGCAGGGGAAGGCTCCTGTGGTTTCTAACAAGCACAAGATGGGCCAGAAATCAGCCCTGATGGTTTTTCTGTGGCAGGGCTTCCTGTAGAATGTGAAAAGCTACACATGTCACATTTCTGCCTTGGTTTGCAGTTATTAAAGATACAGCCTTATTAAGAGATAAAAAAGGAGGGGAGGAGTAGCAACCCTATTAATCTTCACAGAGACATCAAGGTCAATCCTGAAAAGCGAAACCTCCTCTTTCGGGAGTTTAGCTCTAGCTCAGCTATGGCTAGTTTGTTTTTGCCAAGTTCACTGAGACTGTTGTGTATTTCGAAAACAAATAGTCTTGTGTCATCTTCAAGACTCAGCTGATTTATGGTGGCTTAAGCTCTTATGGACTAGAGCCCACTACATCAAATACAAGAAATGTTATCCTCAGTTGACAGTTTATATATACATACATATAGTTGACGGGGAAGAGACTTGTAAACAATGGGTTCAAGGAGCTATAAAATGCAATGCCTGTGATATTTCTATGCAGATTCTAAAGGTATACAAGACAATAATGCATTTGCAACAGGACCCACTGGTAACAATGCTATTTATTTTGCTATACAGTTTACTTTTGGTAGTGTTTTTAATATGAATATTTGTCTTTCTGGTCATCTTCCAATATGATCTGCTGGCTCATTGTCTGCCACCTATTCCCTGTTTGTTTAGGACCAAAATGGGACATTTCTATGCAAAAGAAGATATCAACATATATTTGACATCAGTAATAGCAATATTCAAGTATCTATCCACCCAGATGCTGGAAAAAAGGCGTTTTAAAGGCACTTTCCAGCATAAAATAAATTAAAACAGTTCATCAAAAGATTTGGCTCCACCAGTTTGAACAAAAAGTGTTTGTGTGTGTGTATGTGTGTGCGCGCGCACGTGCATGCATGGGCTAATTTTTAAATTATATATACACACCTGTGTTAATTAGCTAGTTCTTCACTGGAATTTCTTTATTATTACTCAAGGAAAGTTTGTGCTTTACAGCTATTGAGGTAATTATCACAATTTCTACTTTTGCATTTCACTTCCTTCTGAATTTACTGTTTACATTTGTCTCACCCTCATTTATGTATGTGTATAAAATGCTGCCAACTGAAATGTCTGTGAATCTGATAAAATGCACTCTGGTCTACAAGAACTTAATCCATAATAAATTTGTTAAGCTTCCACAGAACTGTGTTATTTCTGCTGCTCTGGAACCTTTCCTTGTTTGTTTGTTTTTATGTTGTGAGTGTCCTATGAGCAGAAGAGCAGGTTATAGAGAAATAACTATACTATGCTAATTAAATGCCTGCACTGTGTGGAGCTGTGGAAAGAAATCACAATTCCAGTTAAGCATAAAGAGAATAGAACTGAATTTGCTGATAAATTTCTGTATGGCCACTTCCTGCTGGAGTTTTCATTTGAAATGTTTTTGTTGAAGTATGTTAAGCTTGAATTCTGCAGAAACCTCACTGGTTTTATAATAATGCCCTATTTGATATCAGGTTTGTGCTCATTCATTTCTACAGAAACTGTTACCTTCTTTATTCTCTGAGGATAAAAAAAAAAAGACTTTATTTTCATTTTACAGATGTTGATGCATAGAGCAAGGTGAATGAGCCCCTAACATGTCAGTTATGTTACTAGAACCTGTAATATTTTTGCTTTAATAGAAAAGGGGACAGCTGGCTTGTTTGTTTGTTGTAGGCCAAATGCTGGTCCATGAGGTGGTATGTTCATTCTGGAGAGTTGCCTTTTAAGTTAGGAGGCTGTGTGTACCTGAGGATATTGAACAAGAACTTGGTAAGTCAACATTTATGTAAGTTCCATTGATTCAGTGAGTTTGTACTCACTGGGACTAGCAATTGGTTTTAGGTCTCACTATGCATCATCTATTTTCTCTTCAGTCGAGGGCAGAATCATTAATACATCGAATTGAAAAGGAGTTGTAGCTGAGTTTATTCCATTTTTATTCTCAAACGTGTTCTGTAAAGAACTGAGGCCAACTATTTTAACATAATCTTGAAGTTCCTTTTTGGAGATCATTACTCCCAGAATCTGCCAGCCAGCATGGACACTAGTTTGTAATTTAAAAAAAAAACTTTCCCCAAAGTACCTTGCTCCAAGTCCTTTTTATGATTTGTGCCATGCACAGACTATGGGGCCTACTGTCAAGCAGCCAAAATTTTCATAAACTGTAGAAACCTTTTTACTTCAATTTTCTTTTTAATTTGGGCATTCACTTGCTCCTTGCACTGTGTACATATCCATTGCATACCAGATTGTTCTGTGTGTACGCATGGGTACATATATGTATACACACACGTACCTAGCTCCACCTTCAGTACAGAATGTCTCCTCTTCCTTTTCACATTTTAGATAGCTTTTTTGCTTTCTATTTAAAAAGACATTTTCAAATTCTTAGCTTGTTTATCCTGTAAAGTAGGGGAGCTCAAAGTCTGTTCCCCAGGCTGTTTTTGCAGTTTTTGATCCCATTAGATTATCTGCAAAGGAGTCGAACTGCACCTCCTGAAAGCCCACAGAGGAAGCAATTTACCTTTCAGGTAAGTTGGAGGCCAGGGCCTCTCCACACTGTATAATTTTTAAAAAATTATGTATTTCAAAACCAGAAGTGGACATTAAGCCATTTCTATTTTTGTATTTTTTTTCTCCCTGGAGGATTGCAGGACACATATTAGTTGTCTACTCTTTTCAGTGGGGCTTACATCTGAATAAACATATATATGATTGCAGTGTCAATGTTTCTTCAGCAAAGCATCTTAAAAGCCAATATCTAATTTAAAAATTTGCTTGAAATGATGCTTACACTTCAGTGGTTAAAGAGGTTGACAGGTAGGTAACTTTTCTTTGCGCTGCTTCAGAATACTGGGTTACAACACCTATGGGTTCACATACAGCAGTTACAGGTGAAACAATGCAGTCTCCCTTTTGAGCCATAAAATATCTGAAGATACCTGGATGCAACTCGTGGCTCATACAATGGAAATAGCAGCTGTGTGATGTCATCCTAAAACTGTGTCCTAAATCCCTAAAGAGGACTGCAGTACAATTACAAAGACACACAGAGCATCCATCATGCAATACATGTGTCCTGACATCAATGGGAATGCATATCAGCTAGTGGTACTGGCAGCTTGTATGTATAGTCAGAGGGGTGCACCCCATCTGCTGCATTCTAGTACATTTTGCAGCATTACAAATCAGATCACACATTGTTTTATTGTTTGTTGTTGCATGTGACTCAATGTTTTATTTCCAACTTTAAAGGATCTTGAGGAACTCATCTTAGACCACAAACAACAGTTGCTCAGGCATTAGTTAATACTGTAGATTGTCTGCTTCATCTTATTGTCACAGCCATTACTATAGTTTGCAAGATAATTCTCAATGAGTGACACATTTTTTCTGCTTTGCACAAGCTACTGATTTTCTGGGTTGTGTGCATGTGTATTTGTCTATCCCTGCAAATAATTGTGCATCTACTGAGTTTATGAAGTAGACAACACCATCTCTTTCCTTCCTAGCCCAATTTTTTTAGACATCATGCTGTGAACATCAAAATCATGCAGTTACATGTGTTAGCAGCAAATTTTCAGCAATAATTTCCCACATAGGACCTTTTCCAGAACCACCCTTGCTTGCTTCACTACCTCACATTTCTGTTTAAAAGGCAAGTACTGTAGGTCATTTGGTCTTTCAACACATAGCAGACCTCTTACTGTGCATGCTCTAATCCTGTGAAAAGAGAAAATGCCTATACAGTAGCTGGAATAAGTTCTGAAACTGGGCAGTAAGGGTTACCTTCTAGCAATTCCAGTTTTTCTCCTCCATGACAGTTAGGGATTCAACCACCAATGGTAGCAGTAACTCAAGAAACAAGAGAACAGCATTAAATGTTTCTAAGAACTCTTAATTTATCTTCAGGAAATCCCATTCTTACACAGGTCCTGAGTTTATTACTCTAGTCAATATTCCAATTGTTCATGTCTTATAAAAATATGTACATTATACTGTATTGCCTTTAAAAGTTTCTGTACTGTCTGTTGGGAGAAAGGCTGCCTATAGGTTTTGAGACAATGGATGATGGTGCTTTTCGCAGCAGCATGTGCTGTAAGAAGATTCATTTTGTCTGGACATACTGTCCAAGATGTGCTGCAAGACCATAAAACTGCCTGTTGCCCAATCTTCACCCAAGCTGCATGACAGTGTTGGTTTTCTACTGTAATGCAAATTCCTAACATATGTATGTATGCATACTAGCATTATCTGTCTTCTTTGAGCAAAAACCCTACATGAACTACATGTGTTTTTAGCAAGGGTCAAAATTAACACTCATAGTTCCATGGCAGAACATATCCTTTAAGGGCAATATGGTCCTAGATACATCTAAATAACAAACAAAACCTAGGTTGAGAAAGGCACTGTTGCTAACAGTCTGACTCAATATGAGGCAACTTCATACATAATATTAAATTGACACCAGTGACATGTTTTATGCATGCTGTTAGTGAAAGGTCTATATCTTAGTGAAAAGTCTATATATTCCAGTTGTGGGTTTTGGATTTTTTTATTATAAAAAACAGTCTTTATCCCACTCATTAAAATCACATTCAAAAATCGGCAAAAAATCCATAATAATAACCCAGAGAGACAAACCAGAGATCAATATTTACAAACACTGCAAGGAAAGGGGCTTCATTCCACCTCTCCCCTTCCAGGGCACATCACCATGGAAGGAATGGAGGAGTCAGGTGGCTGAGCAGGCAAAACTCATCACATGGGGGGAGGCATGCAGCAGAGGCAATCGCATGCGCTTGGGGCATGAGACCATGGGGACGAGACCAGATCCCCAACCGAAAGCCATCCACCCCAACCCCTGCAAATGGAGGGAGGAGGGGGGGCACTGGATTAATTCAACCTGAGATTTCTCGCCATCCTGTGGGAGAAATCATAACACTGCTGGGGAGGTGGTGGGGTGGTGCTGTTCATACAAGGCATATTGGAAGGGAGGAGACGAGTGGGACCAGTTTTTCAAACCCAGCCTGGCCCCTTGGCACAGAGATATTTACAGAATCCTTCAGATACTTGGGAGTTGGCACAAGGCCCCATCCAGGCTGAATTTTCAGCTTCTGCATCCCCCACTCCAGCCCCAACCCAAAGAGGCCCAGAACAGAGGACTCGGGCAACTCAGAATCTCTTTTGGCATGGTCCATCCCTCCCAATTTCCACAGAAACGCATGATGGGCTTTGGCAGTAGGGGCAGCAGAGCAGAGGCAGTTCTCATCCTACCCCCCCCCCCCCCCCCCAGAGAAGAGTAAGAGGCAACAATACAAACTGGGCAAGTCAAATGCAGGAAACTTGTCCAGGTCTGGCCTGGGATCTCAGGGAGGACTGCTTTACACATACTCTACTGAGCCAACTGGGAGGGACATTGACATTGTCTTCAAATTTGGCACAGTAGACACAATGCCTATTCAGGCGTTGGGTACTAGGACAGCATAGGCAAGTAACTGCAATTCCTAAGGCAGCTGCACAAGCAGCCACCACCCTAGGTCAGAAATGTCAGAACTGTGACAGCAGCTAGCAGGACAAAAAAAGGTTGTCATAAGTAAGGGTTAAGGTCCTGGATTTAGGAACAGAAAAGGAAAGGGAATGGGAGTAAGCCTTCACTTACATTATAAATTTTTGTTAGAGCATAACAGTATCAAGGCAATTCCTTATCATGCAACCCCAGTGGAAAAACTCAAGCCAGTCTTGAAAGACATGCTTACGGCACAGTGGCTGCGTCACCAATGCTCACTGAGGGTGCTGGCAGGGAAAGAACACTCCGGAGTTCTCCCTGCCAGAACCAAAGCACACTTCCTTCAGGATCTACTGTGGAATTGCTATCAGAGCGAGTGCTGGATTGTATAGGGGTTGTAATTCAGATTGTCATACAGATTTGTCTTCATCCCCACTAGTGTTAAGGGACTTACCACAGAAGACATGCTTTCTCACATACCACAAAGGGAGCAAGGAATAAGCAATCATGCTCTGTGATAACCCTCTTATGTGCACTAGCACATGTTTGGCACTACCAGGAGGAAGCAGGAAGTGCTCAAGATGCATGACACACCTCAGAACATCTCCTTGCATTGGTCCTATTTCAAGGCAGGGTTCTAAAATCAAAGCCTTGCTCAGTGGGGAAAAGGTTGACTCATACCCACCTTACCAACCAGGCTTCTTCCCCTTAAATGGGCATCAATTCCCATGCACTAGGAGGAGGGGGGAAACCTGTCCCACACCTTCTGGATGCCCCACCCCCCTCACTATACCCCAGGGGGCTGGGGTGGACGTCACAACAATCAGCAAAAAGAGACAGGAGAAGAGGGTGGGCATGGTGGACAAATCCAGCCAAATAAATTAAGGATGGGAGAGGAAGGCGAGGAGGGTCAGAGGCCATTAGTGCTGCTGCTGCTGCGTTGGATCAGTGGAACCTTGCTTAGCTCCACCACTGGAGAGCGTGGCTTGTGTTTCATTTTGGGCACCCTCTGCAGCAGCTGCTGAGCTTCCTGGTAGGCATCCCGTAGTTCCTTCCTCCACTGCACCAGCTCAGGATCACTCTGTATGGAAAAAAGGAGGAATAGGATGGACCCAGCAGACAAAGAGAAGATAAAACGAACTGTGGGTTATTTTCTATGTTTTTGGCTTACATGTCTCCTGTTCCTTTTGTCAAGCTCTCATTCAATAGGTAAACAAGCCAGAGACAAGCCTTGGTTGTAGGTTTAGATGTCACAACAAATCCTGGCTTAAAGCAAGCCAAAATTCATATACCTACAACAAAACATGAGCTCAGATTGTGGTTTGGGCTATTTAACAAACCTCGACTTGTTAATGGAGGCAAGCCTGCACACTGCAACAAGGTAGGTTTCAACAAACCACACCATAGCTTGTAATGATATGTGAATATGGGCAATAATTGAAGGCCCATTCCTCCTTAATAGAAAAAAATATTATTCCTGTTAAAACTGAATTACCACCTCAGACCATAGAGCTTTTAAACTTCAATGTTCTTATCTCCTCTATATCTTTCTTAACTAAATTTGACAAGAGAGTTCCTTCTTCAATTAACATGGCTCACTACTTCAGTTAACAAGGCTGATTTACATTTTAGTGAATTATGAGGACAGTGAGATCTGCCTGCATCTATGTGTCACAAATTCCAACCATTCTGTCTATTGCCATGGACTGGAAAGCAAATAAATATTCCTACTAACTGCCCAGTCATGCCAACCTTTTCATGCTTTTACCTGCAGTCTCTCTACCAAAAAAAATAAATAAAAATAAATAATAAATAAAAAAGTTGAACACAAGTGTGTATTCTATGGAACCCTAGAAACCTCTTCTATTTTATTTTTAAACCTCTGGAGCATTAGTTAGCAATATAAAAACTCCTACTGGAATAACTGGAATTCAACAATGTGTTTACAATACCCACTGAAGTTAATGGTATGCAAAGAAGTGGCTAATTTTGACCATACCGTTCCCTTGCTTTGTGTAGACCCTGAACAGGTGTAGCAAGGGCCTACTAAAAGCTCACAAGACAAGAGAGCATTCCAGTGGTTTTGGGGGTGGGAGATGCTTCCACCCACACAAATCTGTAGTCTCTCAATATGGTTAATGCAAGCAGCCCTAAGGGTGGGCAAAGTGCAGCCTTCTAGATTTTTCAGTATAATTCCCATAAGCACTAACCAACATAACCAATGTGAGGAATGATGGACATTACATTTCTGCAATATCTGGAAGGTTGCAATTTGCCCACTTCTGCTCTACACTTACAACCTATAAGAGAATTAGGCAAATGTAGCTAAATTCAACATAGCTGGTTAATATGCAGACTGTTCAGTCTATTGTGGCACAGCATATACAACGACCAAATGTGAACTGGCCTTGAAAACAGAACATGTTACTTCCTCCCTCCCCTCCCCACCACCACATCCCTAAAATGGACTGCAGGCCATTTTAGAATTGTGATTGGGGAGCAGGAAACACAAGTGTTTGGAACTTCCTTTTTCTACTCCTCTGAATCTTGTATAAAATTAAACGTTACATCTTCCCCCCTTGGCTTCCCAAAGCTGTCCCTATGTCAGAAGTTTGTGTCTGTCTTTTTGTGCATATAAGACATTTCAAACTGCAAGGACCATTTACTCTTCCCTTTGAGCGCATGTGACCTCACCACTGAATCAAGTCTACTGTACTAGAAAGTCGTCTACTGAGTTGGTACAATGTTGTGTTGTAAACAAACTATAAGCTACAGAAATAAAGAAAAGATAACCCCCCTGCAGTATGACTAGGATAGGATTCTTCTTGAATCCAGAGCTAGCACTGAGATTCAGGACTCCAGGTGTAGCATTAGCACAATGACTAACAGAATGAGTTGCACTATCAGGAAACCTCTGGGCCCTAATCTTGCTTCTTCTATGAACTCATTAGAATAGCTTTTTATAAGCCAACTTCTTTCTTACTCCACCCCTCTGGCATAAAGAGGATAATAACAGTGATTTACTTCATATAATTTTTATAAGAGTGACTGATAACCCATGTGAATCACTTTGAACAATCAAGAAGTATTACAGCAATGCTAAATGCAGCCCTCCCATTAGGTGACCCCATGCTACTCAGAACACAGCTAGATGGGTCAAAATAGATTCCCTCCAGCTCCAGACACAAAGACTGGCTATTTAAATGTCTATGGGCCCAAACAGACAGGCCAAAATAAAGCTGCTTCGGATCACTTTGGAAGTATGCTGTTTAAATGACACACTAATCTTAAGAGGCCAGAAGCTGCACCAAAGCCTGCTCCAGTCCTTAGGACTGGAGCGTGGCTTTGGCATGGCTTCTTTCATCATTTAAATAGCATACCTCCAAAGTGACCCGAAGCAGCTTTATTTTGGACTGTCTGTTTGGGCCCTATATGCTCTTCAAACTCTCTTCTAAGTGACACAACATGGAGCAAGGAGTGGAGAAGGAGTTACTCACATCACACTGCAGGACAAACTGCTTGCCTCCTCGAATCTTAAGCAGGATACACTTTCGGTCCTTTATCTGCGTCTCCTCTACTGACTGGATCTCTTCCATGGTGAGTAGGGATTGCTGTTGTGGGATCCAAAAAAATTTTGTTCTGAGAAAGAAGCAATCCTAAACCCCATCTTAAACAAATGTTCTGTATCCCTTACTCATATTCAGATAAGCCCTCCTCTTCCCAGGACTGCAATCCACTTCCACTACCATTAACATGTTCATAAGACAGCACCAAATTCTTGTGCACAAATATAACTAGTCCTCAGCTCATCCAAAACCTGACATTTCCCTTTCCCAGCTTGCTGGAGCAGAGCTCCTCCCTTACCGGAGATTCTCCCTCTCCACGCCACTCCAACCGATTCGGGAAGAGGTAGAAATATCGCCTCTGCCACTGAGTAAGGAAGGGATTCCCCAGCTTTGACATGTAGCCGTGCATAATGCAGTCCTTGCCCAGAGCATAATCTGTTTAGGAAAAGCAAAGAAAAGAGAGTTAAGGATAACAACAAAAATGTGAGAGCTATTTCAGAGCAGAGGGCAAGGATTAGCCATATTCAGTTTGTGATGTTCTCCCCAGAATGAATGAGGGGAAAGATTGCTATAGATCTGTAGGCATTCTGGATTTGTACAGGTGGAGCTAGTTGATTGTACTCCCAGCACTGAGCAGAGTTGCCCTGGATAAGGGAGCCAGTTAGAACCTCTTGCCCCAGCAGTATAGCTCACCTTCCTCATGGCCCAGCTGCTTGTTCTTGGCTCTTTTGCGGGCCTCCAGCTTGTCAGTCTCAGCATTGACTGTGTCAAATACAGTCTCTGTCACCTCCTGCTGCCAGCGCTCTGAGATGGTGAGTGGAAAGTTGCGATAGAGCTCCTGGTCACTGTCCAGTAACTGGGATGAGAATCAAGTTATGTCATTGAGTTTTCAAAATCAGAAGCACTGTCCTTCTGAACCTCAGCTGCAACAGTAGCAGAAGGGTGCTATTGCCCCCTCATGCCTCACACAGGCACCTGATTGACATCTGTGGGAAACAGGAAGCTGAACTAGACTTCAGTTTGATTCACTAGGCTTTGGGCACATTCTACCACATTCTCTCTCACTTCTACTTCTTCCTTTCCATTTCCATCATAATAAAGTAACTGTTACATTTATTTTCCTCAACTTTTCTACTTCTACCTTCCACATTGCTCTCCCTTCTCAGTCTCTTTTAGACATATAAGGAAGTATACTTCACTCTACAAAAGCTCATATTACCAGCTTCTTTCTTTCAGTTAGTCTCAAAGATGTACAAGATCCCTTTGCATACTGATTCTCAAGACTGGCATTACTATGTCTTCGAATTCTACCACAATAAGGAACTTTTTGTCTACGCCTGAACATCCCTGTTCAAAATATGTTCAATCTGTTCAATACATATTCAACTTGTGAAAATCATTGTAAAGAATGAGATGCTATCCGTGGGTTTAGATAGTCCTAAAAAGAGTAAACAAATTAATAGACTATTAGTTGTGATAAATGGAACCTTCATGTTCAGAAGCAGTGTAGCTGTGACTGTTTCAGACAAACAAGGAGGTATGGATATCTCTAATATGTTATCCTTTTTCTGGCTCCTGGTGGTCTCTGACTGTTGCCAGTGTTGGAGGCGGGATGACACTGTACATGGACTTTGGCTGATTCAACTAATGAGATCTGAAGCTGAAGCGTTATTCCCAGGGAGAAAACAAAGTACTGTTGCCTTCATTGTTCACATTACTGCCTATCTACCTGAGCCTCCACCATGTGTTTTACAATTCACTCTGTTTTTGAGTTTCTATTTTGGAAGGAACATGGGATAATTTTTTTTAAAGTAGTGGCATCTTCATAGTAGTGATCAGAGGAGAAAGCTGAAGGTGCTGAGTTACAGAGTGTTCTATAACTCTGGGAGTTAAATTTGGGGCTCCTTCAGCAAAGGTACCTTGATTCCTTTGGTGTCCTCTTCATCAAAAGAACCAATGTCAAAAGCATCTGCTGCATTCACCTCTCCACGTGGTGGAATCAAGGGTGGTGGATACTAAGAAGACACAATAGGGGAAAGTTAGCAAAGGATCTAAAGAGGACCCCCTTCCTTTTCCTGTGTGGAATCTTTATTCCATCACCACTGGGATTTCACTGCCTTGTTTACCTTCTGGAGGAAAACCATTTGCCAGTCCAGACCCTGGAAGAAGGAACTCTCTTTTACCTCAAGTGCCCTGTAGAAAACATGGAACAAGTAATATTGACCCCTACTCTGAGTACACAATGGTTGGGTGACAGAGACAGGAAACTTGGGGAACAATAACTTTACTATCAGCACCCAATGAGTATACTGCCTTTGTGTCTCTTGAATAACTAGGCAATTTTTTTGAAAACAACAACAACAACTCTCATTTAGTTCAAAAGGTATCAGAATTCAGCCTGATATAACCACATTTCCACCTGTTGGCTACCCGCCCCTGCCTTGATGTGGTATAACTGGTTTGCTTCATAGATGTAACCCTTACATTTTGTTGCAGCAAACAGATTGTGATTCTGCAGATGTCCAGATAAAAATATGTAGCATTGGATATATGTATTAGAAACATATATAATTTGCTCCTCTGCCCCCAGATCCCCCAAAAATGATGCCTAAAATATATTTAAAAAATTTTAAAAACAGATTTAAAACAATTTAACAGAATGTTCATCACTCTTTCCAGATTTTGTCTTAGTGAAAGGTAGAGATGCAGTGTTCTCAGGTAAGGTAAATACCAAAAGATGTTCAGTTCTCTGTAAGACAGTAAGTAACTTAAAAAACCCAGCCTACTTGGACAGCCTCCACTGCCCTTTCATGTCCTGCAGGAGACTCACCCACGGCCCATGCAACCCAGGCGACGGTTGACATCTCTCTGTAGCAGCCCCTCTAGTAGAGAGCGTAGCTCAGGTGAGAAGGAATCCGGCAGCTCCACAGCCTATGAGAAAGAAGAGGGTGTGCTTAAATAATGGGGATTGGATGGGCTGGGGGAGGCACTGAGACATACGAAAAAAGAGGCATTGCATGGGTTGTACACGAAGAAGTCATTAGACATCATTCCAATTGTTGTACCTCATGGCTAATGGCTGTGTAGAATGACTGGACAATTTACTCATTCAGGATGCCCGATGGGACAAGACCTCTTCTTCCAGAATCCCAAGGAAATTCTTCAAAAAAGGGTGCAAGATACTTGCATTCAACAGCAATATGGTCACCATTCCAATAGGACCAGTAGAAGAGAGGCAATGGGCTAAAGATGGGTGGAAAACCCATGGCCCAAGAGCGACACACAACCCTCAGCATCAACCAGATGTTTGATTGCTGCAGGATGTCCTTTGCTTTCAGGAGTGCCCTTTTGGGAAACAGAAGCACTATTCTGTTTCACGTATGGGAGGGAAGGAAGACAAATGAAGGAACAGGAAAGAGGGAAAGTTGTGGAATCCAACAGACTCCAAACACTTTTGGCTCTGAGTACCATTAGGTAGTGCCTGTCCATGAACTAAAGGAGTCTTCAGTCAAAAGGAAGAGGAGGTATTTTTAGATGAGCCAAAAAAAAAGCATGTATGTGCACGCAGATCACCCCTAAAATTCAGCAGATAGTGATTTTACTATCCACAAGTCCAGTTAACCCCCCACACACACACACGCACACACCATGATTCATCTCATATGATGGAACCACTACTGTGGTTCATGGCAAATACCCAGAAGTTTCTCCTATATGCCTTGCCCCATACCCATCCTTCCTTCCCTCCCCAGTTTATCATGATGCCTCTAAAAGCCTATCAAACAGGCAGCTGATGCATCACAATCACAGTGGATCATGATGATCTGCATTATCTCACCCTTTTTACTTTTCCCCTTGCTGTCAGCATCGTTGTGTGTCAAAGGATTAATTAATCTAGTGAAAAACATGAGCTCTAATGATCAACCCGGAAGGAGAATGAATTTGTTATTTTCTAGAAGCAGGAGCAGCAACTGCTACTGCCAACACCCTTAAAACCACCCAAAAAGCATACAATCGACATATTCTCCTCATCTTGTATAAATCAGACTGTGAATTAAGCTTAATAACAAATAGCTTCAGTCATAGCATCTAGGGACAACCACACCCTGGGTTTCTCAATGGTGGAAAATTCAAATGTCATTTGTTTTTGACACTATATTAACATGGTGGGCACAATTTACTGGGAAGCTTTCCTGCAGAAGACCCTCTGGAAATGGATGGATACTATTACAGGGCTATGATTACACAGCCAGGATGGTATAGTCGTTTGAGTGTTGGACTAGGATTCCAGGAGAACAGGATCCTCAGCCATGGACACCCACTGTGTGCTAGGGCCACCTTAAGCTGCCATAAGTTGGAAACTTCCTAAAGGCACCCAACTCAGTTGCCTGGGCCATTTTCATATTTATTTTATTTTCTAATTCATTTTTTTTATTTCATTTTATTTCATGGCAGAACCCACTTTAAGGTCACATAACAATAACTCACTTCTCCTATGGGTTCACCAAAAAAGCCAAACCTGTATATTTTCAAGAGTCAATTTAATTTTTTTTCAGTATAGGATCATATTTGATTTGGAATTAACTTGGCACTGAAAAAATAGACAGAAATAAGTCTCTCCTTCCCCCACTACTCTACTTCATCTCTACTACCACAATATCAAATCACTCAATTAAATTAATGGACAAAAGGAAGTATGATTTCACCAGGTTAACTCAGGGAATTCACTGTCTCAAGACAAGGTAATGGCTACTGCTTTTGTGTTAAAAATACATTGGGGAATGGGGTAGTTAGATCTAGTTAATTTTTGCATGTTTTTGTATTAATTTTTACTATTTTAACTATATTATATTAATTGTTTTAAAAAATTTTAATTGTTTCTGACTTATGGTGACTCTAAGGCAACTATCACATTTCTCTTGGCAGAATTTGTTCAAAGGAGATTTGCCCTTGCTTTCCTCTGAGGCTGAGACAGTGTGACTTGCCCAGGATCACCAGTGGATATCCACGACTGAATGCGGATTCAAACCTCCGTTTCCAGAGTTGTAGTTCCACACTCAACCTGCTACACTATGCTGTGTGTGTGGATGTGTGTGTGCATGCATGTGCTCCCTCAAGTTGCCTGTTGATATAAGGTGACCCCAGGAATTTCATAGGATCTTTTTAGGCAATGAAGGAATACTCAGAGCTGATTTTGCTAGTTCCTTCCTCTGAAATATAGCCTGTGGCACCTGGTATTTACACCACACTGGTTCTCTATAACTGATCCATACTACTGGATATAAGCTCCAGAGTGAAGGGGCAACAAAAAGAAAGCATGTACAGTGCGCCCGCGTTATACGCGGGCATGCTTTACGCAGTCTTGAGCGTACGTGTTCAAGCCACAGGGAGCATGCGGGGCAGCACATCCCATTCAAATGAATGGGGTGTGCGCACCCATGGCGCCCCGCATGCTCCCATGCCACACCGCTGCGCACAGGCCCCATTCAAATGAATGGGACTTGAACACAGGCAGAATTCGCCTTACACGGGGGCGGGGGGGAGGTCCAGAACGGATCTCCTGTGTAAGGCAAGGGCCCACTGTATTCCCTGTATATGGGCTTCACATAAATTCTGATTGGCCACTCTTGGAAAGAGAATGCTGGACTAGACAAGTCTTTGGTGTTGTCCAGAAAGACATGCCTTAGATTCTGCTGGTCCTTTTATAATAGTAGCTTTTAACCTTCTGACAATCAAGATATCAGTGTCATAAAGAGAAAGTACTATTCCATCATTACTAGCTGCCTTGAATCTCATCTTGGGAGAAAGGTGGGATATAAATTCAATAAACAAATAAAGTATCATTTCCTCTGTTTTCACTTTTCAGGTATGTCACTGCTTATGTAGACAAAATGGCATCACCCTTGCACAAGATGGAGTCATCGGTAGGTTTGCCAGGATCTCAAAATTTACAGAAATAGCAAACAAACAAAAATAGAAAAGGAAAAGGAAAGGAAAAGTGGAAAAACTGATTTGGGTAGGAGAAAGTGAAGGGAACCTAAATATTTTATTGGGAAATGAATTTGAATTTTCTTTGTAGACACAGAATACTGTCTGACCAGCAAGGGGGGAAGGCAGGGCAGACTCCAAAAAGCCAAGTGGACAGGAATGGAATGGAACATGAAGGAGGACAATATGGCTGGTTGGCTGGAAGAATGAACAGGCAGACTTTGCACTACATGCTCTTTGTTTATTCATATAAACTATTGTAAACACTTGAAATGTGTGAAGTGATACACCGTCCATACCTCACCACAGTTCTTTGCTGTGGGAGTTTCTCATTTTCATTTTACAGACTAGAAGAGGTGGATGCCTTATGGCAACTAAGTGGGCAAAGTCCACAGTCAAGCTAGAATTTGAACCTGGGTTTCTTAAATGACTCTCTGCCCCTTAAGCCCTTTAATTGTTTAAATTCACATGCCAAAGAGTTTCACATCTAGCAGGGATGTAGCCAAGGGAGGGGGGTTCTTGGGGTCCGGACCCCCCTTCCATTAGAAAAATGAATGGTGCGTGCTGCTGCGCCACTGCGCCCAAGCCTCATTATAATGGTGGCACTTAGTCTGGACCCCCTCCCCCCTTCCTAAAATCCTGGCTATGTCCCTGCATCTAGTTTTCATTTCAAATCCAGGTACCACTGCTGAGGCCCAGGCCAAGGAGCCTGGGTGCATCTGTTTCCCACTGCAACAATGGGCAGGGGGAGGCAAAGGCTGTGGTTGTTGTTATGTACCTTCAAGTTGTTTCTGACTTATGGCAAGTCTAAGGTGAACCTATCGTGGTGTTTTCTTGGCTAGATTTGTTCAGAAAGGGTTTGCCTTTGCCTTCCTCTGAGGCTGAGAGGGTGTGACTTGTCTTTCCATGGATGAGTGGGTTGAACCCTGGTCTCCAGAGTCCTAGACTAACACCGAAAGCATTATGCCATGATGGCTTTCAAGGCAAACATGGGGGAAAGAAACTCTTCACACACCCAGAAAGGGTTTGGCCATAGTAACAACAGAGCTTGGGAAAGGATTTTTGTTTTGTTTCCCCTCTCAGAACTCTAGAAACAGCACAGTGCTGTAAGAAGGGAAATGTCTATCAATCTCCAAGAAATCTGCTAGCAGAAGAAAAGCACCTCTTACTAACTACGCAGCTGTGTCTCCTTCAGCTCTGCCACAGGCAGAAACTACTCCCTAACTTAGAGCAGGAACAATATATACAAGAGAATAAAATGGCATCAGTAAATAAGCTTCTCTGTCATAGTCCTTCTTTGGAATCAGAGCTTGGGAGTTTTTTGTGGCTTTTTCGGGCTATGTGGCCATGTTCTAGAAGAGTTTCTTCTCCCCTATGGGGAGAAACTGTTCCAAGACACCCGGAGACTGGAAAAACAAGAAACTCTTCTAGAACATGGCCACATAGCCTGAAAAACCCACAAAAAACTATGGATGCCGGCCATGAAAGCCTTCGACTTTGCAGAGCATGGGAGGGTTTTTTTTTACTACAGTTCCCTTAATCCCAACCAACTGGTTGGGAGATTCCTAGAGTTGTAGTCCAAGGAAGTAACTTTCCCAAGATTTGTTTGGAACCTTGAAAATTGATCTCCTTTTAACAGTAATTTAGGCCCAGCCAGAGCACCTAACTTGAACACAACATGAGAGCATTTGCATTCTGAAAATCTGCAGTCAATACATACTTCCAAGTGCAGGAACAGACACCATACTATAAGATGCCAGAAAAGAGCTTTATACAGTATTTCCTTCTCTGTGGAGCACCTTTATCCTGAAAAGCTTAATGGCTGGCCAGCCTGTCTTGCCAAACAATTATCACTAAGTTCAACTGAACAGCATCTGTTCACTGTCTCTACAAGTTCTCCAGGAAAGGGAAATTCTTTTTTTATACTGTTTCTATTAGTTATGTTTAGTATGCTATTAAAAATAGAAAGTACCCAAACTATTGAAATTCCTAAGGAAATAGTATAGCATTAAAGCTATCAGGCCAATCATGGGAAATGTCACCTCCATATCCCCTCCTCCATCTCTTTCAGATCTATGATTTGATCCAAACTTCTGGGATATTTGATTTGGAAGGTAAATTTTGTGGGTGCAGCATGAGAATATTTGGCAAAAGGTTTAATTTAGCAAAATTCCAAATACACTTGTCCCTTCATATTCACTAGGGTTAGGGGTACAAGACCCCCATGAATATGGAAAAACCACAAATAACAAAAACACCATGTTTTGACCTGAGAGGACATCTCTCTAGGAATCTAGGTCCTCTAGTGCAACTCTGTGATCAACGTCAGACAGACAGTGACCACAGAACTGCACTGGAGGAGTTACAAATGCCTAGTAGAGTATTCTGTCTAGGAATCCCTAGGTCCTTCAGTGCAACTTTTAGTTAAAGTTGACCATAGAGTTGAACTGGAAGACCTAGATATTCCTAGAAAGGACATATTAATCAAATCTGTGAATAATCAAATCCGCAAATATCAAAGCTGCAAATATGGAGGGATGAATGTAGTGATGGAGGTAGGTGCCAAAACAATTAATCAGAAAGATGTTCCAAGCCCACAGAAAGCTGTCAAAAACAGGTATTTGGTATACTAGTAGGCCAACTCAGTTCTGATCTATGAAGCCATGGTTCTGTCTTTCTAAGTGATGACTGCTAATTGTGAGGAAGAGATGAAGCTTATTTATTTATTTTATTATATTATATTAATTTGTATCCAGTTTTTCTCCTAAAATTGGTACCCAAAATGGTTTACTTTGGAGACCCAAATTAATAAGAAGTACAGTGGTACCTCGGGATACGAAATACCCAGGTTACGAATTTTTCGGGATACGAAAAAATCCCATAGGGAATTATTGTTTCAGGTTACGAAAGTTTTTTCGGGTTACGAAAAAACTCCGGCGCTATTTTAAATGGAGCCGCGGCTTTTTCCCCATTAGCGCCTATGGCATTTCGGCTTACGAAGGCTTTTCGGGTTACGAAAGCGGCCGCGGAACGAATTATTTTCGTAACCCGAGGCACCACTGTACACAGTTCAATGCTGGAGATATTTCAGATTAAGACTGATCCCTGACTGAGCTTGAAAGATAAAAGTAGCTTACCATAGTGAGTGTCATACGGTCAATCTCATGTTTGTCCTTAGTCTTGTGTTGCCGAAAGGGGCTATGCCTGATATAAGAGAAAGGGAAGTGTCAAAGATGCCCATCTCATATGCACCCTCTCAAAAGTTCTCTTTCAGTTGCTATTCTCTTGCCTCCTTGAAGTGGCAACTCCTCAAAGCCAGTATCCTCTTAATCCCCTTCAACCACAGGCTTCGCTGCTAGCCGTTATCTCTACAACCCTCCCTCCCAGGAGCACTTCTCCACTTTAGACTTTCTCCCATGTTACCTACTTACCCCCTCAGTAGTTTGAACAGCATGCAGCCAAGAGAGAACCAGTCGGCACTGCTATCATAAGCCACGCCCTTCTGAAGCACCTCTGGTGCCATGTACCCATGTGTGCCCCTGCAGAGAATGGAATAAAGTAAGGGTTAGGGAGAAAACAGCACGAGGGTTGGTGGCTTCCAACACAATAAAAAACAGGTCTTAACCCATTCATGTGGCAGAAATTTTCAAACTGAAATTTCTGCAATTGAGGACACATGTAGCTTGCAAGCAGAGATGGGTACTAATTCTTTTTGCACTGTACCTTGTAACTCTAATTACAAACAGCACAACTTTTCACCCATGAAACCCTAAATGGAAGCTGCCTCAACATCCATTTAAGGGGCACACATCCCTTGAAATACCATTAGTTCTCAACAGGGCCCCCTGAACAAAACAGATGGTTACTCTATCTTGGGAATAAATATATTTATCAAAGATAGAGGAATAGAATCACCTTGCCTTATCCAACCCAACATCCCAAACAGGGCCCTTTGCACAGAGATCTACACATGGAAAAGCCACAGGATGAAGCATATCCTATCTTTGTAGGGTATATATTATGTTTCTGGACCTCTAGGCATGGAGACCATGGAACAGACGTTAAATTCCAGCACATGAATTCCAGGCCTGAAGCAAGTGTGATAGAGCAATATCTGTCTCCAGCACATATTGGAACAAAAACCTAATTACTCTAGGAAAACTGATGATTCCGGAGAAGTGGGGGAAAAAGAAAAAATGTTCATGTACTATCTGTCCCAATACTCCTGGCAGGGGATTAGTCATGGGAAGGAAAAAGCACAGGTAGTGGTTGAGGGACCAGTTCTTTTCCAAATAGGAGACAATTAGAGCTCTAAAATCTGGAGAGGGCTTTCTCTCGACCCCAGGTTCATTTGGTGGGAACAAGGGAGAGGGTCTTCTCTGTGTTGTTGTTGTTGCATACCTTCAAGTTGTTTCCAACTTATGGCAATCCTAAGGTGGATATATAAGGTATCGTGGGGTTTCCTTGGCAAATTTCTTCAAGAGTGGGTTTGCCATTGCCATCCTCTGAGGCTGAGAGTGGGTTTCGTGGCTCAGTAGATTTGAACCCTGGTCTCCAGAATCATATTCCAACACTCAAACTACTACAGCATGCTGGCTCTCCATCTCAATGGCTGTTACTAAGCTTTAGAATCCCCTTAATAAGAAGGCCAGATGGTCCCATTCTTGCTCTCCTGTTAGCAAGGTAACACAATTTTATGCCATCAGGCTTTTAAAAATTGTCTGGAACAAGCTTTCAATGCTGTGTGGTGATGTTTTAAAGGTTTTTACATAGCTTTTTAATAAATTTTAATATTTTAATGTTTATGTTTTAACTTTATAAATGGCTTAACTGTTTTAATAACTTTATATATTTAATTTTATTAAAGCTTTTATATAGTTTTTAATCTGTATTGTTTTTAAATATGTTATTAGCCACCTGGAGACCCATTATTTGGAGGAAGGCATTATAAATGAATAAAATAACAACAGCAACAATAATACTCACACACTGGCATGGGGTTTCTTCTTGGAGAAGTCACAGGCAAGACCCAGATCTGAGATGCGGACATGGCCAAATTCATCCAGCAAAATATTAGCAGGCTGCAGGGACAAGAGAGGCAAGAAACAAAAATTATAGTGAAAGTGGTACTGGGATTGGGAGGAGAACATGTAAGCACTGCCTACTCAACCCTTCCTCCATTAAATTGTTTCTTGGGCCTTTGCAACCTGGGGCAATCAAACAAGGAAAATCTGAAGAATTCAGCTCATGCTTTAAAACATGCTTTTGAGATTGTGATACAGCCCCCATTCAGGTGTTGTCTTTTTTCACATTGGCAGAATCAAGTAAAGAACTATGCCAGAGGGATTATCACTGGCACTTCATTTTGCTGTCATTATTAGGACTCCAAAAGTTGAATGGCAAATGTCTAAAGCAGGGAGCCTCTATCTCTGAGCAGCTCCTGAAGTAATTTAAAACTGTGAGTAGTCTCCCTAAGTAGAGGAGGCTCCACACCTCAGAGTTCGGTTCTCACAGTGAAAGACTGAGAAAGAGGGAGGGCCTGACATGCTGGTAGGGGCATGGCTTACTAGCATCCCTTCTCAACTTGCACACAATTTTACTCAAGTCAGGGACATAGCCAGGATTTTAGGAAGGGGGGGTCCAGACAAAGTGCCACCATTATAATGGGGCTTGAGTGCGGCGGTGCAGCAGCACGCACCATTCATTTTTCTAACGGAAGGGGGGTCCGGACCCCAAGACCCCCCCCCTTGGCTACGTCCCTGCTCAAGTGAAGAAAGAGAACACCTGAATAGGGTTATACAAATCAAGCAAAACAGCCTGATTCCATTCCACTTTATAACAAGCGACAACTATGATTCAAAGAGTGGGTGTCAAACAGCTTAATAAGCCACAGTAACATTTTGTGTAATAGTGCACTTCATTGGGGAATATGAGGAAAATGTTCTGCAACCCGTGGCAAAACCATATGCACCTGTAGCTTCAAGCCTCCATTTTCTGAAGAAGCAGATGATAGAACTTTGATTCTTATATCCTTCAAAGGATAATACTGCCACCCAAACAAGTCATGGCATGCCTCATAATATAGGCTTCTAAAGAGAAGGGAGACGGCACGGCTCTGTATAAGACACTCTCACCATGATGTTTGAATTAACTGTAAAACTATCTTTTCTCTGTGGGTGGGGTGTGATGTTGAAGGCTCCCTATGCTGAAACACTAGGAGACTTCCTTTCCAGGAAAAGATTACAGTGACAGCGTGGGGTTGGCTGCAGTGAGCCTGGGTTAGGTCTGGTTAGGCTGGAGGAGATGCCCATGCTCACCTTGAGGTCACGATACACCACAAAGCGGTTGTGCATGTGCTCCAGCCCCAGGATGATTTCTGCTGCGTAGAAACGCATTTCAGTCTCAGAGAAAACCCCATGCTGAGAGAGGTGATAATGCAGGTCACCTCCTGAAAGAAGCAGAAAAGAGACCATGTGATGCAAACAACTTGGGCATAATCAGAGGTAAAGAGTAGAGAGACGACAATGGAAGCTAGGATATTGCTAGAGAAGGACATGAAGGAGGAAGAGGAGGAAGAACAGGAGGAGGAGGAGGAGAAGGGAGCACCTACAGGTAGGGTTCTGGCTCTCACCATTCATAAGGTCCAGGATGAAGCTGAGCTTGTCAGGTGTTTGGAAGGCATAGGACATGCACACGATGAAGGGGCAATCCTGGTAGAGACATGAGGAACAATGTCACAACAGAAAAAAAGGGGGGAATGAATCACAAAGTAGGCATGTGCAAACATGTGAATGCTTTTCCTGTTACATGTTATGTGCCATCTCTGCTCACACCCATATCCCACTTTGCCTACTGCCTATTCTACACTGCCTATTCATATCCTTGCTGCTTATCCTAGACTTCCCTTCTTCAGTCTCCAATACACCCTAGCACATACTGGCTATGTACCACATTCTCCTACACACACACATTTGGCAAGCATGAGAGATAGGGTTGTGCAACATCACTCAGCCTCTTGCCTCACACATGAATGCTGCCTCTTTCACTTGCTGTCTCGTCCCATAACCCCTCACTCCCATTCTGTCATTTCTGCAGCCTGCTTTGCACCAACTCCTACACAACCATCACACAATCTTCCTGCTTCTCTCTCTCCCTCTCTGTAAGACAGACAGACACACACACACGTCATGAACACCCACAGTGGGTTTCCACCTCCCTTTGTGCAGATTACACATCAAGCCACCTTCCTGCTCTCCCCTCCTCTGTGTACTTCATGTACTTCTGATGCCCTGCTCCTGCCTTCACTCTCACTGTACTGCCTCTCCCCCCTTTCTTGCGCATAATATTCACTGTGCTGCCTACACACATCCCAGCCCTGCTGCTAGTTTACTGCAGGCATCACACACCCAGCCACATGCTCTGTGCCACCTCTTCCTTCTCAGTGCACACACTGTCCTCTCTCTGAATGGGTTGACATATTCCCCAAAACACCTTCCGTGTCTCTACTGGCATTAGTCAAAGTTTGGCTGCCAGTAAAATGCATCTGTATTGCTTGTGTATTTTGCTACCTTTCTGGTTTTTTTTATTTTCTCCAACTCCAGCTTCTTAGGACAGCCAAACTCACCCCAGTGCTGACAAGCGATAGCATGATGCGCTCATTTAGAGCCAGTGTCTCCCCCTGCTTCATTTTAATTCGCTTCTTATCCAGACACTTCATGGCATACCTGTTGAGAAAAAGAAGAGTCAACAGCCTGCTGTTATATTCCTCCTATGTCTCACTAGTGATGTCACTATGTTAGAAATCATCTTTGCTGGCACCACTTCACACAGAAGTTGAATATCCAGTTCATCTATTTCCACTGTGCAGCTTCAGAATAACACAGCACACCTCTATCTGCCTGAACAGAATCTTGAACCCCCTGCTATGACCACAGCAGATTTCTCCAAACCCTTACATTTTTCAAGTTAAAAATCTCTATGGTGGCTTCTGTGGTTTTCTGAGCTCCTCATTTACCTCCCTAGCATCTGTAAACTGTCTGTCCTGCTAATGACTGGATTAAATCAGATTTATCCTTACTGGTAAATTTTCCTGCCAGCTAGTTATCAGGATGTGAAAGGTCAGAGTTTCACTCTTCATTGTATTTGTCTTAGCAGAACAGCAGCTTGGATGAATTAATTTGGAGAAGGTCTGGACCACATTATTAACCCACCCCATAGCAGAGGAACTGCAGGGTAAAGTCAAGTCCATGGCTGACATGCCATGATATAACCATTGTGTAGATTAGTCAAGATATCACCGAGGTGCAATTACGCTTCTCCACATACAAGTATTCTCTTTTCCTACAGCACTCTCTTCGCTGTTTCCAGCCCTTTTTAGTTTGTGGTGACTGGACAAGAATTATGTGGTTACTGAAAAGAAAATGAAATCCTGGGCCCACAGTGGGTGAAGGATTGCCTTTTTCCACACATATCTGCCTGAAAATTAAGATCTTTGAGGGAGGGCTTTCTGGTGATTACTTGAGAGAGTGCCTCTTTGGTGGCGACATCCTAATTATGTAATACAGCAATAGCAAGTACATTTCTATACTGTTTATCAATGAACTAGCACCCCCTAAGTGGTTTACAACGTGTAAGCCAATTGCCCCCAACAAGCTGGGAAGTCATTTTACCGACCTAGAAAAGGATAGAAGGCTGAGTGGACCTTGGAACCCTCCCCTAACATCAAACATACAATGTTATGGCAGCAGTATAGACATTTAAGCACTGTGCCACTGGGGCTCCTTTTAAATGTGTTTAACTGGTTAATTTCATTTTAGGTACCAGGTGACATTTGTCCTGTCCTCTCAAGATTTTAATGGCATTTGAACTGCTTTTTAAAGTACATCTGTTTCATTTTGGCTCTTGTTTAAAGAGCTCCAGCTTCATTTTATAGACTGCTGCCTGTTACTATTTGTATTTTCTTGTTTTACTATGCTTGATTGTCTGTTGTTTCACTTAGCTCCCAGCTGCCTTTAAATTTTAGTGAATGAATATACTGAGACAATACCACTACACAGGCAGTCATTGTTTTCCCCAACACTTCATACACTTCTTGGAGGACTCTGCACTAGCACTGCCTGCACATTCCCAGAAAACAGTCAAACTGTTAAAATGACTCTGAGAAGCATGCTTGCAGCTGGGTTCAGAGTGATGACAGTGAGGGAGGGGGTGTTTGGTTGCACTGGTTTTCAGGACCAATTGACTGAGAGTTGAACTATTTAGATATAGCCAATCTTCTCTACTTTCAAGAGCCAGTGTGATGTAGTAATCTGAGTGTTGGACTAGGATTCTGAAGACTAGAGTTCAAATCCCTGCTTGGTCACTGAAACCCAGTGGATGGCCTTGGGCATGTTGCACACTCTCAGGCTCAGAGGAAGGCAAAGGCAAAATCCCACTGAACAAATCTTGCCATGAAAACCCCATGATCGGTTTGACTCAGGGTTGCCATAAGTAGGAAATGACTTGTAGGCACACCACCACTTCTACTTTCACTGCAGCTAGGCAGAAAAATGTCTATATAGAGTTATACAGTGGACCCCTTTTATACGCTGGGGTTTGGTTGCAAGATCTCCTGTGGATAACAACATTCATGGATGCTCAAGTCCCATTAAATATAATGACATAGCAAAATGGTGTCCCTTATAAAAAATGGAAAATCAAGGTTTGATATTTGAAATTTATCCTTTTTTTGAATATTTTCAAACCGTGGATGCTTGAATCCGTATATAAAAAATCTGTGTATAAGAAGGGCCGACTGTACGTTGCATAAGAGTATACAGAGTATATTATAATCGGGTCTAAATACAAACAGCCACTACTAGCAAAGGAGAAATAACTACATGTACAGAGATGTCACCCCCCTATTGGAAAATGCTGGCTAATGTGCCATGAGGAAAAGATTTCAGGTACTGAACGTGCTTCCCTGCTGAGCCTCTTCCCGCAGGATTCTCACACAATTTGATCAAGCAATCTTGAACTTTACATTTTGCCCGTGTCTGCTTTCCGGCAGCCGTAGACCTCGCCAAAGCCTCCACGTCCAATGATTCGGTGGACGCTGAAGTCATTCATGGTCAGCTGGGTTCCACAGGTCAGGGCAATTTTTAGAAAACGGGGGGGGGGGGGAGAAAGAGAAAAACAAAAACGTTAACATGCTGTGGGCACTATTTTGTCCTCTAACATAGTAGTAGGAACACAGAGGACAGTTGATGATCTCAAGCTTGCAGGAAGCAGGGCCTAGTATTCCTAGATCTGAATAGACTTTTGGTTGTACGTTCTTCACCTCAAATCACAGTTGTTTGGACCTCCTCTCACACCCTGCTTTTAAATCATAACTCAGGAGTATCTTGCACTGTGTGAAGGCAAAATAGATTTGTCTTAGGACAAGGGTTGTGAAGCTGTGGTCCTCTAGATGTTGTTAGATATCAGTCAGCATGGTCAGTGGGAGTTGTAGTCTGAGAAAATCTGGAAGGCCGCATATTGCCCACTAGGATATTGGATGCTTGGCTGGCTTCACTGTTCAAGCTCTCCTCACTGAAATTCTCAAGCTCACTTATCAAATGATGACCACAGCTAAAACTGTCAGAGCTTTCTGAGGTTGGGGTTAATTTTCTCTCTACCAATGCTCTGCAAACCCTGCACTCTCTGCATGATGAAGCAGACACAGGCAGGTTTATGCTTAGTATCTCTGACAGCTCTTTCCTTATCACCACAAGCCTCAAGAATGCCCTCCCAACCTGAGGCACTCACATGGATATTCAGCTCCACATTCTTCCACTGGCAGAAGCGTGTGAATTTGTCACTAAAACAGAACAGAGTGAGGAAGAATGAGAAAGAACACAGATGTACCCTCTGTCATACATGTGTGTGCAGGTACACACCACACCCCCACCTTCAATCTCCAATGAGTATAGCACTCTTCTCAAAAGCAACTTCATCATACCATTCTGTTAAGCCTTCTCAAGTCTGAAAGTTCCCATTTACAGAGACTCTTTCATCCCAGTATTCTAGATGTGGGCATGGAAGAAATATAATGTAGTGGGTATAGGTGAAGTAAAATGTATTTTTTTAAAAAATGCCACTTGTATATCCCCTTTCCTCCAGTGATTTCAAGGAGGCATATATGCCTCTTCATTAAAAACAGTCCTGTGAGGTTGGTATTTATTTATGGAAGTTTACACAGAAGCCAGTCCCATTATGTTTCACATCACTTATTTCTACACAGGTGTATACAGCATTGCTGCCTTACAGGTAGACCCAAAGGACAGTCACTCAGAAAAAGGAGAGGGAGTCTGTGGGGCACTGTATTCAGTGGGCCTTACTCTCAAGTAAATCTGTAAATTTTAAAACAGTGCTATCTTACTTTATCACCTTCAAAAAAATGTGCCCTTCCCCACAACAAACAGGGAGATGATGTTTGCTTGCCTCTCCGTATGGTTCCTTATACCATTCCCCAGAAATAACTCACTAGTGTTATCTAGACATTTCTATCCCATCATATCAGATATCTCAGCCATGTATTCTGCAAGAAAGCAAGTCACCAACCCATACACGACACTCTCTAAGCTGATAATAAATTCACTTTGCCAAGGATCAGTAGGAATTGAGTAACTCTGAAAATTCATCAAAGTACAAAAAAAAAAGGAAGGGGGGAATGAAACCTGCTGTGTGTGTTGAGGAGAGAGGAACAAACAGTGAAGAAGGGATTAAAGGGGGAAATGAAATGATGTATTTTAAAAAGAGGCATAGCTAAGCTTGCTGGAATCCTGAACCCAACACATTTTGCTTCAAGTCACATTTACAAATAAGGCCACACTTCTCAGCACTCACCTTTCAATGAACTTCTGGAAGACAGTCCCATTCAGACACTGGCAGATCTCTTCAATGTATGGCTGGTGAAAGAGTAGGTGGACAATGATAACATTAACCTGCCCACTCACCTGCCCTGTTTCTCATCAACATGGCTCCATGTCAAAATCCTTTGCCATGCAGATGCATGAGAACATCAACAGCAAGTGCTGTAGCAAACACACACTTGACTGGGGTCCAGTTTCTCTAGTTCTGGTAGTGTGAAAAATGAGGTTTTTCAACTATATTGTAGGTCACTCTTACACACTGGTAAGTATTACCTGTAGTGGCCACAGTTCATGTCCTCATAGATTTCTGCTTTATACCTAGAAGCTAGTTGTAAAAATGCTGGTGATCCCAATCATGGGGCAAACGAGATCTAGACTGGATGAGACCACTCTAGTCTGCGGAGAAGGACTTACCTGGAACAAATCAGGTGGCACTTGCTTTTTACTGAGGCGGCTCTGCACATACTCCGTGGCTGTTTTGGAGAAGGGCTGTGAGATGACATAGAAAAAGAGATGAACCTGGATGTACACCAACTGTCCAACTTTTCCATCCTATTTAAGATATAGCTTCGGGCAGCGAGCAAACATGTCAACAAGGAGGAGAAGAGGAAAAGAGAATTGGACTTCTGGTTGCTCTGCATCTCTTAAAGCAAGTTGTTCTGATACAGAAGTGTGGGTGCACAACCTATGTGACCATGCAGTTGTTTTTGAACTGCACCACCCACTAGCCCTAGCCAGCATGGCAATGGAGTGGTGATGAGAGATGCAGTGTAAGACCTGGAGGTCTACAAGCTACCCCATTTAATAATAATAATAATAATAATAGTAATAATAATAATAATAAATGATAAAATATTTATTTGTATCTCGCCTCTCCCTTTTGAGGATCGAGGCGGGTAACAGCAAGAATTAAATTTATTCTAAAGAAATGGGGAACAACAGTCAATCTACTGTTGCCACTACAGCAAAGCCAGTACACTTCATGATTTGCTATCCTAGGTGGCTGCCTATGACCAGAGCTTGGGGACATTATCTTTTTGGGCTACAATTCCAAAAATCCACTCAGCCAGTATAGCCATTGATTGTACAGGAGGAGACTGTGGAAGTTTTAGACTAAAAAGTAAGCTCTGCCTAACACTTCACCAAGAGTAAGGCCAGCCCTAAACACAAGAAAGAGACACTATCTTCAATGGTAGATGAAAAATAGGGAAAGAGAGCCTGGGATGGGCTGTTCTCAGGGAGTCCTGTGTGCATTTCAGTGGGTACTCACTCAAAAGTATTTATTTATTTATTTAGGTATTTATACCCCGCCCTTCAGCCCTAATGCCTCTCAGAGCGGCTTACAATTATTATTTTTAATCAGACAGTTCCCTGCCCTCAGGCTTACAATCTAAAAGACACAAAACAAAAGGAGAAGGGAATGGTGGAGGGAAAGGGTATGAGGTCCAGTGGTTCTTCCCTCCCTCTGAGATCTGTACCAAGGCAGATGGATTGGAGGGAGGGCTCTTCCTTCTTCCAGGCTAGCCCTGATGGAGCTGGACCTGCCTGGTGAACTCCCTCTCAGGCCGGCGGATGGCAGTTATGGAGGGCAAAGTCTCTTCTTCCAGGCTAGCCCTGATGGAGCTGGACATGCCTGGTGAATTCCCTCTCAGGCCTGTGGTGGTACTTCATGCTGGTGGCCAAAAAAGCCAATGCAGATCTAAGTTGTATCAACAGGAATATAGGCCTGTTACAGACTGCCAAAATAAAGCTGCTTCGGGTCTCTTTGGAGATATGCTATTTAAATGATGCATGGGTCCTAAGAATCCGGAAGCTGCACCAAAGCTGCACTCCAGTGCTTAGGAATGGAGTGTGGCTTTGGTGCGACCTCCGGACTCTTAGGACCCAAGCATCATTTAAATAGCATACCTCCAAAGAGACCCGAAGCAGCTTTATTTTGGCAGTCTGTAACAGGCCATAGTATCCAAATTTAGAGCTAATCTACACCTAAGTGTGTTATGCAAACTGCTGGAGATTTTCGCACATTCACATCGATGATTGTCTTCACTTTCCTGTGCAAATTTTCAGATATTTGCAGCTATTCAACCCCCCCCCACTTCTGAATCCATTTGAACAGACAGGCAGCCATATGTGCAATAATAGACATTTCTGCAGATTGCCACGGATCATCTGATAAAAACTGCTAAGACTTTTTCTGCAGAGTTTAAGAGTCCTCCCCTCCGGCAAAAAGCCCGAACTCCTGCAAATCATCTCATTCTATTTGTCTGGGATTAGGAGTATTTTAATCATGTAGACTAGCCCTGAGAGAAGTTAGAGTACAACTAAATTATGTTTTGGTTAGACCTCAGCTGGAATACTGTGTCAACTCCTGGGCACCACAATTTGAGAAAAGCAGGAAATATGTCCAGAGGAGGGCAACCAAGATGGTAACAGGTTTGGAAACCAAGCTCTATAAGGAATAGCTAATGGAGTCAGGTTTAACTTGAAGGGATGACTAAAACAACCTGAAGGGATACCATGCAGAAGCTTGCCCTCTAGTGCTCCAGAGAGCAGGACACAGAATAAGGAATTTAAACTGCAAGAAAGGGGATTTCATATAAACATTAAGAAGAACTTACTACAAATAAGATCTGCTGAACAATGACTGTCTTGGAGGGCGGTATATTCTCCTTCATTGGAGGTCTTTAAACAGAGATTGTATGACCCTCCTTCAGCAGGAGGGTGGATTAGATGGCCTTTGGGTTCACATCCAACTCTATGATTCTATGGCTAGCTCCTCCCAATCAGTCTGTGTAGAATTATGTTTTCAACAATCCCATTCAAGGTGCTTAAAACATGGTTTTTACATCAGTTGCCAAGAGACTTGTCAGACTCTCCTACATGACAGATAGCATGCAGAACACTCACGTGAGAGCAGGACAACAGCTCCTTCATGATATATGTGTCAAAGATTTGGCGACTCTTAATAGCTCGGTCCTCATCGGAATCCAGCTTCTCATACTTTTTAATCTGGAGAGAATGGACAAAGTCACTTCAAAGGCAAAAGGCAACAGAGTTCTAGTAATGTGATCCTTCCCACAACAGACTCCCTATAGACAAAAGATGTAGCACTGATGTCTTCAGCATCCAAAGAACCTGAAACGTGCGCTTGCAGAAAAGGTTTCAAAATATATTTTCTTAGCATACAGTATTTCCCCCTATAGTTAGAAAGGTACAGATACAGGTAGTGGCGTCAACAAAAATGGCACAGAAGTAATGTGACAGGAACTTGATTTAGACAGTGAGTGAAGGAATTTGATAGCACAATGACAGTTCACAGTAAACCAATTCACTTCTTCTCTTCCTTGATTGTTTTACATCTATTTTTAATTTCTTTTTAAAAATTAAAACAGATGAAGCCCTATATACGTAACACTTTATATTATAAATATATATAAATATATAACACAGGACTCTTGTCTGGCTTTTGGCCCTATAAATCACATATATGAACTTTATAGTCCTCCAGATATCTTCTACCAGCCCCGGCCAGCATCTCCAGGGGTGGCGAGGAATTCTGGGAGCTACAGTTCAACAACTGAAGGAGCACAAAATTCCTATCCCTGAAATAAATTAAATATTTTGGTCATTTTGGGAGATTTTGACAAACCTACTATCTAGGTCACAAATCAGAGATTCTTCACGTACCTCTACTTTCTCAGCTAAACATAAGAAATTGTCTCTCACTTATTTCCCCTTGGGCTTTTCATTCAGCTTCACTGCAGTGAACAAGACTCCACTTATGCAGTCAAACGGACAGATGATGGGTGTGAGAAACCACTGTTGCTTCACACCTCAGAATATGCTAGATATTTAAAAGGTTCACTGAGAACATATAGGTTGGGATCTAACCAATTAAATCTTCTAAGCAACATTCTGCACTGTGCAGAAGATTTAAAACCGTAGGCTCCATCCCCTGTCATGTGAAAGCAACAGGATTTCCTTTCTTCTCTCTACACTTCCAACCTGCTGGAGGAGACCTGAGGAGTTGAAGGTGATGAAAGTGGAGCAGGAGGATCCATTCCATTAACATATGCTCCACTTACCAATGGACAGCACTGGATGCACCACATGTCCATTCCCCATCTCCCTCCTTCTGGAATAGACATGTTTCACTTCTGAAAAGGACTTCTTATCATCTTGAAACTAGTTTGGGTGAAGGGTCTCTCCCCATCCCAAAGGAGGTAACTGAACCCTTTGTGTGCCAGGCCCAAGAAAGAAATCCTGGTTTAAATACACTGGAGGAATAAGAATATACTTGTCTGACAATCAGAGCCTCACCTCTTCATAGAATTCCACCAGTGGTTTGGCTTCTTCCACCTGATTCAAGCAGAAGTCTCGGAACAGCAGGAACCCTAGGAAATACACAACAGTTTTCAACAGCTGGAGACAGACGTTCCTCTACTTCCTTCCTCAAAGTTAGTTAGTTGCTCCAGTCTCTAGATGTGGGGTAGGCAACTTGTCCTGGTTTCACAATCAAACAAAAATAAAACTGGATATTATTTTCTTTCCAATTTCTTTTTTACCCAGCTTTTAGTCTTTCAGAAGTTGGGAATGGGAGAAGTAAAACTGCCATATTTGGGTTCATTTTAAGGTAAAAAGAATAACTTTTTTAAAATGGGAGGGGCTTCTGGGAGCTCAGGAAATGTCCTGGATTGATTCAGGGGTGGCATGTGGAGCTGCACTTTTCCTAACTTTGTTCTAAAACATGGGTAGGGACTTCTTTCAGCCCAAGGGCAACTCTTGGAAAGTGTCAGAGGACCAAACCCCAATCTTGTAGTGGTTTGAGCACTGGAATAGGACTCAGGAAACCAAGGTTTAAATCCTCGCTTGGCAGTGTAAGCCCATTAGATGACCCTGGGCAAGTCAGACTCTCATAGCTTCAGAGAAAGGCAAAGGCAAACTTTCTCTGAACATATCCTGTCTAGATAGGGTTGTCCAGTGATAGGATCACCTTAGGGCCACCATATTTATCATATCTTTTTCTCCTCAACATTTTGTTTATGTTTGCAAAACGCAAAAAGACAGAAGTGCAAGGAAAAAACTGGAGGATTAGAAATGGAAGATCACATCCTCTCAATCCCTTGTAAAATTGTGTGAAAGAGGAAAGGCAACTGCCCAATAAAAGCCTCATCTGGAAGCACTCCAAGTCAAAACCTGGATGTTCCGTGTGTATAAATGTATGTGTGTGTGTTTGTGTGTGTGTGCGCACGCACGCGCGTGCGCGCACACACACACACACTAAGGAAACAGGACACAATGCTGCTGACATGGCAAAGCCACTTTTTTTTCATCTGCAGGTAAACAGACCATAGGAGACAAAAGGCAGAAGCTACAGTCGCTCATTTCCACAACACTTTTTAAAAAGATATATGCAACATTTCAGAGTTGTAACCTGGCAACCCCATAATACAGGATTGTGGCGATGCCCGGCCACATGTGTTTGTCTATGCAGGATCTGGTATTCAAAGACACACTGCCTCCAAATATGGAGGTTTCAGCTTACAGCTGGTGATGGATGTCTCTTCCAACAAACTGTCTTATCTTTTTTTAAAAAAAGCTATCTGAGCTGGTGGCCATTATTACATTTTTAATGGGTAAAGACACTGTGCCTTTAGCAGCAATGTAAGAGGGAAAAATCAATTTATTGGAAGAGATTTTTTTAACCATAACAGATCACCACACTGAAGAAAGTTTCATCTCTTAACTTTTGCCTGTTAAACCACCAATATGGATAATGAGCCTTCATGCAAAACTAGCAACTGCAGACACCTAATTTATTTTTAGAGTCATAAATACACATTTTAATATTCTTCTTGTTTTTCTCAGAATGTACAATAACTTTATAGGCTAATTTAGAAAAACCTAGGATTTCTTATATGCCCACTAAACTTTAAAAACAGGAGAGACTTTTCCTCACCATTTGCTCTTGTCAAGAAAGGCTTCATGTGCTTAATTTTACAAAGCTGAATTAAATGCACAGGAGCAAAGCCAGTAGTAGATTGCTTGGGTTTGCTGTTCCCTCTGTCAAAGCTTGTCTTCACAACTCACACATGCTAGAAAGTTACTGTAACCTAAGCATATTCATGTACAATAAGTGACAGAAGCCTACTTGTTAGTCTTAACAAGTGACTGACCATACCTTCACAGTCTGTCTATATGTACATCTCCTTAAAAAATTATAATGAATGAAGTAGCCTGTCCGTAATCTTAAAACATAGACAATACAGACATTCAAACTACCAACAGCAAGTTATTAAATGAAAAGGGACAGTTGAAGAAAAGTGAACCCCACATTTGGGGGAACAGCTGCTAACTTCTCAGTCATACATAGATGAACTTCCACCTCTCCTCCCTCCCAGGCTGAGGGATGTGGTCCTCAGCATCCACCTCTGTTTGTGGCTAAACGGTTCTTGCTTCGAAACCCTTCCCCCATGTTATGCATGCCCCATGCCCAGGTGAGAGGGGAGAGAAGCAAAGCCAAAGGACAGTTGGGAAAACAGCGGGGAATAAGGAGCATGCTTGGGCTGGGGGTTTAAAAACGGGCCATGTCATGCAGAAACCACAAGTGGGTGTGGGAGGAAGCAAGAGTGTTTCCTGTTGGGGCGGGGAGTAGCAACGGAAAAGGGAAACAGTCTTGCAAGCAGACGCCTGGCACAGTATGGACAACAGACCAGTGTCGCCCAACAAGTCCTTTGCCAGTTTGCCACTCAAGCCTCGCTAACCTGTATTTTCCTCAACTTTTATCTAGCTAGTTCTGTTTGCCACAACCTCCTTTCAGCTATTCCTAACCAGGGCTTCTTGATGATTCTGTTTTCTGATAAAGACAAAGTGGCAGGATGTGGGTGGCTTTTAACCCTTCTTTCCACACAGGTCTTTAACAAACTAACAAACAGAAATTGAGCAGGTGAAGTTTTCTCCATCCTTCAATTTACTAATTTACTGGGGAGTAAAAGCTCCTTCAGTAGCTAAATTATATAGGGCTGAGATTTTTTTTTAAAACTTTTTTTCAATATTGTAGCTGTTTTAAATGTAATACTGGGTGCTGGATTTGAAAACACAATAAAAAATGTCATACCACATACAGTTCTTTCACAAATTTTATATTTTTATCAATTCAGTTGTTATTCAGCTTTGATTAAGTGTGAATATGGATGTTCAAGTTCAATTTCTTTTAGTGCTTTTGAACTTATTTTTGTGTTTCATATCAGAGAACTGAAGTGTTTTGCAAATCTATCAGAAGACTTTAATCCCTTTCTTACTCTTTGCAGGATAATACTTTGCAGGATCATTTCATTCAGTCACATATAACACCACAGAGACATTAAAGTAAGTTATGTGAAAACTGTACATGACAGAGCAAATTTGAGGTCATTTTTGGATTTAGAATGCCAAATTCTTATAAAGCCATCATACATTTAAAAAAAGTTTTTATGACTCTTAACTTTTCACGCTGGTGTTACTTCCGCCCTGTGCATCTGTTAACAGCACAAGAGCCCTACCCTGCCATTCCTACTTCTTAATGAGCTAATGTATTATTAAGAACTGCCCAGAAAGGGAATTTCACCAAATGCAGAATCTCTGCTGCTTACTCTGATGAGAAAAGATACAGATGATGATACAAGAGCCCATGGGAGGGAGGGGATTTATGGTTAAAAAAAAAGTCCCTAAAGCAGGGATGGGGAACGTAGACCCTCCAGATGGTATTAAACTTATTTGCCATAGTCAGCCTGGCTAAAGGTGGGATAGGATGCAAGTAATACTGCATCAACATCTGGAAGGGCCAAAGATGCACCCGTTGCCCCAGAAGGAAAACACCCTCAGGCCTTAATCCAGGGTTGGGGAATGTATGGCTCTCCAAATGCTGCTGGGTCCCACCATCCCTTGCCAATAAATGTGCTGGCTGTGAATGGATCTGAATGGTATTACAGTCAATAACATTTGGGGAACCACATATGCATAGCCACGCCTTAGCCTACTCAGGTGCTTTAAACTATTTTCGTTTCCAATATCCCTTAAGAAAAGAAAATGGTCCCCAGATTACCAATAAAAACAGAACAGGCACTCCCACAGGCTACACAAGAGGAAGCAGAATTTTTTTGCTTACGTTGGCAAATCCTTCCCCAATCCCCCATTTGTCTAGCTCTCACTTCATCTCTTCTAAGGATTTTATGGTTTTACAAAATGTGTTTCGTAAATAAGGTTAACCATACCCAAAGGAGGACAGGTTTCTACAGCTTATTTCAGGCAAGAAAATTCTGATGTTGCACAATGTTTATTACCTTTGCAGAATAATGCCATCAAGGCCAAGGCCACACTGCAGAAAAACTTGGCTTATTGTCGGGGCTTCTAGATCCACAGGGAGGATGAGCTGTCAGCACAACCAGCAGCAGTGTCCATACACTTCTTTGGGTAAGCAGCTTGCATGGCTCAAGATGCTTCCTCTTGTCCTCTTTTACCCATCCACTGACCCCGCCCCCCAAGCCCACACTGGCACGCAGTCCACACACGCAGGGATTTCTCTGGAGTTTCCAGTCTGATTTGGAGCAAATTGGGACTCTATTTACTCCACAGACTTGCCTTGAAGCATGGATTGGACCTGTGTTCTGCCCATCTGGGCCCTGTAAATTGGCTAAACAGGTCAGTATTGGAACAGGGTGGGAACATTTCTTTTCCTCCTTGCGGACACAACCTAAGAGGCCTTGTCTTCCAAAATTCCTTCTTACATACAACTATTAAAGGTACAGAATTACTGCCCCACTCTGCATCTACCAACATAACCAGAAGAGAAAATACCTAACATGTTTCAGAAAATGCTGTGATTCCTTTATCAGGGACAGGCTGCTATTGAGTTTGTGCACTCTGCCAGTGTTTGAGGACTTCTCAAAGGTGGACTGGGTGCACAAACTTATCAGCCTGTCCTTCATTAAAGAATCAGAGTATTTTCTGAAATGCACTGGGCATTTTCAGGTAAGTACAGTTGGCCTTTCTAATACACTGATTTTTTATACACAGATTTAAGCATACACGGTTTGAAAATGTTAAAAAAAAGTATAAATTTCAAATATCAAACGTTGATTTTCCATTTTTTATAAGGGACATCATTTTGCTATGTCATTATATTTAATGGGACTTGAGCATACACGGATTTTGTTATACACGGGGGATCTTGGAACCAAACCCCAGCGTATAACATGGATTTACTGTACAGATATACTGGGGAATGTATTTCTCTCCTGGATTTGTTTGCTTTAAGTACCTATCTTATTTCCCTAACCATTCTTCTTCTTCTTCTTCTTCTTCCTAACCTGGAGGGTCCCTACATCCTTTGAGGAACTGTGTGTAAACCAGTGATCCACAACACAAAGATCTTGTATCTAAAATATGACTTAAAACAACACTCCAATCCCAGTGGGAGAAATGAATAGAATCTTACCTTAAAAAACAAAAGTTTATCGAAAATGTGATAGTTTGCTAAAGTAACCACTTTGCAAGTGGTTGCTTTAGCAATCTATTGATTTTTCGATCAAGTTTATTTTAACAACAACAACAACAACAACAACAACAACAAAACGGAAACAAGCAGCACTGGGGGTGTCTCTGGGGAGGGATGGTACACACCCCTCTGCCATTTGTCCCTCCCTCAGAAAAAGAATCGATTATGATCTGGCGTTCCCACTTATTGGGCATGCTTCAGAATTGATTTTTCTCAACAAAAACCCCCACTTTTAAACTAGTGTCAGGAAACCTCAGGTTATTTGTGTTTGCCGCTTCTTTCCTCCTGGAATCGATCCAATAAGAATCGGAAGCAGTTTCAAATGAGAATGAGGGTCATTTGCCCCGAATCCCGCTTCAGAGGAAACTGCAGTGGGAATGACCACCCCCCCCCCCAGAAATCTTTTTCAGATCAGAAACTGGAATCCAAACAGGAGGTCAAAATCATACATTGAGTAAGTCACCTCCACAACAGATCTGCAGACACTCAGTCCTAAAAGTTTCACAGATACAGTATTTTCTCTCTCTGCTAGGCCCACCAGACCTCAGAAAAGTGTGTCTGTTTGAAGTCATGACCAAGGCAAAGTTCATTTCATACTCACCAATCTTCTGACAAAATATCTTTTCAAAGGTCACTTCACCCCGGTCCTCCAGGTATTTCTGCATAACACTGCGGATACTGTCAGGAGAGAAAGCACAGAATGGAAGTGAGCTTGGGAAGCCCCTTTTTATCTTGACATGTTCATCTCTAGACACATTTTGCTTAAAGACAAGGTAAGGTGGAGCCTAGCCAATTTAGTCTTGTAGATACCACATCAGACTTTGTTATTTTTGCTGCAACACACAGAAAGTGTTGCTCCTCCAAAGGTTGTTCCTTCAAAAGCAGCTTTCTTTAATCTTGTGCCCACTAGGCACTGGGCAACACTAAGATATCATCCACTGATCAGAATGCCTAATGGTTCTGCTGGAGGACAAAAGGAATGAGCCCAACACCTCTAGAAGAAAGCTGCTTTAAAGAATCATTCTCAACTACATCATCAGCAAAAAGCTTGCAGAGGGATTCTAAGAAATACAATTAAAAAAATAACTTCCCCAGAGTCTGGGATATAGCCACTACTGGATATTCTAGACTTCACTCCTCTGGTTTTATAAAGGGTGTTGTTCTTCCCTGAAACTAATTAGAAGCAGAACCAAAAAGATTAAAAGGGCAATCTCTCATCCAAACAGGTAAGAAAAGGGATGTTTGTTTTCAAAAAAGATGCAGCCCAGACATACGATTCTCAGGTCAATAGCTCTTTCTCAAACCTGTGGATGGTGGTACATGATGACTGTTCTTAGTTGGCAGAGCAATTTGTTTGGTTTTTAAAAAGATCTGGCTCTTCTAGATTGACACAAACATCTAGATGATTTGGAACAGAAACCAATTGAAAAAGCTTCAGACCAAAAAAAAAGCAATTAAAAAATTGACCTGAGTAAAAGGAAATGGGAAAACTCCTCACTAGAGTATCAGACAATCCAGTATAGAGGCTAGGGGAGCATATATTGAATCCACTCAGTTTCACTGAAGGTCATGTTTGTTTGCCCCTTCCACTTAGTTTTTGTTTCTAACAGGGCTGGGGAGTAGGAGTAAGGAGTAAAAGGATTTTACGGGAGTAGGATATATTTGTTACTTCTTATTCCTGTTATTATATTGTACATGCAGACAACATTTTTATTTTTATTTTTTATTGAGGAGTATAATAGGAGTAACATTAAGAAACAATATCTTACTCTGGAGTAGGACAAGGAGTAACCCCCAAATCACCACTACTCCCCAATCCTGGTTCCTATCTAATGATCAAGAAAGCAATACATACATACACATATAAAACGCCAAGCAAGAAATATCCTTGGATAGAGAATGAACCTGCAATTTCAAGGTCCAAAAGTACACTGACTAATTTCAAAGATGAGTTGGCAAGACTTCTATCTGGCAGCAGAGAAAACACTATAGACTGTCTGGCTGCAAGATAGAATGCCATGCTGGGTTAATATATGACAAAGAACTGGAACTCAGTTTTGTAGCAGTTTGCTGTGGATTTTTTTCCTGAGATGGGCTATGACCTGATTTCTCTTTTAGATATTAACTGCCTGAACAGCACATATAGCACCCCTGTGGTGAAATTTTCATTCCTCTCCCCCCCTTTGCCCCCATGGCAGATAACATCTTCAAGCGTAAGCACTTGTATCTTAATCATAAGCATAGCAGAAAAGTAGCCTTAGCATATTCTTCATTCAATTCTAATTGCGTTTATTTGAAAATTCCATGGAATTATTTTCAGCTATTTGCTTCTAACACTGTTTACTTATAAGGAAGGTCTACAGACATAAGGAGGATTTGCTCACAATGACGTATGCTTACATTTACAATGCTAGTCCACTTCTAGAGGGAAGCTTTTGTGAAAAGGTCTTGTCAGTTTTTAGAAACTAGCTTATTGGATCACTTGACAAGTGTTGCAAAGTCAACGTTTCTGGCACCTACAAGCCCCCCCCATACACATGCATTGATTGTACAGATCTTTAAATTCACTGAAACAAACATGGAGGGGCAGATGCAGGAAGCACAGTTACTGTGGTACAAATAGTAGTTGTGGTGCTAATCTCCTATGCTTACTGGAATGTCCTGCCTGAGATACTCTGCTACTCTAAGTGGGAGGAACATCATTTTGATGTAATTAGAATCCATTGGTAAAGCTTCCCCTGGGCCATTCAAGCTGCAGGTGTCTTCCTGGGTAAGGGGAGGAGGGATGCACGGTAGTTACATTCTGAATGCTTTCCCATGGGAAATCTCTCCTTAGAAAAAGAGCACAAGATGGCAGCTCTCCCCTCTGACACGCATTCTTCCTTTCTAGTTTTACATACTGGAGAACATTCAAAGGTACAGATCCCTCATATGAAGTAGTATAGTCTGGAATTGGGAGAATACATTATTTGCTTCTGCAGAATGTATAACCAGTTTACCTCACATTCTAGGGATCTTTAAAAAAAAAACAACCCAACAACTTCACATCATCAATTGGGAAACAGAGAGAACAGAAGTTTTGGTCTGGAGACTGTTGCGTCATCTTTAGATTGATGACAGAAAGCTGTTCTTTATTTACTTCTCTGTCCAAAGAGATTTACTGAACAGTAAATATAATATTTTCTGTCTGAGCCTGATTCTGGCTTCTACAGAAGGATATTAAAGATCCTATGCGAGTTTAAGGGTGGGCATACACCACAAGGGGTAAAGCTTTGCCTGACTCAGTGAGACACTTTGCTTCTGTCCACAAAGGGAGGGAAGCCAAAATGAATGGTTTCTTGGATTTTGTCCAGTAGTAAATAACAGGAATCTTTTAGGCCTCAGTAACCCCCTTCTAGGGACTTATGAAACAGAAGGCATTTCTTTAGTACAAAGGAAAAGTGATTTTTAGGGGCTCTGGATCCTCATGCCAATGACCCAGAAGGAAAAGAAGAGTAGGGGGCAGGTGGAGGATGGTTGTATTTCTGGTGTCTGGTGCTGCTATGGGACTGGGATAACGCGTCTCAACTATCTCCATGACAACTCTCTCCAAGGGGCAGGACCAGTTGAATGGTACTATTAATATTATTACATAAAGTGCCTTGTGTAGAAAAAAGACTTAACACTCATTATCTGGCTATTCTTGCAGTGTTCTGGTAAGGTAAGAAAACAGGATCACTATTCCCTTTCTGTGCTGAGCAGGCAGTTGAATTTGCGTCCCCAAGCTTCAAGACAGCTGCTCTGCACCAAAAAAACACAGCTTTATTTAAACTAGGTTTGCAATAAATGTTAAGGAGCCTGTTCACCTCTGATGAATAAGAATACGAATAAGGCAAGCAAGAAAAGAAAGCTTTACAAAATTTAAGCCACAGATTACTAACATATGCTTCTGTGGCTGCCGTCTAGAAAACACACTGTTGTTGGGCTTGTAAATTTTGTGTTAATTACAGGACTGATTTTTGGTCCTTCCAAGGACACTCACTGAAGTTGAAAGGGCAAGCACTGTTTGATAAGGGGCTGATACCCAAGGCTTTAGAGAACTGGTCTTGATGTTCTGATTCCTGTCTCAGTTTCTACTTTAGAAGATAGGATACAAGATTAAGGCAGAAGAGGCCTATGGAGAAAGTCAGCTCCCTTGAGTTCCTCTTACACAGATTCTTAATGAGAGGCAGTTACTACTAAAAATAATCAGCCAGCTGTTGACAATGCTCTTATTCGCTTAAAGGCCATTGGGGAGGAAGTGGGAAGTTGCTTGCAAGTATCCCTGGGCATCTGAGCTGGTTTATTATTTTTTTCATCTTTAGGCTCTTGTGGATTGGAAGACAAGAGAGCCTGACTACAGTACTTCAGGGAACACTAGCTGGCTTCATACCCAATCACAAGGAAAGGAAATGAATGCACAGAAAATATTTTGGTTCCCTTGACAGGAAAAACAACACAGCGTACTGCAGCAAGGCGGAGAGCAAAGACTTCCCTTACCCTTTTTAAAATATCTTCTCCCTCACCCTCTGATGACCCCTCTGCATCTGGATTCTGTCCTCTCATCAATGCCATAACCACACTGGCTGTGATACAATTCCAGCCCCTAAGCAGAACCTACAAGAAAAGGCAAAGCTGTGGAAGATGCAAAAGCCTCAAGATATAGGTTGCTAGAACTCTCATTCTCTGTGACAGCTGCTTATACTGCAGCAGATCCAACAAGTCTACACCCACAGGTGACACCCTTTCCTGGCAGCAGAAAGCCATTTCTTCTTCTGACACTAGCCTGTGACTTTGGAAGGAGAGATTTGAGACACTGCATCACACAAAGGGTCAACCACCAAGATGCTGCAGGAGGAAATGCAGTTTGTCAGAGCTTATGAAAGGAGGCTGATGGGAGGGACTTAGAAGGTGTTCCATAGTGGGAGACAAGGAGGCCTTCCCTTCTTTGACCCCTGATTCTCCTCCACACGAAAGTCAACAACATACCAGACTAAGCTCAAGAAAGATGGACTCAATTCTATCTTAAGCCATGAAACCCACTGAATGATCACTGCTAGTCACAAAGCTTGGCTTAACATAACTCCAGGATTGTTACTATGAAGATAACAAGGGGAGCTAAGTAGGTGGATCTTACATCATTGGAAGAAGTGGGATATTATGCAACAAATAAACAAAGCACTAAGACCACCTCTCAGTTTCACTCATTCCCTTTGTAACAACTATTAGACAGAGCCCTCCAATCCTAATCTTTCATAATAGAGGAAAGGGCAATTGGATGGTTGGAAATCTAGATTCAAATCCTCATTTAGCTACAAATCCCAGTAAGCAATTGTGGCTCAGTTGCTGTGTCTTGATCTAATCTAGTGGTTCTCCACATTTGATTTTCCTAATGTTTTGGACTTCTGTCCCCCAAATCCCTGAACACTAGCTATACTACTTGGTTTTGGCAAGGAAATGAAGTCTAAAGTAGCTGTAGATTCCAAGTCTGAATACTGCTGGTGTAATCTACCTGTAAAAGTGGCTGTGAAGATAAAATGCTACCTTTGAATTACTCAGAGCAGGGTTTGGAAACATATGAACCTCCTGATGTTGTTGGGCTGCAGTTGTACCATCCCTCACTACTGGCTATGCTAGCCAGAGCTGATGGGAGTGCAATCCAACAGCATCTGGACCTTCAATTTCTCTCACCATTTCCTTGGAAGAGAAGTAGGATAAAAATTACACACACACACACACACACAAACACAAATATTACTGCTATTACAGTAATGAACACAGATCTGCTCAGGTTTCTTCTGCAGAAACTCTGTCCTTCTTCTATCATTTCTATTCTAACCAGCTTGAGGATGTCCCTCTATTTCTACTTCAGGTTGGAAAATAACCTTTGGAGAATGGAAGCCTCACTCTAAGCTCCAGTGGTGTGTTCTACACTGAATTCCCTCTACAATATATATATAGGGAAGCCCTTGGATCAACTGCCCACAAATAAAAGGAGAGACTGCTGGGACCATAGTGCTTGTGGCTTCTATACATCATGCCAACCTATGTAATGATGCACTGTGAGTGCTCTGTCTCTGCAAAATACAGCACAGTAATATGTGAATACAGCTGCCTCTGCTGTGCCAAGAGCACAACTTTTATAAGGTGAGCAGAGAAATTAGTACTAAGCAAAACTAAAAAACCAAAATCATCTTCCGAATCTCGCCTTTTAAAAAAAAATTAAAAGGAAATCCCTAGTCCTTCTGATATACAAGAATAAGGTTAAGTGTGGAGCTCTGATCAAACATGACAATGTGGGGTGGAACAAAAGAAGCAAACTGAATATCCAGTGGACTGGGTGGGGGAATTGAATTTCCAGTGATCAAGATGTGGGCTTTAGTACCCTATGGTGTTTTTTACGTCTCCCTATGACTACCCAAAACAGAACAAATTGTGTAAGAAATAAAGTGCATAATTTCTACATTGTACTACAGAACTGGTAATCTTGCCCTATTTCTCATCCAAATCCAGTTTCTTCCATTTTATGACTTCATCTGGGCTGTGCTGGAGGCCTATGCATCTGATTTGTTCAGATGAGGGGAATTAAGTATTCCTTCTACCTCCACTTTATTGTGCTCTCTTCAAGCCCAGTCAATTCAGGCATTTCCTCTGTTTTTATCCTCAATACCTTCCACAATGGAGAGCATTTGGGGAAGGGGCTGTCACACTTTAAAATCCTGCACCAAGATGGGATGAAACAGACTGTATGAATTTCCCCTCACCTACCCCTAAAGGAACTCATTTCCAATTTCATTTTCTAGCTGCTATCTTAAACCTACACTAGCACAGCTCTGTTTTTTATCTTTGACAACCCAATATTATACTCATTAGTCCAGCTGGGAATATTTCAGAATCTCAGTAAACTCTCTGCTGTGACTATGACAAGATCTCCCTGTCGGCTTTTAAATCCCTAGTCTTCTTCCACAGGGCACATCCTTGCTTCCACATTGGCAATCCATTCCTTTGAGTATTTTAAGGTTGTTGTCATTTTTTCCTGATAGGCAAATCTCAAAATTGTCTCCTTCTGAAATGTGATCTACAGGCAAAATTATATCTTATTTCCCCTCCCATGAAACAAAAGTGGCTACTGATTTAGGATAATATAGAAGAGGGCCATCAAAACGTGATAATGGCTGAAGCAATGCTTTGTGAGGAATGGCTGAGGCTCTCTAACTTGGAGGGGGGAATTGATGACAAGATAATGGTGCATAACATTATGCACAGGGAAGAAAGAGAAAGTCAGCAGGGTGCAGTTTTTCTCATCTACTCATGCTAGAAGACAAGGTGAAGTTAAATAGTGGGAAATTTAGCACAAAGAAAAGGCGGCATTTCTTCACAGTGCATAATCAACCTATAGAATTTGCTTCTTCAGCATATACTATAGTAAGGTCTACCAAAGTACAGCTTTAAAAGAGACCAGCCAAATTAATGGAGGATACAACCATCAATGGCTTATAGTCATGACAGCTATATTCTGCCAAGGTAGCATGCCTCTGAATGACTATTGTGGGGATGTTGTGCTGGGCTCCATAAGGTTTGGGTCAGATCCAATACAGCTCTTCTTATATTCTTGCTGGTGTTCATAGGAGAGGAGCAAGCAAGAAAACCTACCAGTAACCCTGTCAAGAAACACTATGTGTGCTTTTGGCACAGAAGCAGCTGAGTGAGAGGTGACACAAACCTGAATGAGGCAGGACAAATAAGATTTAACTCTGCAGCTCCAAGATAGTACTCCTAAGATGCCCTCAAGGCTGCATGACTCAGGCTAGGGATGGCTGCTAGGAGGAAGCTACTGAGATGGGGAGCAACAGAAAAAGACTCAGCTTTTTTGGTTTCCCCTACCTTAAAATAATTTCCTCCTTAGGTTACACAATGTCACCCAAGAAGTTCCCACGTGGGCACTTCAATACTGAAAAGCAGCAGCCATGTGAAGAGCACAAAGACTGCTGGGACTGCCATGGCAACACGTTTGCTTTATCCTCTGAAAGAGAAGCTGCCATTTCTTGCTTCAAGAGTTCCTTTTGGTCCTCCTCAGAGACCATCTCTCTATCCCTATTTCCTTCAATGGAAGAGGACCAGCGGAAGCTCTGTCTCCACAGACTTCCCATCATCAGCTGAGAGAACCCAAGGCGACAGGCTGGCCTGGTGAAGGGTGGTGCAACCAGGTGTCAAATGAAGGTGGAAGGGTGGGGGAAGATAGAGGAGGCCTGTCCTTTGGGCCCAAGTGTTGAGGGTGCAGGATGCCTCTCGGGCCCAGCCTTGCTGCCCTTGGTAGCTGCTGCTGGGAAGCAGAGCTATAGGTTGGTCAAACTGAACTGTGGTCCTCTAACCCACAAGGATGACCAGGCAGAATTTTTTGTGTCAACGCTTTACAGCCACTCTCGCCCTTATGTGTCACTTGTGAAGGAGACTCTTAATACGCATTAGAGAGCTTGCCAAAATCTATTTCCCCTTATCTGTCTTGAGAAAAAGCTGCACGTCCGTGACCTTGCAGTGCATTTGCACAGGCGTGTGACGTTTGCTAGCTGAATCCAGAGCCGCCACAAGGGTGGTCCAAGAAGGCCTGGCGCTACGGATGATCGTGCCACCCATCCACGGTGCTGGAGGAATATACTGCTAGGTGCCCTCTCTGCTCTTGTGCAGAAGCATTGCGAGGAATTCTTTTGCACAAGCAACAAAGGGCCCACTGCCTGCACAACGAATAGCAAAAAAAGGAGAAGAGAAGACAGTGGTTAGGGTATCACGAGAACGACCCCGGGGCAACGCCAGAGCCACGCTGCATCCTCTTCAGAACCAGAACATTCAGCAACACAGGCACAGGGTGAAAAACACTACAAATACATATGCAGCCTGGCTTATTAGCCCTTTCCCTCTCTGCACTGGGGGGGGGGGTTGCATGTTGCACATTATTGCACTGTTTGCATGTCACACACACACACACACACACACAATAACCATGGAATTACTCATACGGTTTGAGGATTCAGTTTACAGACTGCATGTTACACATACACACACACACCTGCATGTTAGACACACAAACCAAGGAAAGGCAGGCAGTGTGTGTTTGTGTGTGGGGGGGTGTATGATATTTCATTATGACAGGGGGATTTTAAATCTTTGTGCTGGTGGGAAGGGTAATGGGTTTTATTTTGTACTGTTGTGTTTGTATTCTGCCGCAAGCTGCCTCCATCCTGACGGAGAGTGGGATAAAAAATAAAAGTGTGTTATTGTTATTATATGGGGGGGGGGGGCTAAGATTGTGACACGAAGGTGGAAGCAACTGGGTGGAGGGGGTTTGTTTCCTTGATAACATGGGGCTCAAGGGCTGCTGCTCAGGGGTGAAGGAGGGCACGAAGTCAGGGCTGGATGAGGAATGAGGAAACAGAAGCAGCCCTGACAACCCTTACGATGAGGCATTGGGATTGACAGCAAACAGGGAGAGCTGTTCTCCATCTTACACAGCCTGGCTCCCAAGGAAGGAAGCCCAGAGAGTCAGGGCTGCTAACCAGGCTCCCCTGGATGCCTGCAGCCCAGACACGCTTCCCTCCCCGAGCACGCATCCAGACGTGTGCAGCAGCAGCAGACCCGTGTCTGTGTCCTCCTTCCCCCCAGCCCCGGCTCACCTGGGCTCAGGCAGCACGATCTTCTTGCTGGCCCGGGCTGCGGGAGTGGACTTGCTCTTCTCCATGGCCATCAAGTAGCTCACGTCGGCCAGCACTGCCTCCAGGTCCGCCATCTTGCCAGCAGGAAATGTAGCCTCCTCTCCTCCTTCTGCTTTCCTTCGCGGCGGCGGCTCTCCTTCTCCCGCTCCCTCTCCCTCTCCTCTCCTCCGCCTGGCGCGCCTCGGTTGCTCTGGCGGTTGCTCCCCCTCTCTCCCCCCTCCTCCTCCTCTTCCTTCACGGGTTGGCGTTGCTCGTGTGAAAGAAGGGGGGCTCCCAGACGCGTGTTTGGGGAAGGAAAGGGGGGTTATTTGGGGCTGGGGGGCTCCTGCAGCCCCTCTTACCAAGAGACCCACATGATGGCGGTGGCTCCTGTGTTTGTAGCGGAGCCTTGCCCTTGCTTCGCCGCCTTGTGGGCCCCTTGGCTTCTCCTCCAGGGCGGGCTTCTCCTCCTCCTCCTCGTCGTCGTCGTCGGTCGTGTGGAAGCAAGGAGGGGCTCCTGTCAACCAGGGTCTCCTTGGAGGAGGCCTGCTTCGCTTCCCCCTTCAGGGCTGCGGCTGGGAAAGAGCCAGCAGGCGGCCACAATAAGGGCTGCTACAAAAGGGGCCCAGACAGTTGGAGCCCAGGCTGCCCCCTCCTCCTCTCACTCTGGATGGTTGGGTTGAGCACATACATAAGTCTGTGCTCATGCATAGACATAGATGTGTGTGTACACTACATTGCGTGTGTGTGAAGCGAGTAGAAATCAAATTAAAGAGTTTAGGCTTCAGACAGGCCCATAATAGATTAAAGACATATACCTCACATGTGTGGTGTCCCTCTTTTTGTGTGTGTGTCCCTTGTGTTGTTGTGCTGCAAAGGGTGGGTGAGGAACTGAGGCCCCAAAACTACCACCCTCAGCTTCTCCTCTGTTTACACACACACACACCTTCTTCTTCCCCCCCTACAATAGTTGAAGCCTACATGCTCCCTCCTATTGTGGACGTTTTTGTTTGTGTGTGTGTGTCTCTTGTGTTGTTTTGCTGCAAAGGGTGGGTGAAGAACTAAGGCCCAAGACCCAGCACCCTCGATTTCTTCTCCCTTTTCTCTCTCAGACACACAAATCTTCTTCATCTTGTTGTTCTTCTCTCATCCCCCCCCCTTACAATAGTTGAACCCTACAATGCTTCCTCCTGTGGATGTTTCTTTTTGTGTGTGTGTGTGGTGTCCCTCTTTTTGGTGTATTGTTTTGCTGCAAAGGGTGGGTGAGGATGAGGAACTAAGGCCCCAAAACTACCACCCTCAGTTTCTTCTCCCTTTCCACACAAACACACACCTTCTTCTTCTTTTTGCCCCCTCCCTCTGCTTCATGGAACCTGGACAAGAAGAAGAGGCGGGGAAGGGAAGGCTGCTTGCTTTGTACACACACACACAAATATATATATATATATATATATATGGGGGAAGTTTGTTGCTCCAGGCCGCCCTCTCCAGACTGCGGGAGGGTTTTGCAAAAGGGCTCCCTCTCAGTGGTTTTTCTCAGGCCTAGGGAGTAAGGAGTAGAAGAGTGAAGAGGGTTTTACAGGAGTAGGATTCCTGTTGTTATAATTGTACATGCAAACACCGTTGTTGTTGTTTTTAATTGAGCAGAATGTATTGGAAGGAAAGCACGCTTGGACACGGAAAGAGGGAGGAACAAAAATAGGAGGAAGGAATATCAACAATCTGAGATATATGCAGATGACACCATACTACTAGCAGAGGACCTCAAAGACCTGGAACAACTACTACTAAAGAAAAATCAAAGAAGAAAGTACAAAAGGAGGTTTACTGTTGAACATAAAGAAAACAAACATAATGGCCCACGAAGGACCTTCACAAATTCAACCTATACAATGAAGAAACAGAAATAGTAAAAGAGTTCTCATACCTGGGATCAAACATTGATAGAAATGGGGGCTGCAGCCAGGAAATCAGAAGAAGGGTAAGAATGGGGAGGGTGGCTATGAAAGAACTAGAAAAGATGAGGGCTTTCATGGCCAGCATCCATAATTTTTTGTGGGTTTTTTGGGCTATGTGGCCATGTTCTAGCAGAGTTTCTTCCTGACGTTTCGCCAGCATCTGTGGCTGGCATCGTCAGAGAATGTTTGTCTGGATGCAAGAGATGGACAGTTAAGAAAGAAGATAGGAGGAAAATCCATTCATTGGAGATGTGGATGTGCTGGAGAAGAGTGCTGAGTATCCCATAGACAGCCAAGAAGTCAAACAAATGGGTCCTGGAGCAGATCAAACCAGAAATCTCTCTGGAAGCCAAGATTACTAGACTGAGGCTGTCGTATTTTGCCACATCACGAGGAGGCATGAATCACTTGGAAAAAACAATAATGCTAGGAAAGGTGGAACAGAAAGAGAGAAAGGCCACATGCTAAATGGATGGACTATTAAGGTGGTCATGGGTATGAATTTGCAGGACTTGAGCAGAGCAATGGAGCATAGGGAGTCTTGGAGATTTCTTATCTACACTGTTGGCATGGGTCGAGATCAACTCAAGGGTGGAGAACAACAATAACAACATATAATAGGACGCTGACTCTGTTGATTGCAAGATCAGCAAGTTGGCAGTCCGAGGCCCGGGTGCCACTTGATGGGGTGAGCACCCATCACTAGTCCCAGCTTCTGCCAATCTAGCAGTTCGAAAGCATGCAAATGCAAGTAGATAAATAGGTATCACTCCGGTGGGAAGGTAAACAGCATTCTGTGCAATCATGCAATCAGGCCACAAGATCACAGAGTAATGGAGATGAGCACCACCCCCTATGGCCAGACACAACTTGACAGCCTTGGCCTGGTACATACCTGCGGGAAAGGCTGGACTGGATGTGGCCTGTTTTCCCACGTAGGGACACTGCAGCACGTCCCTCTGCCCCAAACCCGGGTTCTTTTTGGGTCGCCGCGTGCACATCTATACGCTGCGTGTCACTTACGTCAAGATGGCAGCCCCCGTGTGGATGGGAGGCCACCATTAGGCCGCCGCCCGCATGTCCTAGGATTCCGGAGTGTGCGGAGCACGGTGCTTTTGGCCCGTCTATCTCAGGCCTACGTCAAAGAGGAATACCTTTACCTTTATAATAGGAGTAGGAGTAACATTAAGAAAAAAATCTTACTCTGGAGTAACCCCAAAATCACCACTATTCTCCAGCCCTGGTTTCTGTAATGGTCCCAAACACACACTGTAGAAACAATCCACTTTGAGACCATTTTGGCTGCCCTGGCTCAATAATGCTAGGGAATTCTGGAAATTGTAGTTTTGTGGTAGAATTCAAAGATATAGCCGTGTTAGTCTGTAGAATCAATATGTAGAGAGATAATAATAATAATAATAATAATAATAATAATTTTTATTTCTACCCCACCTTTCCACAAAAAATGATCAAGGCGGCTTACAAAAGTTAAAAACATACAATGCTGAATAAAACAAGACAATAAGGAGTTAAAAACATAGTTACAAGAGATAAGAACAGGAATCGATAAATTACATGTATCAAGGGCAAAAAAAGGGGGAAATCAATTTACAATAGTCCAGAGTCAAAAAGGAAGGGTACAGGGGCAGAAGAAACAATTAAACTAAGGTGGGAAGGCCAACCGAAATAGATGGGTTTTTAGATTTTTCTTAAAAGAAACCAATGAAGCGGCAGAGCGGAGCTCTACAGGGAGCTTATTCCAAAGGGAAGGGGCAGCGATGGCAAAAGCCCTCTGTGAGGTCCTCACAAAATGTGACCTAGGGACCTCCAACAGGTTTGTTCCAGATGTACGAAGATCATGTAGCACCTTTTGAGACTCACTAAAAGAAAGAAGTTGTCAGCATAAGAGCTTTCCTAGACTTAAGTCTACTATATGTACTCATGTATAAGTCTAGAAATGTAGGTCAAAAAATTGACCCAAAAAACCTGAGTCAACTTATCCATGTTATGTACTGTATTTTAACTCTTTTTTTTTTAAACTATCCTCTGATGAAAGGCAAGAGGGTAATATGTCGTGGCAGCACTGACCCTCCTGTATTCTCTCATCCATCTAGCATTTAGTATGAGTACAAACAGTTATGCTTTCTGCTGGAATTTTGTAATTGTTTTCCTTTGCTTTGTTCTCTACATCCTTCATTACATGCCCCAAACTTTTACCCTGGACTTATCCACGGGTCATATCAAAGTCCCTAATTCTTGACCCCAACTTATACATGAGGTGGACTTATAGTCAAGTATATATGCTACTTCCTCAGATGCATTTGGAGGAAATAGACTTTAGTCTAGGAAATCTCGTGCTATCAACTTCTTTCTTTCAGTGAGTCTCAAAGGTGCTTCAAGATCTCTCTTTATACTGTAGTTTTGTGAGAGATTCAGCCTTCTCTGTCAGAGAGCTCCTGTGCCACAATAAACTGCAATTCCCAGGATTACCTGGCACTGAGCCAGGGCAGTTAAGGTGGTCTCAAAGTGGGTTATTGCTACAGTGTGTTTTGGACCTAATGTTGGCTTTGAAAAACTGCTTCCATTTGAGTTCCAGCACCACCAGAGGCGAGGCACTGTCGGCTGAGTTCAGCTCGAGAAATTCTCCAGGGCCTAAAGGGTTCTCCTTCCCTCCCTTGCTGCCCAGCAGTGTCCCCTCACGCTCTCCCCAGCAAAACCTGAGTGAGGTGGTGTGAAAGGCAGGGAAGGGCTTGTTGCTGTTGTTGTTGTGTGCCTTCAAGTCGTTTCCGACTTATGGAGACCCTAAGGCGAACCTGTCATAGGGTTTTCTTGACAAGATTGGTTCAGAGGGGGTTTGCCATTGCCACAACCCCTGAGGCTGACACTTGCTTCAGTTTTTGTTGTTGTTGTTGTTAATTGCCTGTGATGTCCTGCCAGGACTGATTGAATTTCCCCCTGCATTTTCTTTTGTGTTGGTTCAGGTCATAGATTATTTTAGTGTAGAAAAGTTCTTTGTACACTGCTCCCTCGGGTTACGAAATTAATTCGTTCCGCGGCCGCTTTCGTAACCCGAAAAGCCTTCGTAAGCCGAATTGCCATAGGCGCTAATGGGGAAAAGCTGCGTTTCGTGCGAAAAAGCGCTGAAAAGCACCAAAAAAATTTTTCGTAACCCGAAAAAACATTCGTAACCCGGAACAATGATTTCCAATGGGATTTTTTCGTATCCCGGAAATTTCGTAACCTGGGTATTTCGTATCCCGAGGCACCACTGTATTAGTTTGTGGGAGGAGCTGTAGGTTTCCCCTGCATTATTTCCAGGTTTGGTTTGCCCTTTCCCAGTATGCTCTGCTGTAGCTGGAAGCTTTTAGTTGGGAGCAGTCTTTGCTGTGAGCAGGCAAAGAGCTGTCTTTTGGTGGCAAACAGGCCCAGACAGCCGGAAAGGGCATTTCTTACACTTTAGCCATTTTAGTTACCAAGTTAGCCAATTTAGTTACCAAGTACTTTAGCCAATTTAGTTACCAATTTAGCCAAATTAGTTACCATCAGCAAGTGAGTAAAGGAATTGAGGATCTGAAAGACCCTGCATCAGCTCCATTGAGTGAGGAGAGCAAACCAACATCAGACCCAGAAAGATGACATCTGGAAGATTGCTGAAACTGTAAAGTATCTTTTGTTTAGAGCTGGGGAGGAGAAAACTCTTTATTTTTGTCCTTTAAATTAAATTTCCCCCCTTTTGAACTTTACATTCAGCTTCAGAGCCTTTTTTGGGTAAAGAGTTTGATCTCACCAGGGTACCGGCGTTGCACACCCAAACCTGCCACCACCTTTAGTTGGGTGTGTCTTCACATTGCCCTTGAGTCAATCTCGACCCATAGCGACCCTGTGGATGGGACACCTTCAAGCCCTCTTGACCTCTATTTTTCTGCTTAGTTCCTGCAAAGTCATATTCTTGATCTCTTTAATAGTGTCCATCCATCTGGCATGTGGCCTTCCTCTCTTTCTACTCCCCTGACCTTTCCCAGAATTATTGTTTTTCTAATGAGTCCTCCCTTCTCATGATATGTCCAAAATTCAAGAGCCTAGATTTTGTCATTTTGGCTTCTAGGGATATTTCTGGCTTGATCTGCTCTAGGACCAATTTGTTTGTCCTTTTGGCTGTTCATGGGATCCTCAGCACTCTTCTTCAGCACCACATCTCAAATGAATAGATTTTCTTCCTATCATTTGTCTTAACTGTCCAGCTCTCACATCCATACAAGGTAATAGGGAATAAAATGGCTTGTTTGATTTTAACTTTTGTGCTCAGTTGTATATCTTTTAGTTTTAGGATCTTTTCTCTTACTTTCATAGCTACCCTCCACGTTCTTAATCTTCTTCTGATTTCTTTAAATTACTACATTTTAAATATATTCATCAAGTGGGTGAAGAAAAAAAAAGAGGTCATAATGAATGAGTCAGTTCCTTTGGAGCTGAGTGGTAGAAACGGGAGGAGAACCTGCTAATGAGTATTACGGAAACCCACTGGAAGCAAGTCACACTCTCTAAGACTCTGAAGAAGCTTGTCAAGAAAACTCCATGATAGGTTGCCATAAGGTCACCTTGAAGGCACACAACAACAGCAAAGCAGCATGTTGTGTGTGTTGTTGCCTTCAAGTCATTTCAGACTTATGGTGATCCCAAGGTGAACCTATCACAGTTTTTTGGGGCACTGGGGGTTTGCCATTGCCATTGCCATTCTCTGAGGCTGAAAGAGTGTGACTTGCCCAAGGTCACCCAGTAGGTTTACATGTTTCATCAGGGCTTTAAACCCTGGTCTCCCATTGTCTACTCCAAACATTCAAACCACTGCACCACACTGTGCGTGGGACCTGACCTGTTAGACTCCAGATACTGACTTATGAAAGTTCAACATTCCACAATGAGCCTGTTCTCAAGGCAGAACAATATTTTCTGCCTTTTTGGACATGTGATTTGGAAGATCTGCTCTGTGAAATCTGGTAAAAATTCAGTCCACATATGCAGGTTCTTGTGTTCATATACACACATGGGTGTGTGAACAGACATGCAGCCAACAATAAGTAGGTGTAGAAAGCATACCTGTTTAAGATATGATGTGTAGTCAGGCCCAGCAAGAGAACTGAAAAAATGATCAGAGAACTTCCTTCTCTTATTTAAAATGTTTACCTATGGACAGGTTCGATTGTTTTAGGGAAATGGTATATAGCATTTGTTGTAGAGACTACACAGAACCAGGCATAGGCAAAGTGAGGCAATGGCTTCAGTGGCAGATGCTGAAAACAACAGTACTGTAGTTATCTTTTAGCTGTTCCTTCTCAAATGTTTGGCCTGTGAGATGGGACAGAACTGTGTGTGCCACACAACATATCCTGCCCTCTAAAAGTGGTCTTCTGTTGTAAGACAGGGTAGACAAAATTATTCCATTGCCAGTACACAGCTTTGGTATGTGAAATGTCCTTCATCTTGGATAAATGTCTTGGATCATGTTGTATGAGGGGCACAATGATTCAGCTTTCAAGCATGAGAACAAATATGAGAGCAAGTGCCAGATTCTATATCCATGAGGGATCCTGCTCTGCCTTGTGGCAAGGATACCTTCTTATGTGAAGTATCCCCAAGCGACTATTACAGTGGACCCTTGGTATCCACTGCGGCTTGGTTCTAGGATCCTCCAAGGATACCAAAATCTGTGGATGTTCAAGTCTCATTAAATACAATGGAAGTATAACTGTGTCTCTTATGTAAAATGGTAAAATCAAGGTTTGCATATATATATATAAATATTTTCAAACTGTGGATGATCGAATGTGTGGACAAAAAATTCGTGGATAAGGATATCTGACTGTACTTGAACACTTCCAAATAAATTTCTTTAGCTCCTTTCAAGTGCTTAGTTCAACATAGTTATCTTGAAATTGTTCTTAATTGTTAGCCAAGGTTAGCTAATCTTGGACTAGGCTTTGTGCTCAGACTTTGACAGCTTGTTCTGTTTCAAAAATATATACAGCAAATTATGACATCCCATATTTCTCTTTCAAATTATTATTTAAAAGCATCCAGAGTCGGGGTGGGGGTGGGGGTGGGAGTCATGCTATTCTAATTCTATCTGTTATTTTCTTCTTGGTTAACATACAGGCTAGGAGTGTATGTTGACTTTAATGAAAGGTTAAGCCTTCAGCTTGCCAGACCTGATTGTGTTAATCATACAAGCAATCACCATGAATGCAAAGGCAAGTGATGACTTCCATACCCACCAGCATTTCATGGATGAAAACAGGGACATGTGGGAAAGTAACATCAGAGCATAGCCAAGCTGGCAAAAGTTACTAAGAACAGACAAGACAGAAGAAACTGCAGCAGTTTGCTTTTCCCCCTGAGCCTACTAGGAAGGTCAGGAAAGATTCTGCTCCCTCCTTTCCTCTCCCCCTTCTGAGTTAATTGAGTTTGAACTACTTTTGCGCTTTAAATTCAAATTTGCAGCAACTGAAATCATTTGAGGACAAAGAGGGAAGTAGGAGGAGGAAAGAGAAACTGGGACATTTTAAAAGTGGAATGACAGGAGCATTAAATGGGACTATCCTTGCCAAATCAGAACAGCTGAAAGTTATTGACTTCCTTGTGAAAGTGGACTGCCATAGACAGAGCACTGCCATGATGAGAGAGGGTACTTTCATACCTCCTCCCATCAGCTCATATGCAATTATTTTCAGTGCAGTAAATTCATATAAGCAGGCCATTATCAAGCAAAAGCAAAATCTGATATGCAGGTGAACCAGGGTAGCTTTGTTTTCCCTTCTCCCATATTATATGGGTCCATTAAATCTGACTATTAAATACTCTTTTCAGAAAGTGGTTAATCCAGTTCTCTTATATGAACTGCTTTCCTCATTATGACTAATACCATGTCTAAACTGATGTTCTTTTCATTAGTTCAAGTCACATGGGTTGCAGAATTATGTCCTTAAACAAGCATGCCTCTCTAACTACCTTTTTGTTTTCAGCTTTGCACACCTGAGTGATTATGATTATAGTCAAAGGCACACATTTATATTTTCCTGACATGTGCCCTGTACAAATATCTCGATTTAAATGTGCATAAATAATAATTAGCAATAATTTCTTAATTTTACATTGCCCTTTCTCTTTAGCCTTCTTGTATTTAGGCTGTGACAATTATTTGAGAATATGCAATTACTGTTTCATTGTCTTTAATTTGAAAAATGTAGTACTGTACCAATTTTTTTTAATCAACATTTTCCTAGTTAATACTATCTAACATTTTGTCTTGGAGATGTCAAAGTGCAGCTAAGACCCATATACAGTATCTTCCAAAATGTTTAGTTCCACAATGTCTGGGTAATATTTATTAGGAAAGTAAACATACAGATTGGAAAGGCCCTGCATTGAATCCAAGTAATGGAGAATAGATCAGTTTCACTTTCTGTTCACACACTAAACTAAAAATACATGGTTAGAAGTTACCCATTTGCATATAGGCCTTTGTGGTGATGTATTTGTATAATATTTTCAGATGCAAGTCTGGTTGATTAATGTGAAAATAGGATGTTGAAACAGGAAACTTTTTTGGCTTGATACAACTACACTCTTTTTCTTTGCATACATAATGTCACTTTATGTACCTGAATAAAAAGCCCTGGAAAATATAGGAAGCCCTATGTAAGATAGCTGTGTCATCAGTTTACTTTTTTTGTATGATATATTACCACAGGATTGGAGCGGAATGCTAGCTCACTAAAAGCAGTTTTTCTCTTGGGAAGTACTGTCTGGTAACACTTGCAGAAAACAACTCAGAAGTTAGCAGTTATTGAGGATTGTCGTGAACAAGAAACTTGCTCTTGGACATAATGTCCAGATATAAATAGAAGTAAAATATCAGTGCCTACATAGTATCTCAGGTTTGACCTCTCATTTTCTTTCACTGGAGAGCATTACTATTAGCTGGTAGGAATGAAAAGAAAGAAAGAAAGGAAAAAAACATGTTATAGATCTAAGAAAAAAACAGTACCCATAATTGATTGATTATATGATTATAATAAGGAAACCAGAAGAAGGCTAGGACTTAGAAGGGCACTTATAGAGGAACTACGCAAGACCCTGAAACGTAAAGATATAAAATTGAATTCTAAAATTATGATTCTCCATGCCATCCTATTTCTGATTTCTATGAATGGTTGTGAAAAAATGGACCGTGAAGAAAGCTGATGGGAAGAAAATAAACTTATTTGAAAAATTGTTGCTAGAGAAGGGTTCTATGGATACCATGGACTACTAAAAAGACCAATAAAAGGGCCCTAGATCAAATCAAGTCTGAACTCTCCCTAGAAGCCAAGACTAAACTGTCATACTTTGGCCATACCATGAGAAGAGATGGCTCACTAGAAAAGACAATAACACTTGATAAGATAGAAGGCAGTAGAAAAAGTGGAAGACCTCATTCCAGATGGATAGACTCAGTCAAGGAAGTCACAGCCCTGAGTCTTCAAGATCTAAGCAGGGCTGTTGATGATGGGGTGACTTGAAAGTCTCTCATTCATAGGGTTGCCCTAAGTTGAAGTCGACTTGATAGCTGTTAACAGCAAAGACATTTCCACATTAGTGTTCCAAGTATTTTTATCCAGTATGCTCTTCTATACAGGAATGCATCTTTGACAGTATATTAAAAGCTCTGTCTCAGAACAGGGCTAGGAAACACAAGCAAATTCTGATGTTGAACTCCAAATCTAATCAAATCCTAACCAGGCTGGACACTGAAGCACAATGCAAACAATAGTTTAACAATATTTGGAATGCCCTTCCCTAAAACATAATGGATTGAATCCAGACCGAATCATACTTACAATAAACCTATTGAAACCAATGGTATTTTACTGAATTTGATTTCAGTGGATCTACTGTATATATATAACTTATGATTCTGGATGCAACCCAGTAGATGCCCTTTATTACAGAATTCTATACATCTAAGAAGCAGTTATGGTGTATGGCTATTTCCATTTAATTTCAAGAAACAGGATGAGATTCACTCTTCCATGACTCTACATGTGGACACCATAAACTTCAAGCATGAAGTTCATGTCAGCTAGCTTAGGAGTCACCAGAGGGATGTGACTCAATTGCACCTGTCAAGAAAGGTAAAGAAAAGCCTATCAAGAAACAATACACCATACCAGGACAATATTTGTTCTTGTCTAGTAGGTCCTACGGGCTATCCAAAACAGGAATCTGCCTATTTGCATCCTAGTTCTCACCTCAGAAGTCCCCACCCCTAAGGGTTACTTCATACAATTCAGACTATTGGTCATGGGACACCTGGACCTTGCTCCAAGCTGAAATTCCCCTATAAAATCCCCCAAATTCTATTCTTCAGTGGACTAGTTGGATTGGAGGCAGCTACTATGTCAGTCATGCCTCCACTAGACCTCTCATTACCAGCCTCTCCATGTGGCCCTGGAGTGACTGAGTTCCACTATCCATCCAGGAAGCCACATCTACAGGAGCAACATCGCTACAGGTAATGTATAAGCCTCTAAATCTATTTCTACACTAACCCCTTTGATTCTCAGTTTCTTGTATGCTTGTGTGCATGTGTTTGTGTTTCGTGTGTGTGGTATATCTCTTAATAAAAGTATAATTCTTGATGAGTTTGCCTCTGCAGTTCTGTGCCTCCTACCTCCGTAAACATAGAGACAAGGTCTCAAGGCTGATGTAGTCCAGCCATCATAGAGCTATTTAAAATTTCCCTTAGAGTTCTTGGCTACAAAGTCACCATCACAGTTCTCTTCATATGCTTTTGAAGCTTTGAGCTGGCATCATTTGATTAGGTGAAAATACCTCTTAACTTTAGAAACCACAATAGTCCAGTTAACACTCTCTGTCTGCTGTATGGTTCTGGCATGTCTACATATTCACACATGATCATGTGTGCGCTCCTTTTGGGAATGAATTATTTTGCACAAAGTTGATTTTTAATAAAAGACAAGATTCTGCTTCTTGTTCAAATAACCTCACAGGGCAATGATGCAGGAAGTAATGACTGAGGACAATTTTCCTTTTGCACATACATCCAGTGCAGTCTTTTATTCTTAGTCATACTCCTTACTCTGAATAGGGGGTCTACTAGCAAGGCTTTCCTGTCATCATGGTCTGTAAATATGTCCCTTCCCCAATGTTTTTCACTCAAGCCTAAAGGACACCTTTCACATGTTTAACATGCCAGTCTTTTCACTTCTTTATAGACCTGAGTATTGCTGGAGTCTATTTTGGCTGATCTTGTATTCCTTCCATTACTCTCTCTGATTCATTCTTCAATGATAATCCTCCACCTTTGATGCCACTGACTGATCTGGGTCTCGATGGTGTTTACCACACTGAGCTTTTTGGAGCTTTTTGCAGCTCAGATCCGGGGTGACTGCGGGTCCAACGATGCGGATTCACGTTATAACGTGAATGTTTTATCGATGAGATTCCTTTCTATGGGTGCTCCTTCCGTGGGGCTTCTGCGGTGATTCTAAAGTGACCCCTCATTTTGTTGAAATTGGAAAAAAGTGAATTCATTTGCTTTCAAGCTCACTTTGATTTCACTTCGAATTGGTCTGGTATGGAAGATCACTCCGATGTCATCCCCCTTGGCCCCCTGTGTCCTGCTCTTTCATCCTCCCCCACCACTTTCATGCCATCTCATCCTCTCTGCCACCCTGTGACCTATCCCATCATCCCCTGCCTGCTCCTTCAGCTTGATCCTGGCTCCAGTGACCCCCTGTGACCTATCTCATCATCCCCTGACTGCTCTTTCAGCCTGATGAAGGATGACAGCTAAGGAGGGGCAGGGAAGGAGGACAGTGTCCAGAGCTCCATTGAGCATGCACAAGGGTCACAATTCGAATAGTTGAATCCGAATGGTATGCACCGGTGTGGTAATACAATTTGCAATCACTCTGCTTTGCGTGAATCCACATCACGTGACTTGCCTTGGATTCGACTCGGAAGGGCAACCAGGTGTGATAAAACATTCACGTTACAACGTGAATTCACATAGCTGAACAAGGAGTCACCCCGGAACTGAGCTGCAAAAAGCCCCGTGTGATAAATCTCAATGTAAAATAGCTCTGTGTTAATAGGAGTCACAGCTTCTTCAGATGCTATCAACTTAGTTTATATGAAGTTACAGAAAAGCTGGCTAGCATTTGATGATGAAAATTAATACCACTTCTAAGACAACCTTCCAGCAGTTCAGGCAGGATGACAGTTGGGCAACAGGATGGATGCCACACCAGCAAAAACCCCATCCTCCTATCTTGTTGCCCTGTTGCCAGGTGTATACACTCAAATCCTAGAGATTGTTGGACAGGGTTCTGGCCCATCAATAGTATCCTTTCTGACATAGGAAAGTCAGATTGATCTGCAAAATTTCAAACACATCCACAGTATAGGTTTGTATAAGGGGATTAAAACTGAGTTTTCTTCTTTCCTTTCCTTATAGTCCCTCATATGGAATGCATGGAATTCATAGCTTCAACACACTTATGTGTAGTTTTCATAAAAATAGCCACCATGACCCAGTCTCTTCCCGTATTCATCTCAGATAACAGACATGTAGATGTGATCAGATAGTTTTTGGATCCAATATGCAATGAATTTAATTCATTGAAATTTACATTGAATTTAATTTGCCATTTTGTTGCCCTCTCGTACTTTCTGCAGAGGCCATTCTAGAGGTTTGTGCACTTAGCTGCAGAATTTTCTGCAATTTTGGCTAGCCTACTGCTCATTCCTAATGCCAGATCACATCTGAACATGTAAAATAGCACAAATGTGGACCATTAGAGGTCCTTATTTTCTCTCATTATGAGACCAGCCCATTTCCCCCCAACTCCTTCATGTACTTTAACCACTTAAATGTAAATGTAACCACTTAAATGTACATGTAAAGGTAGTCCCCTGACATCAATCTCTAGTTGTAATGGACTATAGGGGGCAGTGCTCATCTCTGTTACTAAGCCAGTGGTCATGTGGCCAGCATGACTGCACTGAACACTGGTACCTTTCCCTCAAAGTGGTACCTATCTATCTACTTGCATTTCCATGCTTTTGAACTGCTAGGTTGGCAGAAGCTGGGACTAGTGACAGGAGCTTACCCCATCATCTGGCACTTGGGCCTCGAACTGCCAACCTTCTGATTTTCCGATCATCAAAATGGGCATCTTAACCACTAAGCCACCGAATCCCACCAATCCCTTAAAAAAGTAATCATCTCATCCCTTGAGATTCCACCTCAACATTAGGAGGAACTTCCTGACAGTATGAATTGGATGGCCATCTGTCAGGGATGCTTTGATTGTGAGTTCTTGCATGGCAGGGGGTTGGACTGGATGGTCCTTGTCATCTCTTCCAACTCTATAATTCTATGACTAATAAGTTTACTAAGAAGACTTTGGTGAAGAACTTCAGAATATTTGAGGAAACCAAAGTGTACAAGATTTGTTTATTCATTATTATCATCAGCCTTTTTTTTTAATTAAATCTTTATTTGATTTTCTTAAATTAAATACAATAAAAAAAGAAAAGAGGAAAAAAAAGAGAAAAGAAAAAATAAAGAAAAGAACAGTCATGTTTTAACCAAAATAACTCACTTCTTTTGTCTTTTCTGATGTGAAGATACAGAGGTATTATTCATGTTTTCCCATAATAATCTGTCTACAATGTTTTCTATGCTTAAAAAAATAAAAAATAAAAATTAAATTCTAATACCACTTGTCCTTTTCCTCATTCTACCATAACTGGGTAGGGGTTTCTGTCACGGTATTTCCATTTAGTTCCTGTTTGTTTCTCTTATTCTTATCACCATTTCTTTATCAACTTCCCCCATTTTTTTTCAAAATCTTGCTTTGTTTTCCCCACAATATACATGGACAATTTGTCCATTTCTTTTAACTCCAAAACTTTTAATTTCCACTCTATTAAGTCTGGGATTATTTTTTGTTTCCAGTGTCTTGCGAAGATCATGTGTGCAGCTGTTATTAAGTATAATAATATACTTATCTGTATTTTATCTAGTTTTTTCTGTGGAATTTCTATCATATTAAGTAGAAATATTTCTGGGGATAGTGGTACTGTATTTTTATTTCCATTATTTCTTGTATCTCTTTATGTATTTGTTTCCAAAATTTTTGAATCTCCTCACACTGCCACCATACATGATACATAGTTCCCAGCTTCGTTTTACACTTCCAACAATTCCCGTCTACGTTCTTTTTCATTTTTGAGAGTCTGGAAGGGGTCAGATACCATCTGTGCATAATTTTAAAATAGTTTTCTTTCAAGGTGTTTCCTTTTGTAAATTTTTGTGTATCCCTCCATGATTTCTCCCATGTTTCTAGAGGTATTGTTTTCCCTATGTTCCTCATCCAGCTTATCATTGAAGCCTTAATTGTTTCTTCTTCCTGGTCCAATTCTAGTAGCATTTTGTAAATTTTTCTGATTGTTCCTTTTTCTTTTCCCATTATGATTTTGTCAAATTCTGTTTTCTCTATTTCTATACCTTTGTCTTTTATATCTTTCTTTATTTCTTTTTTCAGTTGTTCATATTGCAGCCAATTGATTTTTTTCCCTTCTTGTTCTAGATCATCCTTACTTTTAATTACTATCCTTCCTTTTATGTTTGTCACACAGTCTTCATACTTTAACCATTTGTGGTTCCCAGGATATTCTCTTTTATGGAAAGCCTCCTGCGGTGATAGCCATTTTGGAAATTTGGTGTAGAATACTTTTTTCCAGATTTTAAATACTGCCTTCCTAATAATGTGTGTGTTAAATTTTTTATCTCTATGTTCATACATTAGGAAAGCATGCCAGCCTGCATTCATGTCCACTGCTTCTAGTTCTAGTTGTTTCTTATTTTCTAACAATATCCAATCTTTAACCCATATGAGTGCACATGCATTATGATATAATTCGAGATTGGGTAGGCCTAAACCGCCCTTTTCCTTTCTACCTTGCAATACCTTTAATTTCATTCTCGGTTTCTTCCCTCTCCATATAAACTTTGTTATTTCTTTGTTCCATTGTATGAAGGGAGATTTGTTGTCTAATATTGGAAGTGTTTGAAACAGAAATAACATTTTGGGTAGGACCTGCATTTGTATTATCGCTATCCTTCCCATGAGTGACAAGTACTTATTAGACCAGTTTCCTAAATCTTCTTTAATTTTTTTCCATGCCTCTTCATAGTTGTTTTTATACAGATCTTTGTTGTTATTAGTTATTTTTATTCCCAGGTATTTAGATTGATTAATTAGTTTAAATTCGGTTGCCTTTTATAGCTTTTCTAACTCTTTTGGGCTTAGGTTTTTAGTTATTATTCCACTTTTGCCTTTATTTATTTTGACTCCTGCTATATTGCCAAATTCTTCCAGTATTTCTTCTGTTCTTTTTATGCCCCTTATCGGATCTTCAATAAATATTACTATATCATCTGCATACGCTCGCAGGTGATATTGATGGTTCTCTGTCTTTGGAGCCTTAATCTTTTTTTCCATTTTTAACTTTCGACATAGAATTTCCATTATCATAAGAAATAACAGTGGTGAGAGTGGACATCCCTGTCGGGTGCCTTTAAATATTTTACACTTGCTTGTCTTCTCCCCATTGACAATTATTTGAGTTTCTTGATTTGCGTAAATTTTTTGTATCCCTTGTAGAAATTTACCTTGGATTCCACTTTCCTCCATTAATATCATTAGAAATTCCCAGTTTACGTTATCAAAGGCCTTTTCTAAGTCCAGAAAAAGCAGTCCTAATTTTAAATGCTTGTGATTATTATAATGTTCGATTATATTCAAGACCGTACGTATATTGTTTCTTAAATATCTCCCGGGGAGAAAGCCTGCTTGTTCTTCCGAGATCCATTCTCCTAGAAATCTTTTTATTCTTTCTGCTAATATCGAGGCATAGATCTTGTAATCATTGTTCAAGAGTGTAATTGGGCGGTAATTTGCTATATTTTCGGGATCTTTGCCTTCTTTGGGAATCAATACTGTTAATGACTGTTTCCATGTTTCGGGTATGTTCCCTGTGTCAATTTGTTGAATAGTTTTATGAAGCCATGGAGATATTTCTGATTTAAATGTTTTATAATATCTTGTGGTGAACCCATCTGGTCCTGGCGCTTTATCTATTTTTAATCTTTCAATTGCTGTGTCAACCTCCGATAGGGATATGGGTGCGTTTAAGTTTTCCAATTGTTGTTTAGTTATTTTTGGGAGGTGGCATTCTTTAATATATTCCCTTTTTTCCTCTCTACTTTTATCCCCCTTTGTTTCATTAAACAGATTTTTATAATATTGTTCTGTAATCCTAATTAATTCTTTTTGCTGTGTATACACTCTACTATTTTCTGTTAATTTCAGTATTGTTCTCCCCGCCTTGTCTTTTCTCAATTTATTAGCCAACCATTTTCCCACCTTGTTTGCATTTTCAAAATGGTAATGTTTGCAGTCTTTTATGTTTTTCAAGACCTCTTTTGTTATTTTCTGCTCTATCTGCACTCTGAGTAGTTGTTCTTCCTCTCTTAGTTTGTTGTTACTTGGGTACATTATATGTTCTCTTTCTTTGTGCTTTAATTTTTCTGTTAGTTCTTTTTCTTCCTTGTTTTTAATCTTTCTTTGTCTTATCTCTTGTTGGATTAAATGCCCTCTGATTACTGCCTTTGATGCATCCCATATGATATCTATTGGAGTTTCTTGATTAACATTTTGTTTGAAATATTCACTGATTTCGTGTTTAATTTTTCCTATTATTCCTTCATCCATTAATAAATAATCCTGGAGTCTCCAGGAGAATTCTTTTTTCCCTTCCTTCAACTGCAATAAGATTGGGTTGTGATCAGATATGATCCTAGGCATGATCTCTGTTTTTGTTACCTGCTTACTTAATGATCTGGATATTGCCGAAAAATCAATTCTAGACCAGGAATTAAATCGTCCAGAATAGAATGTAAAATCTTTGAGTTTAGGATTACTTTCTCTCCATAAGTCTACCAAATAATTTTCTCTTATTAAATTGAGTGCTGCTTTTGGAAGTGTTCCCTGTGTGTTTTCTCTTTTAACCTGGGTTAGTCTATCTATCTTAGGGTCTAATACACCATTCCAGTCTCCTGTAATTATTATTTTATCATAGTCTAGTTCTTTTATCTTTTGTCTTAATTCATTGTAAAATTTCGCTTTTTTTTCTTGGGGGGTATAAATGTTGACTATCAATATTTTGCCGGATTGTAGCTCAACCTCTGTTGCTACATATAATCCATTATTGGTATCTTTAAAGATTTCTTTAGATTTAATATTGTTTTTTATATAAGTTGCCACTCCTTTCTTTTTCGATTGAATACTAGAAGCTGAATATAAAATACCTAGGCTTTTGTTTTGTATCAGTCTTATGTCTTTCTGTCTTAAATGCGTTTCTTGTAAACAAATTATAGTCGCCTTTTGCTTCTTCAGAAAATGGAATACTTTATTTCTTTTCTCTTTAAAATTTAAGCCATTAACGTTCCATGACACTACCTTGAGAGCCATTATAAATATTGCTATTCCTTACTGTGCCCTTCCCCTATCTCTTATTTTTCCTCCTACTTTTTTTCCTTCTGCCTGTCTCTGAGTATAGGTAACTTTCCTCCTATTCCTTCTCTTGGTCTGAGTGGGATTTGTTTTCTACCAATTTTTTTAATCCTTTAGCTGTGCCCCCCGCTCTTGTGTTATATTTTCTCTTCCCTTTTTCTTTCCTGTTAACCTGTTCTTCTTCTCCTAGTATTTCTCCTTCTTCTAATTCCTGCGACAGACTTTGCTGTTTGGTTTCTTGCTCGAGACTTTCCTCTTTTTTTTCAAAGTTTGTCCTAAATTCTGTTTCTGGTTTCTTTCTCTGTTGTTTTGCTTTTCTATTCTTCTGTTGGTTGGCTCTTTGGGCAGTGCTTTGTTCTGAATTGGTATTATCCTCTTCCGAGGATGTACTCCCTATTGACTCATATCCTTCAAACTTTTTAAGGAAGGCTCTTGCTTTTTCTATGGTGTCTATTTGGTATTTCTTGTTGTCTATAGAGAAATTTACACCTTCAAACTTCCCCCATCGAAATTTAATATCGTTTTCTTTAAGAAATTCCGTTAGTCTTACATAATCCTTCCTTTTTTTTGAATTTGAGGAGGTAGATCTTTAAATATTTTAATTTCCTGAGGATGGTTTTCTATAAAGAATTTTTTTCTGGTAGTTAACTTCCAAGATTAGATCCCGCACTCTAGTTCTTACGAATTGTATTATAATGTCTCTGGGGAGTTTTTTGTTGGTCGCAATCCACGAGCAAGAAACCAAACAGCAAAGTCTGTCGCAGGGGGGATTTTCCAGGGGCCAGCAGAGCCCCAAAGTCTGTATAATTTATCTACTTCTAAATCTAGTTGTTCTGGCATCCAGCCTACATAATATGCTAGTGCAGGGATCAACCGAGTATTTAGATTTTCATTATATTGTTCCGGGAGTCCCCGAATTTTCAAAGTTTTTTCTTTGTTTCTTAACTCTGTTAGGATTTTAAATTTTTCCTCTATCATTTGTGTCTCTTCTATTTGTTGTATCTTTTCTTCTATTCTAGATGTTTTCCCTTCTGTTTCTAAAATCCTTTTATGATTTTCTTTTATCTCCTGTGTCATGTCTGTTAATGTCTCTTTTAACTCCCTTATTTCTTTTTGTATTTCTGTTTTTATCTCCTCTTTCCATTCTTTAATTTCTTGTCGGATTTCTGCCCTAATTTCAGATCTAATGTCTGTCCTTAGTTTTTTTATTTCTTCCAGGATTATACTATTGGAGTTGTTAATGTTCGGGGGTTCTGTCCCCCCATTCTTTTCCCCTGTTGTGTTACCTTCTGTTTCTTGGGGTAGGTTTTGTTGTTGCTCTTCCATGATCTTATTTTTCCCTATCCACCTTTTGTTTTTGTTTTTTAATTAAATTTTTAGTTTCAGGTGGAGAACCAAAATTTCACTCGAGTACCCAGGGTAAATTAATTATTGGTATTTACAAATTCCCTAGCATTTTCAATTTGTTACTGTTTCCCCAAAAATTGTCTTTCCCTCTGTTCTTCACTTTTCCTTTGTCTGAAGTAATACTTAAAAAGGTGGGCGTCACTTTTGCCCTTAGGCCTTAATAATGTAAGGATTGCCCCCTTATATTGTACTTTTACCAATGTAACTTATTTCTGATTTTCAGGAGATTTTCAAGGTTAATTTTACTAGTATAAATTTACTTACTAGTTTCCTCTTACTTAAAAATTTTCTGTTCAGTATAATATCCTTTTCAATTCTGCGATTATTCCAAGATACAAAAAAGTAAACTTATATAATTTCCCTGATGGGTTTCAAACCTTGTTCATCCTTACTTTGACTGAATTGGAAAAAATATTCCCAGTTCAGTTTCGTTTCGCCATTCACCTGTGGCGGTTAGACATTCAGAGCCTGCTTATTCCCTCCCCTCCTTAATGTTCTCTTACACTCCCCTACTTTGCCTATACTATTTGTAATTGTTTTTTAGTAAAATAAATATAATTCCACAGTCTTTGTCTTCTAAGCATACACTTGCGTAGTGGGATGTCCCCAGGGGGAAGTTGCCTCTCTCCTGCGCTGCTGCCGCGCCGCCGCGCCAAGGCTGCTGTTCCTGGGCCTGTTTTAAAGGGCCCTGGGCAGTGCCCTTGCCTCCGTCGCTGCTGCTGGGCTGCCAGGTGGGAGGGGGGATTTTCCGGGGGCCAGCAGAGCCCCAAAGACGCTGCCTCTCTCCCGCACTGCTGCCGCGCCGCCGCCATCATCAGCCCTTATTGTGGTTAACAAATTATAATGCTAAACCAAAAACATTAATTACATTATAAAATACATTATACAGTATTAAAACAAAATTATTGTAGTGATTATTTATTTATTTATTTATTTATTGGATTTGTATCCCTCTCCCAAAATGGGATTCAAAGCAGCTACAGGATTCAAGGCGGCTGATTCCTATCCATGTGTTTGCTGACATTCTCAAAGGATCCTAAAGATTACTGAGTAGGATTTCCCTTGAATAAACTATGCTGATTAATCCTTAGGAAGCTTTGTTTGCCTTTATGCTGAATAGTTAAACGTGACAATACTTTCTCCTAATTTATTTTAACATTGTTAGCTGTCTTCCAATTTCCTGGGTCTCCTTTTTCAGATCAGTGGAATATTTCTGCTCTTTAGGTAGGGATATTCATTTTAGGGACAAGCTGTCTATTTTTGCTCAACAATCATCAATTTCACATTTGATTTCTAATAGAATTCTTAGAGGAATACCATCTGGATGCAGTGACTCATTTTTTAAGTTTGTCATGAAGCCCTAGGACTTCATCACTTGCCAGTATTAAATTCAAGATGATCAAATGCCCTTCTTGGAAAATAAATTCAGACATGGAAGCTTGTCCTGCATTTTTGACAGTAAAGACCAATGCAAACAATTCCTTAAGTTTCTCTATAATCTATTTTTTTAATTGCATTTTCTTCTGGCTAGCAATCTTGTCCCTCTCTGATGAGTTTTCTGTTTCTACCACGTTAAAATTTCAATGCTATAGCAACATTTTAGGCTCAAACAGCACAGCAATAGTAGCTGTTGTTATTATTAATATTAGCCTTATTAACTAACATTTGATTTGCCAAAGTATGTGCTATTATTTGTTCTTCCCAAAGAAAACTTCCTTATACGATGCTTATATTGTCAACTGGAAAGAAGCATTCAGTTCAAATATGGTATGCGTGTGTACTGAGTCTTTCCTTGCATAGTGGCAAATACTTAACAGAGCAAAGACAGATGGTTCATTGTTTGTGATTAAAGGGAGAATGGGGATCTGTGCTTAAAGAAAGAATAAGGCTTTTTCAAATTTGAAGCGCAGGAATGAAACACTTCTGAATATAATCTCGTGTCGTTTTGGTTTTATCTCATGCTGCCCATCTGCTAGCAGACTGTGAAATGAGCTCCTCCTCCCTTTACAGCCCCTTCCCTCCTCCAATTTTCTCCAGAGGTCTGGGGGACATTCTAGAATCATAATCCTAGAATTCTAAAATGGGAAGAGACCACAAGGGCCATCCTTGACAGCCCTTACTGTCAGGAACTTCCTTCTAATGTTTCTGTGGAATCTCTTTTCCTGGAGCTTGCATCCATTGTTCCGGATCCTATTCCTTGAAGCAGCAGAAAACAAGCTTGTTCCCTCCTCAATATGACACCCCTTCAAATATTTAAACAGGACTATCATATCACCTCTTAACTGTCTCTTCTCCAGGTTAAACATATCCATTACCCAAAGTCTCTCCTCATAAGGCATGGTTTCCAGGCCCCTGACCATTTTGGTCACCCTTCTCTGGACACGATGCAGCTTCTCAGCATCCTTTTCTAGAGTAGATGTAGGGACATAGGGGGATGCAATGAATAAGAGAGGAGGTTCTGTTGTCCCAGCAGAAGCCTATTCACATGTCATAGGATGTAGCCCAGTAATGGAGCAGGAGAGATTAAGTGTATGTTCAGGAAAGAGGATGCAAAGCTAATTGTTTGTTCTCTTAGAAGTCATGCAAACATTTTAGAAAGTTGATATTTGGGAACTAAGACATTAGATCCTACTGAAGATGTCTGATCTTTCCCCCTAAAGACAGAAAAGAGAAATAAATCAAACTCACCTCAAGAGGATTGCACTTGACAATGCTTTAACTGTGAAAACAAAGAGAAGCTTAAGACACTTTAAAGAGTAAGACTGCAACCCCCCAACACAGATAGGAGTCAATTCCAATGAAAGAAAGTGAATCTTCTTTCTAAATAAAAACATACACATAGGTTTGAGCAGGCTGGTGTCGATTGGAGGAGGAGTTCTAGTAAACTAGAGCATACTCTCAGCAAGTTCTGTTTGCTGGCTAATAAAATCTTCTGCAATAATAGATCAGTTTCAAAGGTGCCATCACATCAGACTCTGCTGTGTGATGAAAACAACAGGAGCGGAAGCAAGAGCAGCAAGAGCAACAAGAGTGCAGGAAGCACTGTTTTGAAACCGCTGTCTTTTTGATCAAAGGAGCATGGAAACATCATCATCTCCCACTGGGAAGAATGACTATCTTTTGGAAGTGCATCCATGTTCTGTACTGAAATGTGTCAATGTGGGCAGTAGTAATAGGGTTAGCTATCTGAGTGACTTGCAGTGAGCTCCCTCTCTGTCTACCTATCCTGACTCCTTCTGGGATGCAAACTGATAGGGATGTTTCCACTTCTTCTCTTTCCAGGTTTTCCAGGGAGGATTCTGTAAGGAATCTATAATCCAGTCCTTGGAATTATTTCATCTGTCCCTGCCTCTCACATCATTCCTTGCAGCTCTGCTTCTCATCAGCAGTCTACACAATATAGTAAATGACTGTCGCAGCATCACTGAAACCTAAAAATAACCTTGCTCACTGTTTCAGTGAACATGGACATCATTTTATCTGAATGCGAGAGGACACACTTGTGTGTTTCAAGCTCTGACCTTATAGCAATTTATGCAAGTACCAAATCCCTTTAAGAGACCAGAAAATGATCAGAATCTAATCCTCCCCCTCCTCTTTTCAAGACAGGTGTGTGTGCACATGCCTTCAAACTGTCTCTGTTGATTTATGGCAACTCCATGAATTTCATGGGTGTTTCATCGATAAAAAAAAAATCAGAAGTGGTTTGCTATTGTTTTCCTCTGAAATATAGCCTACAGCAGCTGGTATTCCTTGGTGGTCCTCCAGATACTAACCAGGCCTAAACCTGGTTAGCTTCCAAGATCTGATGAAATCTAGCCCCCATTCGGTGTATTTAGGCAATATCTGCCTATAAATTGAAAGTAGTTTGTTCCTCTAGTCAAGATCATGGCAAACTCCAGGAAAAGAAGGAGTAACAATTGCCACGTTCACTCAAAGTAAGGCTAGCAGTAATTATCTTAGAGCATATTCAAGGATAACTGTGTTAGTCATGTCTCTATGTAGCCTGAATCCCAAGAGAAGTTACTTTACTACTGCTCATGCAGTTTAAATTTACTATCCTTTGTCTCATTCCTCACATGGCCAAGAAGGGGCATGGCCTTTGCCTGCATTGAGATCCCTCCAAATCAACTGAACTACAGTCATCCCTCCATATTTGCGGCTTTGATTATTCACGGATTTCATTAATATGTTCTCTCTAGGACTGTCTAGGTCCTCCAGTGCAACTCTGTGGTCAAATTTAACTAAAAGTTGCACTGAAAGACCATTTGTAGCTACTCCAGTGCCATTCTATGGTCAGTGTATGTTGGACATTGACCACAGAGTTGCACTGAAGGACCTAGAGATTCCTAGAGAGGTGTCCTCTCAGGTAAAAACAGTGTTTTTGTTATTTGCGGTTTTTCCATAATCATGGGGGTCTTGTTCCCCTAACCCTAGTGAATATGGAGGGACAACTGTACAACAGAAACAACATATGAAGCAAAGTGTAGGTCTGTGTCTTTAACATCATCATTTTATTTCTCCTGTATGATTTCTCATGTCTGATGAAGGAGCCAGCAGTGCTTCAAAAACTTGCATAATGAATTTCATACATTTTGATTAGGTAATAAATGCATCACTCTTTCATGGATTTTGGATTTTTTTTTGTCTTTGTTACCCAAAATGCCAGGGGCTAGATCTTGGGGTAACATCTTAGAGTAGATATTTCTCTTCATGTCAGTAGACCCGTTTCAGGGGAGGAAAGTAAGAGACTGGAAGGCATGTCCATTTTTGGCTAGGCAATAATAGATTTAAACAGTGGTATAGAAAAACAATAAGTTAACAATAAGTTAACTGAAAAACATTAATTTTCAAACTGTCTCAACATTGTGTGTCAGATTGTCTGCAGAGTAATGTTTGCCTTCCAGCCTGTCATGGGAAACTGTGTGTGTGTTGTAAAGGATTGCGTAGCATATTTTAGGACACAGGCCATTTGGCTTGGCTCTTGCCTTGCAAGAGCTCAAGAGAGCATCCTAAAACCCACACAGCACCTAAACTGAGCACTGTAGTTGAAAGGGAAAATCCAGAGCATTGCACAAATTGTATTTCAGGTGCCTAAGAAAAATGCTTTGTACAGGCCAGACCATGCAGTCATCTGATTCCAACCTTTGGTCCCCAAATCCCTATCTATTGATCATGCTGTAGTAGGCTTCTGGGAGTTATAATTTCATATCTGGGACCCAGGATTAGGAAACCCATCCAGCATCTTCACGTCTGAGTTCTGAGTTCATGCATAGAATAAGCAGTTTATAGATAATAAGGAAATGCTAAAAAGAGAGAGCAGTCGGATATACTTCTCTTAACCCGTTCTGTAGGACTGTGAATGTGCACAAGCTGTTTATGGATTGTAATTTTAGCCACTGAAATGGGTGTGATAGTGCCCCTAAAGAATGACTTTGTTTTTTCACTATTTTAATTGCATTTACTTTTTCATTATCAATGCTACTAATTTTTTTCAAACAAATCCTTGCAATTAATTTCATTTTGGCTTGTGGGCAAAATTGCTTTTATGATATAATTTATTCATTATATTTGGCAAATTGGGCAGAGAGACAAGATGCTATTTTTCATATGTGGCAGGAGAATTGGCATCATCATGACTAAGCAACTAAAGGTTTATTATGGTTAATAATAATTTTATATATATTTATCCAAGAATCATTATGAAACTTTATATTTTTAAATTTAGTAGTTATAAAACAGCTCAGTTATAGAACAATTAATTTTCCTATGGAAACAAATTCATGCTCAAAATTCTACAGCTAAGACTCCTACCATATGTGGAATGTGGAATCCCAGAAGTGCAAACTGGATTTAAGAAAGGAGGAGGCACTAGGGATCATATTGCAAACATACTTTGGATAATGGAGTGCAACAGGGAATTTCAGAAGAAAATCTGCATGTATTTTATTGACAGCAGAAAAGTCTTTGACTGCATAGGCCATGGAAAGCTTTGGAATGTGCTTAAAGAAACAGGAATGCCACAACATCTGATTGTCTTGATGCATAATCCGCACTCAGGAGAGGATGTAGCCGGAACACATTATGAAGAAACAGAATGGTTCCCAGTGGCCAAAGAGGTCAGGCAAGGCTGCATACTATCACCCTATTTATGCAAACTGTATGTAGAAAATATCATAAGCAGAGCAGGCTTATATGATGTGCCTGCGCCATAGGCGGGCACACAATATGCGGCTTCCAATCTATGCGGAAGTCATGCTGCAACTGAATGAATGGCACATGTGCCCCTCGCTGCCGTGAGCACAAGCCCCATTCTACTGAATGGAGCTTGAGCTTACGTGGAATTTACCTTACGCGGTGTGTGTGTGTGTGTGTCCCAGAATGGATTCCCCACATAAGGAAAGGCTCCACTGTACTCAGAGGCAAGAGGAGTAAAGATAAGAGGAAGGAACATTAACAACCTAAGACATGCAGATTACAAAATACTACTGGAACAATTACTGAAGAAGATCAAGGAGGAAAGTGCTAAGATTGGATTAATGCTGAACTTATTTTAAAAACTAAAAATAATGACCGTGGAAGATCTACAAGAATTCACCCTAACTGAAATAGTTAAAGAGTTCCCATATCTTGGTTCAAATTTTGATCAGAATGGAGACTGCAGTCATGAAAACTAGGACTTGGAAGGGCAGTTATGAAAGATATATATGGACAGGATCCTAAAGTGCCAAGACATAACTCTGAACACTAAAGTGAGGATAGTCCAAGCCATTGTATTCCCCATTAGAATGTATGGATGTGAGAGCTGGTCAGTGAAAAAAACTTATAGAAAATCAACTCTTTTGAGATGTAGTGCTGGTGCGCCAGGATACTGTAGATGGTCAAGAAGACAAGCAAATATGGTGCTAGATCAAGGCTGAAATAACCCTGGAAGCTAAAATGACTAAATTGAGGCTGCTGTACTTTGGCCACATCATCAGGAAAAATGAATCATTAGAAAAGGCAATGATGGTAGGAAAGATGGAGGGCAGTAGAAAGAGAAGAAGACCACATGCCAGATGGCTAGACTCAATCAGGGAAGACTCATGCCTGGGCTTGCAGTAACTGAATAGAAAGGCTGAGAACAGGGGGTCTTGGAGATGTCTCATTCACAGGGTCACCATGAGTCATGCTCAACTCAAGGGCAGTTAACAATAAAAGCAACTCATGAGAATATCTCTTGCTAATTTGTAAAGTGGTATTTAAAAAACAACAACAACTAATAACCTTTTTGACATTGCACACAGCACTGATATATAGTTGATTCTGTATACAGTACATACAAAAGATTTGCTCTGCCAATGAGCTATGATGCAGCATTTCCCAGCCACATGTATTGAACTAAATCCTCACCATTTCCAGTTCAATGAGTAATGGTCAAGGGATGAATTGTAGTCCAACACATTTGGTAGCCACTAGGTTTCGGGGAACTGGGCAGTCTCCTCTTTTCAGAGAACTTTGCAGCATAGAATAGAATATTTATTTATATCCTACCTCTGCCATTTTGGGTATCGAGGCAGGTAACAGCATGATTTATGCAATACACAGTAATAAAAACAAGAACCTACAAAACCCCAACCCTCACTCTCCCGCCCAGCTATAAAGTTTTAAAATAATAAGACATAATTAAAATACATAACAATATATCAAAAATTATTACACAAGAACGAATGAGGAGGAGACATGGTGAGGTGGAAGAATTTGGTTGGATCTGGACATAATTAATCAGGAAAGGCCTGCTGGAAGAGGATCGTTTTAATCATTTGTTTGTTTGCTTGTTTGTTTGCTCTGAGGAAATTTAGTAATCTGAACAGAAATGAAAAAAAAGACATGTTTCATTTACACAATGTGACTGGAAACTGGATCATCTACCAAGGCAACCACAGTCTCAATTCCATATCCCTACCTGAAGCCAGTTTGAAATGGATCAAGATATCCAGATTCTGACCATGTCCTCAGGATTGCTTTGATAAGCTTCAGAAGATTCACGCTTAAAAAGAAAAAAACATTGAGCCTGTTGAAATGAGTTAACCAAGTGACAGTGGATGGCAACGAGGGACAGGCATCTATGGCTTGACTGATTCATTCCCCTTGCATTCCTCTCAAATGGGTTAGATCCAGACCTAGTTATACTTCAAAAATGAAGTCCCACTGAAATAAATACAACTTTAGTAATGTCTTTCTTAAATCTTGAGAGCTAGTGTGATGTAGTGATTTAAGTGTTGGACTAGGATTCTGGAAGATCAGGGTTTGAATCCCTGCTTGGCCATGGAAACCCACTGAATGATCTTGGACAAATCACACTCTCTCAGCTTCAGAGGAAGGCAATGGAAAAACCCCTCTGAACAAATCATGCCAAGAAATCCCTTTGATAAGTTGGAAATGGCTTGAAGCCATGCAACAACATTTTAAGTCTCATTGGTCTTACTCCATGGCACCTGGACCTAATCCAACATTTTTTGCTAATATTTTAAAAATTACTTAGTTGGGATCCAACTCATTCTCTCTAAGTTATCATGAACTGAAAAAGAATTCTACTCATTAGGCAGAAGAGGATAGGCTCTGGTTACAGAAGAGTCCCAGTAGCGTCATGGGGTAATGCAAAATAACAGCTTCTTCCCAGCAACTCTCAGTTCCATTGTAGATTATAAAGTAATTACCATTTTGTGAAGTGCAACATCCACAAGGGTTTAAAACTGTAAATACAAAATTAATTATTAGAGCAACAGACAAGCTCTTTAAATGTGTGAAACATTTTGCAAACAAATGGCACAAGATGCCACAAGTAAGGCAAAGTAAGATGAACACATCTTACTTTTGTGCTTTTCTGCTGTTGCTCGGATTAAACGTTTTAGATACAAAGGTAGTCCCCTGACATCAAACAGATAGCACAATTGTGGAAGCTGCAAACTCTCTTGGGTTTAGTTCTAACTCTTGAGACAAATGATATGCTGTTAATTGAATTCAGCATGGCAGAACAGAATAGGCTGAGATCTGTGGATGGAAGGAGATTGGGTTGTTGGGTTGTCACTGAAATTTGTCCTGCTTCAGTAAAGGTCTAGAATCTAGAGATGTTCTCTTGCCCAATACTACTCCTTAGTTTATGAGGACTGGGGTCCCACAGGGCTGTGTCCTGGGCCCAGTGCTATTCAACATCTTTATCAATGACTTGGAGGACAAAATTGAGAGTATACTTATCAAATTTGCAGATGACACCAAATTAGGAGGAACAGCTAATACCCCAGAGGACAGGATCAAAATTCAAGATGACCTGAATTGACTAGAAAGCTGGGCCAAAGTAACAAATTGAAATTCAACACGGAGAAATGTAAGGTACTGCACTTAGGGCAGAAAAATGAAATGCACAGATATAGGATGGGTGACACCTGGCTGAATGAAACTACATGTGAAAGGGATCTGGGAGTCCAAGTAGACCACAAGTTGAACATGAGTCAACAGTGTGATGCGACAGCTAAAAAGGCCAATGCAATTTTAGGCTGCATCAATAAAAGTATAGTGTCTAGATCAAGGGAAGTAATAGTGCCACTCTATTCTGCTCTGGTCAGGCCCGGCCTGGAATATTGTGTCCAGTTCTGGTCACCACAATTTAAAAAGGATGTGGAGAAACTGGAGCATATCCAAAGGAGAGCGACTAAAATGGTGAAGGGTCTGGAAGGGAGCTGGGGATGTTTAGCCTGGAGAAGAGAAGATTAAGAGGTGATATGATAGCCCTGTTTAAATATTTGAAGGGATGTCATATTGAGGAGGGAGCAAGCTTGTTTTCTGCTGCTCCAGAGACTAGGACCTGGAACAATGGATGCAAGCTCCAAGAAAAGAGATTCCACCTCAACATTAGGAGGAACTTCCTGACAGTAAGGGCTGTTTGACAGTGGAACACACTCCCTCTGAGTGTAGTGGAGTCTCCTTCCCTGGAGGTCTTTAAATAGAGGCTTGATGGTCATCTGTGAGGATGCTTTGATTGAGATTTCCTGCATGGCAGGGGGTTGGACTGGATGGCCCTTGCGGTCTCTTCTAACTCTATTATTCTATGATTCTATGATTCTAAGTATTTTATGGGAGCATGAAGAACCACTTTGTGAGAAAGTAGTTTAAAGCTTTCTGCCCCCACCCCTTGTGCATACACAAAGATATCTCCATTTTCAATTTGTCACATCCTGCTCATCTTTTGTTAAGGGGATCACTATGACCCTCCTTGGCAGGGATACATCTGATGGGCATAATTTACACATATGAATACAACCCTTTGGATGAAAAAGTCACCACTTGGAAAGTCTGTCCACTCAACATCATTTAATGAAGTTTAGGCAGCCTAATAATACATTTTAATCCAATACTTATACTCAGAATGTCTAGAACTGGAGAAAGTCTGGGATAATAATAAACTAAAATAGATAATAAAAATTAGACCCAAGTTAATTTACAGATTTCAAGCTTAGTCCCAGGATGAAAAACCAGGTTCAGGATTGTGCTTGGATTTAGTTTAATTTGTGTGTAATTTACCTAGTACACATGTTCAGTGAAGGTTTCTGGACATTTCTTTGGGTTACATCAGAGGCCAATACCAAAGCTAATTCCGTCCCATCTTTAAAACTCATGTGCAAGACTTTTGCTGCGTATGGAAATAATAAAAAAAAAAAATGGATTTACCAGCCAAATCCCATAATTATTCATGAGCAGAATTGTGCCATATAGAACAAAACTATTAGATGAACCCATAATAAACTCATATGTGACCTCTGAAGCCCCAAACAGAGTTCAGCATCAGAAGCAGTGGTGTTGAATCACATAATTTATATTAGTCGAACCAGCTTTCTCTATGCAGCCATCCAAATGTATTTGAATACAACTCCTACCATTCTCATCCAGCATGGTGGGATCAGTAGTCCAATACATATGAAAGATGCCAGGTTGCAGAAGGCTACTCCATTGGAAAAGGAAATGGAGAAGAGACACACACACATATATTTTTTATTACCATTCCTGTTCAGAAATTTGTAAACAAGTCCCTTAAGGTGAACTAACATGGATTTGTTCAAAGGCCAATGGCATACTACCAGATTAATTCAACTAGCAATAGTACTTTGGAACTTCAGGTAAAGGTTCAGAAATCTCTAATTACCACACTTGAGACAGAACAGCATCTAAAGAAGATGCAAGAAGCCTCTTCAGCAAACCCCTAACAGACTAGTAGGATTGCCATGGCCAGCAGAGGTCAAGAAAAAAAGTTGTAACTAGTTATGGGATGAGGAAAGGAGAAACAAAAGGAGCCAAAAGATCTCTAAGAACAGTTTTTGTGCCATACCCTATGCTGGGTTCAGAACAGAAATAACTTGGGACAGTGGGAGTGCCACTCTCTTGGTCAGCCTTCCCACACCTTGTTCCTTCTAAATGAAGATTCAGGCAAGCCTTGAAAACCTCCCTCCAACACTTCTTTTGGCTGATACAGTACTATAGTCCAGAGGTGGGCAAAGTGCAGCCTGTGAGGCACATGCAGACCTTATCATTATTTTTGTAACCTCCATTTTTCAAAAAAGCATATTTTTGCCCCCAAATGCCTCTCAAGAATCCAGGTGGAATTTTCAACAATTTTTTGAGGGAGGAGAGAAGAGTCCATTTTAGGAGAGGCCTTTTGAAAAAAAAAAAAAAAACAGGTTGTGACAGGGTTGCCAGAGTGAAAACTGGAGACAGCGCTTGCTTCCACAATGGTTGTGTAGAAGGGGGAGTATCAGCAGATGTTACCTGGTTGTGTGAAAAGCAAAACCTACTGAAAATTCCTCTTCTAGACAATCATTAAGGATACAGGCAGTGGTGTACTGGGCATGTTTTACACCCAGTACATTCCATCCCAAATTATCACACTGTCCAAGTTGGATTTTTGATAGATCTTGGCATAATATGTACTTTTAGGACATGTAGTTTCATATCCTCCAATGTTTCACAGATGAAACTTGGGACATATATGGCCGAGTGACATCAGCGTGTAATCAAGATGGTAAAAGTTACAAAGCTAAGCTAAGAAAGGCTGCAGCACTTTGTGTTTGATTGAGTCTACAGGGAAGGACAAGAGTCTGTCCCTCTCCTCTCATCTTGCTTTACTGAATTAAGTGAGTACAAACTACATTTGCACTTTGAAATCGTTTTGCTGCAACTGAGGTAAACTGAGGAAAAAGGGGGCTAAGTGGGAGGATGAGAGGGAAATTGGGACATTTTAAAAGGAGCTGAAAAGATAGGATAATAGAGAATTATTCTGAGTATCCCTGCTAAATCAGGAGGTTAAAAGGTAAGCTGTTGATGGGTATGCAGTCCTAAAATTTACATAACAGTCCTTAATATGTCTGCTCAGAAATAAACTCCACTAAAATCCCAAAGAGAAGTGGATAGGGGCTTGCAGCCTCATTCTTTCCACCAAGAATGGGCCAAATGTGGTCCTCCAGATGTTGCTTGCTTGCAACTTCCATAATTCCCCACCATTGGCTATGCTGGCTGGGACTGCTGGGGGCTGAGGTTCAAGAACATTTGGAGGGATACACTTTGAATACCCCGTTTTTCTACCCACTTGTTTATGGTTTTACCATCTTATAAACCATTGGTAGGAGAACAAGGCCAGAAAATGGCCAACCATCCTCCCCTCCACAGCTATTCAGATGATTTAAGCATTCTTATTGAAAAGCACCACCTCACACTTTTATTTTAACCATCACTTTTTCTGGAGTGTCTATCAAAATACAAATAGCATTTAGATGGCAAAACTATCATAACGCTGTAAGTGAAGCTGGAAGACAGAGCCAGGGCAAAACATGGCACAGTATGGAAGGAAAGAGCCCCTACTCCATTTGAGATCATACCAAGATGGTGGCAGAATATGTGTGTGTACTGTTGAAAGCCAAGACAGGATGGAAACTGGTAAGAGTTTCATGGGCACAGCCTATAGTTTTTGAGTTCTCAATAGTGGACAGAACATTATTTTATGAACTGGAGTAGCAAAACATTAGCCAACAAGTAACCCTATGTGCATATGGTGAACTCTGTATATGAACTGATGGGTAGATGTCCCTCTGCAAACAAAAGGAACACTTGTAAAAAATATGTGGTTGGATAGACACCCACTGTGCATGCCTAAATAGCAATTCAAACCCCCTTCCAATGTATTGACATTAATTGTGAGTCATAGAAGATCTAACTTACTATATCCATGGTGGAGTGGGAAACAGGCTTCGCTGCTCAAGAATGCAACTGCTACCAAATTCACTCTTAGGTGGTGGACGTGGTATGTCTTCAAGTCATGTCAGATCACACAGAGACAAATTGGAGACAAATTGGTTAAATCTCATGCAGAAATGGGATTTTAAAATCCACTTTTGCGGCTTGCTTTTCAGATGTCTTGGCATCAGTGAGAAATAACGTGACATTAATCCAAATGCAAAGTCAACAAAACCCATTCCTTTTTACTTTTGGGAACTTTTTACTTTCGTAGTTCCTGAAAGTTAAAAGGAAAGGGTTTTGTTGATTTTGCATTCGGATTAATGTTATGTTATTTCTCATTGACGTAAACGTCATCTGAAAAACTACCTGCTTTTGCGGGTTATTTCTAAATTATGTTCAGGTTATCCCCGAATGTCATGTGAAAAACAAACCACTTTGCGGGTTTCTTTCACTTTAATTCAAGTTTCTCCATGGGATCCGTCCCGTGTGATAAACTCCATAAGGAGACCCTAAGATGAACCTATCACTGAGTTTTCTTGGTAAAATTTGTTCAGTCAGGTCTTCCTGTTGTCTTCCCCTGAGGCTGCAAGCGTGCAACTTGCCCAAGATCATGCAGTGAGTGTCAGTGGCTGATCAGGGATCTGAATCCTGGTCTTTCATAGTCCTAGTCCAATGCTCAAACCATTACACTATACTGGCTCTATTTTAGTTTAAATGTAATTTAGGATTTGCTCTTTCTGAGAAATGTTCTCTGTTGTTTGTTGCTGTGCACCTTGAAGGCAACCCTATTGCTCGGTTTTCTTGTCAAGTTTCTTCAGAGGGTGTAGGCCACTGACATTCTCTGAAGCTGAGAGAGTGTGACTTGCCCAAGGTCACCCAGTGGGTTAACATGGCCAAGCTGGAATTCAAACCCTGGTCTCCAGAGTCCTAGTCCAACAGTCAAACCATTATACCACATAATTCCCCCCCCCTCACATACACACACACCAATTTCTTTCAGACTAAACATGCAGGATCAAATATAGAATAATACAGATTAAAGTCCTTAATTTTTCAGTATGATGTTGGGTCTAGTAGGGTCCTCTTTAGGAATTATTTTGTTCAGCTCATGGTTTACATATGCACGTGCATACCTCACACCTAGTGTTAAGAATCCAAAAGCTTACACTTGGTAGGCATAGCATGAAGGTTTCAATTTAGCAAATTTAGTTTAGTGGAGATGTTTAAAGGCCATCACATATGGAGATTATCAGTACAATTCAGCAGATGGCACTCTGCCCCATCAGGGAGGAGATAATTTTTAACCCTGATTATTGTCTGGATTTAAGGCTTTATAGTCAGAGAGCAGCAACATACAGGAGTGCTTTAAGGAGACAAGTAAAGATAGAGCAATAGGAATAAAGCCCTACATGGCTTAGGTCAAGACTGTCTGAAAGACTCTGGGGCTGTACATACAGGTGGCTCAACATTGCCTCTTTGTGCCCTGGATGGAGGCTGTGGCAACCACACACCGTGGCCTCTGGAGAAAGCAAAAATAAGCCCCCAAAAGGGGGTTGTTTTTGCATCCCAGAAGGGGCATCATAAGTGCTGTGCCACAGCCATAATGCCCCTTCCACACAGAACTGTTTGGGTGCTGTGCCTAGTATGCGTCATCATGGTGTGCGCCATGTGGATGAGTGCACGCCATAATGGCAGCCGGGCATGTGGATGCTCAGCCTTCACTGCATGTACAGGCTGGCACAAAATGCCGGTCTATACATTCCCTCTCTCTCACCATATGGACCTGTTAGGGTCCCAGGATCATCTGGGGAAGGCTTTCTCTTGGTCCCATTACCAGTACAGGCTTGCTTGATGAGCACATCAAAAGAAGGAATTCTTGGTAGCTGCTTCCACCCTCTGAAATGCCCTTCCACAAAAGGCTAGGCTGGCCCCCTCTCTGCTTTCATTTCGCTGGCAGACAAAGACATTTTTATTCAAGTAGGCTTTTAATAATACAGTGGTCCTTTCCCTTACATGGGGGATCCTTCTGGACATCTCCTCCCCGCATAAGTGTAAAAGCACGTATGCTTGCACCCCATTGAAACTAATGGGGTGTATGCATGCGGTGCAATGCGGCCTGTGCACCACGGGTGCATGCGCCACTCATTAAATTCTACTGCAGCTTCAGAGTATACTGAAAGCCATGGAAGTGAAGCCCGCGCATGGTGCGGGCTAACTGTGTAATTGTGTCAGGGAGGCTTTTGTATGAGGAGTGTGCTTTAGTTATGCAGTCTGCCCTCAGTATCTACAGGGGATTCATTCTGGACACCCCCACAGAAACCAAAATCTGTGGATGCTCAAGTCCCCTTGTCCTTAATGGCACCATGGCCAAGTGGCAGTACCACCATTAGGGACAACTGCACTGAAGTCCTGCCTCACCCACCCACCCTTCCTTCCTTCCTTCCTTCCTTCCTTCCTTCCTTCCTTCCTTCCTTCCTTCCTTCCTTCCTTGGCTTCGGGGGTGGTTCAGAGGCAGAGGCTGGAACCCTGTTGGCCAGAGGGAGCTGGAGCTGGTGCCAGGGCCGGGTCTTGGGTCTTGAAGCTCTTAGAGCTCTCTCCAGCCGATGGTGCTCCAGCCTCCACCCACCTCTGAACCACCCCCAAAGCCAAGCCCAGGGCAGAAGCCTTGGAGGGGGTGGGAGGGGGAGAGGATGGAAGGAAAGGAAGGAAGGAAGGAAGGAAGGAAGGGGAGAGAGAGAGAGAGAGAGAGAGAGAGAGAGAGAATGGAAGGGATGGAGGAAAAACTTCAGTGCAGTTGTCCCCAATGGTGAGGATAATGTGGGCTTGCCATATGTGGATGCTCAAATCTGTGGATGGCAAGACTGCAGATACTGAGGGCCGACTGTGTTTTTAACTTTCGTATGCTTATGTCATTTTATACTGTTTTTAGCTAGTGGTTTTGTCTTTTGGTTTTCTATTATAAACTTTTAAAATGGTTTTATTTGCGAACCGTCTTGGGTCCCTCTCTAGGAGAAAGGCAGCATAGAAATGAAATGAATTAAATGAATATGTTCAACATAATTACTCTTTTTAAAAAGGAACTAAGGCTTAGCTGTATGAAGATGAAGTGACACCAAGATTTTAAAGAGAGAAATGCAAAAACTACTCAAGTAGCGATTCACCTGGAAAATATATACAGTGTGATAGACAGTTGTGTAACCATTGAGCAGCAGTGCTTTTAGCTGTAATGATGCTGGAGGATATGAGAGACTGCCTTATATGGAGTCAGGCCCTTAGTCTGTCTACCCCAGAGCCGGTTGTTGGCTCTCCTAGACCACAGGCAGAGTTCTTTGCCAATCCTGCTTGCAGAGATGCTTTTAACTGAGAGGCTAGGGATTAAAGCTGGGATCTCTCAAGACTGAACTGTCATCTCATGACAGTTGTATGCAGTCTCTGATGTTCACACCAGCCTCTGTAATCTTAAATCTCCTTTTGGCTGCAAGTAGGGGCTGCTAAAGGAATGTACTACCAGCAGCATTAGCTTTCAGTGTAACTCCTCACCAAGTATACCTCTATTTCATAAGAGAGTTTTGCCTACTGATTAACAGAAGATGTTTACATGTATTTTATTTTATTTTTTATGCAGTATCAAGAGTTGGCTTTGATGTTCAGACATTAAGAAAAAAAGTTAACTGGTAGAGATGTGAAGGCATGAGCTCACATGATGCTTGTGTTTCATCTATTTCATGCTGCATTTCCTGAATTCATCCCAAAGGTCTTGTGTGTGCTCTTTCATATAAGAATCAAATTAATGCCCCATAGGGTATTTTGGGAAGAAGGCAGTGGCCAAACTACCTCTCTTTGCCTGAAAACCCTATGAATTTCATAAAGTTGCCATAAATCAACAAGTGACTGGAAGGAACATACATGCACACACACCACTGTGTACCCCCACAGGACATTTGTACAGAATTGGTATTGGCACAGCCTTTATCCCAAGGTCACCTAGTGGGTTTGCATGGGCACAGTGGTGTCTCCATTCCTGGTGTCACCTGATGTGGAGGCAGGGCTTCCTGGAGTGGAACTTCTTGAGGTGGTGCACTCGCCCTCATAAGGAGAACGAGGCAGCGGCATCAAGGTAGGGAAGCAACTGGGTGTCACTCCTGTTCTGGGGTGTCACCTGGTGCAGTCTGCACCCCCTGCACCTCCCTATTGACACCACTGCACAGACACATACAGCATTAGAAATATTTCTCTTCATAACCTGAATTAAATTAGTGTTTGATCTCTGTGTAAGAATTCTTCTCAACATACACACACACACACACACACACACGTAGTGTTGTTGTTAACTGCCTTTGAGTCTACTTTAGGTCATGGCAACCCCATAAATGAGACATCTCCAAGCTCCCTGTCCACAAACGCTGTGCTGAGGTTCTGCAAGCTCAGGGTCCTGGCCTCCTTGATGAGTATGAGAGAGAGAGAGAGACAGACAGACAGACAGACAGAATTATTATTTTTTCCTCATTAAGAGTTATTGCATTTATATCCTGCACCTTCAGAACTAGTGTGTTCCCAGAGCAGCCTTCATTTAGGCTGAGTTTTAACAAATGTATGCTTAGATATGGAATTATCTTTGCTTACCAGAGCCCTTTGTTTTTTCAGCATCTTTTAAACCTTGGTCCAACAGTTAGTTTTGGTGATTCTAACCTCAAAGGTTGCCTTTCTGTGAGCAGGCTGCACCATGTGAATCACTGGGTAACATTTCAGATATGAACACCAAGTGTGAATAGGAATACATTAGCATGAATAGTCACAATGGGTAAAGCCAGATACAGAAGCCACATTCTGTTAAGAAGATATCTCTGGACCAGTGTCATTATCGGTGTGTGTGTGTGTGTGTGTGTGTGTGTGTGTGTGTGTGTGTGTGCAGGGGGTGCGGACTGCACCAGGTGACACTCCAGAGGAGGGTGGTGTCACCCAGGTGGGCCTTCCCCCTTTGGTGCAGGAGAGGCGAACATGCACCTTTCCTCGCTGCACTGTTGTGGGTGTTACTCCCTGAGGAGGAAGCTCTGAAACAGAGCAACAAGAGAAGTGAGCAAACACCCTTCATGGCTGCTCCATCTTGAGGCTTTCTCCCTGAGGAGGAAGCCCTGTAACAGAGGAGAGGATGGGCAGATGTGCACCCTTCCTGGCTGCTTTGTCATGGGGTTTTCTACATTGGGAGAAAGCCCCGCTACAGAGCACCAAGAGGGGTGAGCAAGCAACCTTCCAGGCTGCTCCATCACAGGGTTTTCTCCCTGGGAAGGAAGCCCTGTGTTAAGAGAATACAACACTGCATTCTGTGAACGTTCTGGGAACCTGATGGGAACGGAACGCATTTAAGTATTCCGCACATATGTGTTCCCATCAGGTTCCCAGAACGTTCCCAATGTGTTCCACGTGTATTCCATGGAGGGGATGGATTAGATGTGTTCCCAGCGAGCTGTAACGTTCTCAGAATGTACCACAAGAGGTCTGTGCAGTATTCTTCCGTTCTCAAATCCATTCTCTCATTCCTCCGTCTCCTGATTGTCTGAAAGAATGACAGGCAAGGAGGCAGGCAGGCGAGCGACTGCAGTGAGGGAAAGTGTGTGTGTGTTTGTGTGAGGGGGGAAAGAAGGAGGGAAGGAAGGAAGGAAAAAGGGAGGGAAGGTGGGAGAAGGGAGAGAAGAGGAAAGGAGGGAAAGAGAGAGAAAGAGAGAGGGAAGGAGAAAATGGAAAGAGGGAGAGGGAGGGAGGGAAGGAAGGAAGGAAGGAAGGAAGGAAGGAAGGAAGGAAGGAAGGAAGGAAGGAAGGATAAGCAGCGAGAAAGAGAGTGAAGGAGGAGGGCAAAACAGAGGGAAAAGAGAGAAGGAAGGGAAGGAGGGGACCAGGGCAGAGAGCAAGAGGGAGAGGGTCTGGCTGCTTCTGTGGGGGGCCTCTGGTGTCGTGTCCAGCAGGGCTCCTGTGCTGTCAGCCTGCAGGAGGCAGGGATGCCAGGGATGCCCAGGACCCTCTCCTCCTTCCCTCCAGGAGGGAACCCACAAAAGCTCCTCTGTTTGGAGCACCACACGAAAGCAAGCAAACAACTCCCAGAATTCCATAGCAAAGAGCGAGACAAGAGTTAAAGCGGGGAAGGAAGCTCACAATCTGAAGGCACACAATACATGCACACACACAGGAGGCAAAGGGTGACAAGCTGCAAAAAAGGGGAACTGGAGTGACAGCAGAGGACTCTTCCTTTCAAACCGGTTTAACGAACTGCAATGGCTGTCGGGGCTAAATACCCAGATTGAGGTATTTGTATTGGGCGCTTGCTTCCAGAGGCATTCGGAGGGGCAGAAACTGAATCTTCCCAGTTCCTTACAGTCCTCCAAACGAAATACGCATGCACTACAGCAAAACGTTCTGGGAACGTTCTCAAGAAAAAGGGATGCGCTGTGTGGTAAAATGCGTTCTCATCACGTTCCCATCACATTCCACTTTTCTCAATGCAGTCATATCCGTTTCCAGGACGTTCCATCTCAGAACGTTCTGAGAATGATATGCGATAATCTTCTTAGAGTAGCAGGCCTGGCTGCCCTGGCTGGGCAGCCAGGCTAAGGGGCAACACCGAAGCTGTGGAGGGAAGGCCAGGCGAGGGGAGCAACTGGGGAAGGGGGAGAAGGCAGCTGGGACAGGAGTGCAGGTGAGCAGGTTAATAGGGTGGTTGTGGAACAGCCCTCTGCACCACTACCCCAACTGGCAGCCCTCCGCACCGGGTGTTGTCAAAGCTAGTGATAACACTGCTCTTGACTAGAAGAACCAATCATTTGGGAGCTCTTCACAAGCAAACCTTCACAAGCCCTTGTTTCCCTTGATACCTATAAATTGAAGCTTGGACAACTGTCAGGGCTTAAAGGCTACACTGGTTCCCCAGGGACCATCTGTTGAAAAAAGGGCTCTGATGGGCCTAAGGTGAGCCCAGGCTTTCCTCAAGTTGTGGCAAAATTGCCCCCATATGCCCTAGGGGGATATTGGAGACAAGTTTCATTACAAAAAATCCTTTGTGGTATATAAATACAGTAGTGAGTTTCTTTTATCCATAAACAATTCCAAGGGCCAGAGAGGGACCAAAGGTAGAAATGGAAATGAACACCAATCAGGCAATAGAGGGAAATTTACAAACTGGAAAAATGACAAGGTACAGAATGATGAGGATGGATATCAGTATTTCAGATATGGTAATTCCCTACACTGTTAAGGCCTTTGACTATGGCCCCATTCTCACTAGCCCATTTGCTCTGTATAGAACTGGGCACATCTGGTTGCCCCCATACTGAATCTGTCCGGGTAGAAGTTCTGACAACCCTTTGCCATGATTGATGCAATTTGCCCCTCTTAAGTTCACATTTGCAGTTCCGCTTTAAAATTGAGCCTCCTTTGTTGTCAATCAAATTCACTTCTGCTTTCGTTAAAGGTAACATATCTTACAACTATTGGCCAACTGAATGGGTGCTTTCCCCACTCCTTTTAAAAACAAAAACTGGCAGCAGTGTGCACATATTCTGTCAACTTGTCAAATTTAAAAACCTCCAGGTGTGTGCATGTGTTGTGTGTATTTGGGTCATCACAGATTAAGGCAACCGTAAAATGACCCCATCGTGGAGTTTTCTTGGGAAGATTGGTCATGAGTTTCCACAGCCTTCCCTCTGAATGCCAGCCTCTAGCTTCCCCTTCGCTTCCAGCCCAGCATTTCCTCCTCTTTGGAACCTCTTCCCTTCCCTTCAAGCCCAATGCCACCTCTGAAGCCCTTGCCTCACCCCCCCATGCCATCCTCTTCCCTTCCCTGCTAGCCCAAAGCATGCACATAATCTGTCACAATAATTATAATTATAATTCCTCACCTCAGAATACCATCTGACTGAGGGAGTTGACCAGGCAGTCCCAGCTCCATCCTGGTTAGCCTGGAAGAAGAGACTCCTCCCTTCATAACTGCCATCCTCCGGCCTATGAGGGAGTTGACCAGGCAGGCCCAGCTCCATCAGGGCTAGCCTGAAAGAAGAGACTCCTCTCTCCATAACTGTCACCCTCCGGCCTGTGAGGGAGTTGACCAGGCAGGCCCAGTGCCACCAGGGCTAGCCTGGAAGAAGACTGCCATCCTCCAGCCTATGAGGGAGTTGACCAGGCAGGCCCAGCTCCACCAGGGCTAGCCTGGAAGAAGAGACTCCTCCCCCCATAACTGTCATCCTCAGGCCTGCGAGGGAGTTGACCAGGCAGGCCCAACTCCACCAGGGCTAGCCTGAAGAAGAAGAGCCCTCCCTCCAGTCCATCTGCCTTGGTCCAGGCCTCAGAGGGAGAGAAGAATGCTGGACCTGATCCCCTCCCCTCCCCCCCACCATTCCCTTCTCTTTTTGTGTCATGTCTTTTTAGATTGTAAGCCTGAGGGCTGGGAACAGTCTGTTATTCCCCTCTGTTCTAAGCCACCTGGATTCCCAGTGATTGAGTGGCATATAAATAAATGCTATTATTATTATTATCATCATCATCATCATCATCATCATCATCTCTGCATCCTCTTTCTTTGCTTTCCCTCCAATTGTCACCCCAGAATGCCTTACATACACATATATACATATGTAGCAAAACATTCACACATTGTATCAATTTGCCAAATTTAAAAGGAAACACAAGCATTTGCATATTCTGTCACACACACACACACAAAATAATTTTTTAAAAATGCCACTTGCAAAGTGATGTGCCGTGCCGGCAGCAAGCAAACGAAAGAGAAATGTAGCATAAGCAGACACCTTCTATCAATATGTATCAATCTGTAGAACAAGCATTCACATAATCTGTCAAAAATAAAATTACAAAAAAAGGAGAGAGAGAGAGAGAGAGAGAAAGCTGCCTGCGAGAGGGGAAGCATGTTCTGCCCACTGCCCACCCTCTGACATAAGTCCTTCCCCTGAACGTGACCCAATCATGACCGGGGCCAAGTTCACATTTGCCGGCAGCAGGGAAGAAATGGGTTTTCCAAAAAGATACAGGAAATAATCCACTCACCGCTCTAAGGGGGATTTGCCCTGGATCAGGTGTGAAAGACCCTAATTCTGATGTGTTTAAATCTGTGCCACTGGGTTTTAATCCAGGTTGCAATTCGGTACAAAAGGTAGTCTGAATGGCCTCTATATAAGCAGCGAATTAGAGAATGCAATGGAAACTAACAAAAGATCACTTCAGCATCTCTATCCCATTGAGAAGGCTAAACAGTGAGAAGGGTTTGGGTTTTACTTTAAAGGTTTTATTACAGTTTTATATTCCCTGTTTTTGTAATAGTGCTTTAGCAGGAAGTAAACTTGTTTAATGCCCGTTTCAATAAAAGCATATGACATGTAGGTGTATAAATATAGACTCCTGAAGGGAGGCTGGGTGACTGCTCTGTTTCTCCTGCTCTTAGAAGAGCAGTAACTGTGGTTCTCTAAGTGCTCATCTGTGAACTTACCTATCTGGGCTTGTTCTACAGCTGTGCATAGCCAGTCAGAAACATCTAGAGAAAGACAAGCAGAAGCCCTTTCTACTCCCGACAGGTACATGCCTGGAGCAATCTCCCTTCTCCCACAATTCCAGTACACTGCCATGCAGAAAAATTAAGGATAGGTATGGAGAAAAAATATCCAGAGGAGAGGATGGGTTGTGTGCGTTCAAAGATAACCACTGAAAGAACCAATTACATATAATCAACCTGCTCTTCTTCATGGTCTCTGTGGATGTACATATGGATGTTTAGCAAGCTAACTTAGAGGTCATTCCCACTATGAAAAAAATGAATTGCTGATCAAATTATATGACCCTCGTTCCCATTTGAAATCAGTTCTGCTCCTGTTGTGATCAACTGCAATCACAATGAAGAGTGGCAAATGAAAAAAAAAAAAAAACCCCATTTTTTCTTAAAAAAAAAAAAAAAGAAGCGATTCCGATTCCAAAGAGTGTTCAGCAAGTGGGAACCACAGATCGGAATCGCATCATTCTGGAGGGGAGGGACGAATGGCAGAGGGGTGGGAGATGTCTGCCTTTTTGCTTTTTTAAAAAAATAAAAAATAATCAATAAATTGATTGATTGATTTTGCAAGTAATTGCTGAACCATTCTATTGATTTTATTAAAAAAAATAAAAGTCACACCATTTGCCTTGCCTTCATTTCATCTTCCTCCTCCTCCTTCTCTTTTTGCTCAGAACCCTCACAGTTCCTTGCCTTCCTCTACTCCTCCTCCTCTTTTTCTTCCTCACTGCCCCCCCCCCCCCGGCCCTGGCCTACCTCTCCTCCTGGTCCTCCTCGTGCAGCCCCGGTGTCTCCATGGATGAGTAGCCCAGAATTGGGCCGGGGAGCTCTGCTTGTTCTTTGAGGCTCACTGCACCTTGGCTGGAGGCATTGGGAGCCGCCAGGGGCCAGAGAAGGCCATGAAGAATGGCTGCCGGCCCCACAAAAGGGAGCACCAGCCAGTCAGCTGACCGTCACCCCTGAGGAGGAGGAAGGAGAGGAGGGAGAGGCGCAGAGGTGCTTGGCCGGCTTGCTTGAAGGCGGCAGAGGTGGCGGGGAGGAAACCCACCAGTACCCCATGGAGGAAGGGAGGCAGGGATGACAAGGGAAACCCATAGGATCATAGAATCATAGAGTTGGAAGAGACCACAGGGGCCATCCAGTCCAACCCCCTGCCATGCAGGAAATCCAAATCCATCTCTGCTCATGGTCTTCCTTCTCCAGGACATGCCCTCCACCCCCCCACCCCCCGGCACAGGCTTTTAAGTCCAAGTTGCTGCTTAAGTCACTAATGATTGACATGTATTTTGAAGCGGGGCAACTAGTGGGAATGACAACTGTGCCACAATAAGAAGTGATTTCACTGAGGAAGAAAAAACTCCACTTTCATAGTGGGAACAAGGGACCTTTTGGAATCGAATTCCAAAATGCAGGGAAAGCAAATTAGGATTTGAATTAAACTGCAAGTGTGAATGACCCCTTGGTGTGAGGGGGCAGATATCACTTACACACAGTGGAAAGTACAGCTCCACAGAAGAGGCACGTTGTCTTGCTCTAATGTCCACATTATAGAGCTTGACAAATGTTAATGGCTATGCATATGAATTCTCTATAAGGGTACACCATTGAGCTGTGGATGTTGAAAGTGTCCTGGTGGAATGATTCTACTAGGGAAGGAATTGTCAGTTAGCCCATTAAACAGTTACACACCACTCTCAGCTTCAGAAAATCTTGTGATAGGGTTACCTTAGAGTCACCATAAATAATGACTGAATGGCACACAACAATGACTTGTGTATGTGTATCTTTCTTCAAGTCACTTGTTGACTTATGGCAACCTCATAGGTCTCAGAGGGTCTTGCCAGTTGGCCAATAAAGGAGTCACAGATCACTCTCAGCCTCAGAAAATCCTGTGATTGGGTCACTTTAGAGTAACCATAAATCAAGAAACAGCTGGATGGCACACAACAATATATATCTTCCTTCAAGTCACTTGTTGACCTATGACAATCTCATGGCTCTGGAAGGGCCTTCTCAGTTAGCCAATAAAGCAGGCCAATGGATACAGCCACCAAGTTAAGCAGTTCAGGTGAAACGGGTGTCTCTACAATACAAAAACACAGTGAAAAGGCTGTATCTTTTTTACATATACAAATCCAGGCCTCTTGTTAGGTTGAGTGTGTGCCTTGTATAGAAAGAATACTGGTTGTACAATGTGTTGTGATTTGTGAAACAATAACATAATGTTTGGCAACAAAATGAAATCAGGATGCAGAGTAATCTCTTTATGGAACTGGAGAAAAGGTTGGTCTGAACAGAGAGCCACTAGCTCACTCTCCTGTTTCATGGATATGGCCATGACAAATGTTGTTTGCTATGTGAAAAAACAACAACAAATGTTGTTTTCTATGTGAAAAAAAAACAAAGGTCCTGTGTTGTGAAGTGTCCAAAGGTTTCCCAGTGAACCTGAAGAGGACTAGTTGCAGGTTCCATGAAGGAACTATTAGTTTTAAGTAAGAAGTCTTCAAATGGTTTGAGAAAACCTTAACCTCCGAGTATATGAACCAGGAAATACCTGTAAGGGGTGGAGAATGTGCTGCAATTCCCACCAGATACATCTTCATAAAAGAAATACAACTTATTTTTAACCAGGTGGGCTAGGAACTAAAGTCCACCCACATAGGTGAGACTGTGTGATCTCTTAATCCTATGAAAATATGGGCATGGTACAGACTGCCCCAAAAGGGTGGCTTGCTGGTGCCTGTTTTTCCGCTGGAGGGAAGCCTCTGCCACCAAACCGTGAGGCTTCCTTCCGGTGGAAAAAGAACCCACAAAAGCAGGTTCTTTTGAAGCTGTGGCAGCGGCAGTGTAACTAGTGCGCCACTGGCGCACTTGTTACATAAGTGCTGCCTGGCGCCATGCAGATGCCACACAGTATTTACACAACAATGGCAGCACCATGTATGCAGGGCACTGCCATTGTTATGCCGTCACGTGCGAGGTTTTGGGGCGTATCACGTGACAAGGGTGCCTAAAAGGCCCTTATGTACCAGGCCATGGAAAGATTTAGGTAAGATTTTTATGCCAATGGATTCCTTGGTGTGGGAAGAGTATTTTTCACATGTGACAAGTATGACATATGATAAGTGCTGTCTGGTGCAAGATATAAAGTCCTGGATATAGGACAGATCTTCCCTGTTGGGATATTTTGACTGCAGTGAGAGCTTCTAGTAGTGACCATGTGTTTACTCAGTGGTTCCCAAACTTCAATCCTCCAGATGTTTTGGACTACAGCCCCCACAGTTCCTTATTGTTGGCCAAGATGGCTGGGGTTTCTGAGAACTCCAAAATATCTGGAGGACCAAAGTATGAGAGCCAGTTAACTGAACAAGGGTAAAGCAAGGTTGCTGTGGCCACCACCATCATTAAAATATGGTGGGCTGGAGTCTCCAAATTTTGATGATAGTCATTGCTGGGGGCAGGGAGAGGTAAATTGTATAGTTTTAGCTGTTAAGCAAATTATCTTCCAGATAGTGAAGCCAATTCCCCTGGAACAAAATTATTTATAATGGGCATTCTCTTGTGTACCAAATGCTTATTGTGGAAGCGCCCCATCTTGTAAGTAGTTTCACCACTACATGAGGTGCCATTCCTGCAATACTGCTGTTTTGTAGCTCAGAAAAATCTGGTAAATTACTGCTCAATCTTGTTGTATAGTAGTATGGAAGTGTCCTTGCTAATGCACCAGTCCCAGAAGCACAGAAATTCAAAAAGGAATGACTCTCATGCCTCCTTGGTTGTTTATGTAGTGTATCATGCTGGTATTGTCCATCCCAAATAGGCACGTGACCTTGTAGAGTCCTCAAATACAAAAATAACTTCATTACTGAGATCTTTAAGAAAACAAATATGGAGAGATCTCTCCTGACATCACCATGTCTGCTCATAATTAGATGGTCAAAATGATCTCCCCATTCTACTTTGGATGCAGCCATAGTGACCTCTACTGTTGGGTGAGGTGTACAAAATGGGTCCCCAGTAAGCTGGACTGGTATATCCACCATGCTTTATGATGGGTGGTAGTATTGCCCATCTGTTCTTTGTATCAGTTCAATGAACACATTTGTGAGTGAACTTATACTGTTACCCTACAGAGCCACGCTAAATCACTGCTGTAGTTGGAAGCCATGGGATCTGTACTAAGCACATCTCTACTCTTGGTACGTTCATAAAACAACACACGGTATCCCTTATTCTGTATTCTCTTTCAAGAAGCAACAGGCTTTTCCCCACTGGGATCTAACAATGCTCTGATGAACTATTTTTTTTTCTTGAGTTGGGAATAAGATCAATTTTTTATTATGACTCCTACTTGGGACAGTAAGAATTTGATATAGGTCTGCATACTACTGAGTCTTTAATAATTTAACTACTATCTAGTCAACTACATCTGGGAAAATACATATCCTAAATATTCTTAGATAAGCAGGAACCACCATCATGTAACTCAAACACCCTGGGGCAGTGGACAGGACAAATTTCAGAAGCCAGAGGGATGGCTAAATAACAGAATTATTTCCTTAGAGGTCTTTAAACAGGCTGGATGGCCATCTGTCGGGGATGCCTTGATTTAGATTTCTTGCATGGCAGGGGGTTGGACTGGATGGCCCTTGCGGTCTCTTCCATCTCTATGAGAATGACTGAGGACATGGCTTCAAGTGCTGTTTAACTAATTGTTCATATTCCATGATAAGCCCATTCTCACAAAGCTAATATAGTATAGTGCTTATTAAGTGCTTTACTGGAATTTGGAAGATCCAGGTTCTAGCCTACAGTGTCATTACATTCACTAGGTGGCTCTGCGTCGGTCACTCTCACAATGACTGACCCCACATGGCTGTAAGGATAAAATGGGGAAGAGAGCCAGAAGATCATTAGACAAAAAGCTAGGATGTAATCTATAAATTTTATTAACAAATATATATGTATTTTAAAACATCCTCCTCCCCAAAAAACGGATATGGTTTGCAGAATGGGAATTGCTTCAAATTTAATGTTTTTTTTTAATACAGAAGGCCCTGGGACACTGGGTAGGTAAAGGTGTGGTAGGCTAATGATCAAATTCTCATCTAAGCTGGGATTCCCCTGGATCTGAGCTCACATCATAATCAATATGCAGACCCACACATTTTTTCTTGAAATTTTTATTCCAAAATCCACCCCATGAAACAAAGTCTCCCTTCAGAGGCTGGTATATTTTCTTTCCCCATTCACTTGTCTCTCATTCCTGTGGTAATATACTTGAGGAAAGATTCTCTAAAACCGTTATTGTCAAATGATTAGAAAATGAAAAATCCCAACTAGCTTCCCTCCCTTTAGCCCCAAATATTCCCCAACCCTAAACATGTCAACCGAGAGAGCGCAAGACTTGGTTTCTTTTACCCTTAATGCTTACATTTAATTTTAAAGCACAACATTGGAGATTGACTCTAAGTTAGCAACAAAAAATATATATTTACAATTTCTTCAAAAAACACAAAAGAACAACCAAACCCTTTTAGACAATAGTGACTTTCTTTAAGGAGTTTTTATTTAGGGAGCATGTTTTCTTTTTTAATCACTAAGTGATTTTATATATAATTTCTCTTTCCTTTATGTCACCATTTACCGTCTGGGGTGGTGGCCCGTTTAGGCAATGAAGTTTCACAATTTGTTTTTAGTCACTTAAGCCACAGTCACTGGAGGGCTACATTTGAGAAGGCTGCAGGACAGCAAAGCCTAGGCCCACAACAATACCCTCCCCAATCAGTCTGATGCTTGCTTCATCCCTCTTGCCGCAAGACGAGATTCCTCCCAGACTCTAATGCTCCTGACATGCCAACTTTCTGCAGTTCAGCACCTCTCAGGCTGAACAAAGCATATGGAGAGTGGTGAAGGTGCTCCCAACTTTTGAGAAAAGAGAGAGAGGAAAAAAACAAACACAAAATACCTAGAGCCTAGAACTCTCCAAGCTGGGAGTTACCTGGGCAGATGCACTTGAACCTCCTATATGGCTATTCTCAACTTCCTCTTGAAAGAAAAAAGCAAAACAAAACAGAAGATTGATTCTACAATATTTTCCCCATGGGAGTCAACACAAGGCAGAACGTATCCACTTCTAGAAGATCAGCGGGTGTTTTTGCAGGGGAAAAAAATCAATATGCAGCAAAGCTCCTGTGTACTGAGGCACTCTGGAACTCATCACACTAGCATTGTCCTCTTGGCAAAGAAGCCTGCTCCTCCTATGAAGTGACAGGGAACCTCTGGATCCCAGCACACTTAAACATATATAGATATGCCCCACCCCATTCCCAACTGTGCAGGCGAAGCTGCTCTTCCCCAAGGCGCAGATGCCCCAGCATTTAACGCAACTGGGCTGGGCAATGTGGGGAGCTATGGGTGTATTCCTCCTCCTCCCTTATTGCTTCAGAAGCAGCGAGGGTGCATTGGGCTTTCCTCCAAATTGTCACCTCTTTTCCCCTGCTGCACAGACACTGGAGAGCTCTTTTCTTTTTTGCCATGCGAGGCTCAGAAGGGGAGGCAGGGGTGAAGGGCAGTCTAATTTGTGCTATCACTATGGGGAAGAGAGCAGAGTGCAAAGTGTGCATTCAAACCCTGACAAGCTCAGACAGCTGGAAGGAGTGTCCAGTCACCCAGGTAGAGGGAAAAATAAAATAGGGATCCAAAATATTACCTTTCTTTCTAAAGTGCAAAAAGCTCTCTGCTGCCCAAGAGAGAAGTTCTTTGGACCGGCCATTCATTGCAAAAGAAGAGAGGCAGCTAATTGGGCATTCACCCATCTCCCAGTTCAAGAGCCAATAGCTACGCCCCCCTCCAATGTGTAGGCATTTTTCTCAAACCAGCATGATAGAGAGCATTTCTGCTGGTGTTAGGATATCTCACCAGATGCCTCTCAAGCTTTCAAGCTTGACTGCAGCTTTCCCCCTACATATGATGCCATCTTTCTGAACATGGCTCCCTGTATGTGAAAGCTTCACCATCCCCACACTAGCTTCAAAATGGAAAATACCTGCAGGCTAACCACAGGGCACACGGAGTAGTACTCACCTCAGAAGGGGTACCACTATTGTGGACAATGCAGCTTTGAGTAATCAGCATAAAGTGGTAGCTGCCCATTGCAGCTGCTGATGGGTGAGAAAAGGAAGCTTAGCACAGTGCCTTGGGCACAAGAAGTTACTCCCAGGCCCGGTATTTAGTAACAAATCACACACCAAGACAGCAGAGAAACAGAAGTGACCCTGTTTAACACTATTCTGGTCTGATTCCCCCACAATCTGATGGGGCAGTGTGATCTGTTTTTGTAGGACTTATGGGAAAGAGCAGAGACTGAAAGGAGAGAAAGGGACACATTCCTCCTGAAAATGCTGCTACAAAACATCACGTTAGGGCATGTAGCTGATGAGCAAGTATCCCACAAAAACAGCCGTCCTACAATCCCTTCTGGTTCCACTTCCTCAAATATCTGTGGGATTTCCTGGTCTACAGAAGTCCCAAGGAGAGGAGGGACATCATAGTCACAATCAGGCTGCTATTTTCTCTTCCTGTTGATGTTGAGGAAAATGGGGGAGGGTCTGCTCTCCAAGAGGGGTTGTCTGGGATCTTTCCTTCTCTTCAGTCTATCTGTGGCAAATTTCTAGCTGATTTTCTGGATCAGCTTTTCATCTGACAGGCAGTAAAGGCTGTTGATTGATAGATCTGAGATGAAGTGCTCACAGGCCTTACGGGTGATCTGCTTGCAGCCACGAAGGTCTATCAGAGTGACATTAGAAATGCGCCGTAGGTAAAGCAGGGACTGGTCTGTGAGCTTATTGCAGCCTGTGGAGAGGAAGACAGTGTTATGGTCTACACAGTCCTCATGCCCATTTTCACAAACTGTGCAATGCTACACAGGAATAATTGAAGTGATATGAAGACTCAGTAAAGGTCACACACAAGCATAAAAGGCATATGCACTGTTTGACTTTTTGGTCACCTAAGAGTGTGACTACAAATAGGCTGCACCTCGTGCATATATGGCTTTGACCAGATGATATGGAACAAGACAGACTTTATGCCTCGATTAATGAGGAATAAAGAAAAAGCCATTCTTTGCATCAAGATGCAGGGGAAAAAAAAAGTTTTTTAGGGTTTTTTTTTTTGGCAAGGGCTGTTTACACCAGTGTAATATATCCAGTGTAATATATATTTAAATGTTAGCATTGCCTCAAATATTTATTTTGCTATATCCATATTAAAAAGGGTCAGAGAAAAAGGCCCTCTTGTACAATATGATATAGTACCCCAAATACACTTATCTCTCCACATTCGCTGAGTTTAGGGGCACAGGACCCCAGTGAATGTGAAAAAACTACAAATAACAAAAACACTGTTTTTACCTGAGAACATCTCTCTAGGTCCTCCATTGCAACTCTGTGGCCAACATCTGCCAGACTCTGACCGCAGAACTGTGCTGCAGGAGCTACAAATGCCTAGTGGAGTGCTCTCTCTAGGAATCTCTAGGTCCTTCAGTGCAACGTTTGGTTAAAGTTGAGTACAGTGTTGCATTGGAGGATCTAGATATTCCTAGAGAGAACATATAATCAAATTCGCAAAAGTCAAAGCCGCAAATATGGAGGGACAAGTGTAGTGATATAACTACTAGCCTTAAATCTTCACTTAAATCTGTGGCCCTGTGTGAAAACACGCCACATCAATTTACATGCAAATAACTTCTTTTTCCAGTAACAAAGAAATCTCAGTCTAGCAATGCTTTGCCATAGTAGTCCCTACATGTCAGAAGGGATGGATACACTTAAGAAAATGTCCAAAGACACACACCTGCCATATTGATTTCAGTGAGTGAGTTTCGTGTGGAAGATCCCACAGCTGTTAACAGGTTGGTTGACTGGTCTGTAAGGTGATTGCAGTGACTAAGATCTAGTCTTGAGAGCAGAGGCATGTGGCGGATGATGAGTCGGAGTGTGGCATCTGTGATGTCCAGCCCAGCCAACCGGAAGTCTATCATGTTACGGAGTTTGCTGCGATTGTCTTGGCCTGTTTGAAGATATGTAAAGATGTTCGAAAGGAATACAGATTCTTGCCTCTCTAGAGCAGACATCATAAACCACATTCTTAGAAATGCATCAAACTCTTTTTTCTCATCATTTTGTCCCTCCCACAAACTATCTCACCAGCAAGAACAAGTATAGTGTAAAGGCAAAACAAACAAACAAACCAAAAACATACTGGGTTTATCTGATGGAGGTGTGAGCAAGTCCCGAATCTGAGGATCCTTGATTCCTACTGCCCACCGAAGATCGAGAGTCCTGAGAAGGGGGCAAGTGGAGGTACCGAGAGCAGAAACTGCAGACCAGGAGCAGCCTGCTAAGATGAGGTCTTTGAGGCCTGTGAGACAGCAACCGAAACAAATAAACAAAAAACAGTGGAAATGTTCATTTCAGAACAGTTCCTTTTCTGTATTCTCATTTACAATAGTAGAACAGCAGCCCCCCCCCCCCCCGAAAAAATAAAACTCCCAATGTGAACAACAAAATCAAAGTTATATTTTGATTAGGCTATAAATAATGGGAAGCAATAGACCTCCTGGGCTGGGTTATAATGGCAGATGCCCCATGAACAACAACATGCTACTCAGAGCAACTTGCCAGAGTTACAGCTAAAGAACAATGAAGTGAAGAGGAAGGCAATCTTATGGTATTCAGAATCCAAGTGCGTATTCACAAACCAGCTTCAGGGATAGATGAAATATAGGAAATTACTTTGTTCAATGCAAAGCACCCAAACTAATGCCAAGTGTTAAGATAAGCTGATCCACCAAGATGCATACCTGGTAGTCTGTTTATGAGCCAAGTGAGCTGTTTTCTGGAAATATTGGTCCAGCTGAGGTCAAGGCTAACTGGCTGCCTCCTGATTATACCACCAAGGGCCAGGGGTGTGATGGACTTGTACCTGCTTAAATCAATCTTTGTCCACAATCTTCTATCACCACACCTAAAGGAAAACACATGGAGTTAGAGAAGTGCTTTCCGCCTTCACCATATCTATATACTTATTGGTTCTTGATAAAGATTTTGTGGCAAGATCCCCTTTACAGATAAGCATATTTGCAGGGCAGTAGTGGATGCCCATAAATAAAACCAATCTAGAATGAGAGGAAACCCATATTCAATCTTGATTTCAGTCAACTTCCCAATTCCTGCAACAATTTGTGCATTTCATGGATGAAATGTAATTTGGTTTTGCCTGCAGGGATGACCTAATAACCACAATCCTTGCAAGGAACTGAAGGACAGGTGAAAGAATAGACTGAGTCACTACTACGGCCATTTGCAAGACTGTCTTTTGGGTTCATCAAGTTTTGTGATCTGTATACCTCCTTCTAATCACCCATTAAATCTATTTCCACAGAAAAGAGTAAGGGAAAAGTATCTCTCCTGGGCAACCTGATATATACTTCCTCCTTTAGTATCCCAGATGCTCTCAAAGAAACACCTAATTCAAGGTTCGGTGATAGTAACTCTCTATGGAAAGACTGAGATTTTATGTGGGGAATGCAAAAGCTCATAAATTTCTTACAACTATTTCAGCATTTGCTGTCCTAAACTAAAACTAGGGGTGAAAAAATAGATTTTCTTTATATTATTCATGTCTCCAACCCAGGGCACAATCTCCAATAGGGAATCTCAGAAAGGATGGTTCACATTTTTCTAACTTTCATCCTCTGATTACAGCCTAAACATGAGCCAGTTACCAGATGAAGGGGAGCTAAGGTTTTCTATGATGGAAAGACTCTCCAAGAGGCACAAAGATTTGGTCAAGATGTTAAATAGTATCCAAGGCATTTCTGGAACTATGGGTCCAAATCCAGTCTTTCAGTAGCACAGGAACTAATAGTATTCATATGACTATTCCCAGCCATTTTTTTCCTTTGCCTTAAAGAGTTATAAGCTTGAGAACTCAACCTTAGCCCATCTATTGAATGAGAATGGATACTGGCTAGACTGAACCTGAAGCAAAACTCAGGGCTTTAAAGATATCCTGCTAAAAAGTAGAAAACATCTGAATTCTTATATAGAAAGGCCAAAGAATCCAAGAAGTCCGACAAGAGCCAGGTCACTATTTTTATTTGCCAACATGTACTTGCTGAACTTGGATTATGCCACGCAAGAGGCTTCTTTAGCCTTTCAGGGTGACCAAGAGCCCTAGTACCGTGAAACGCAATATTTAAAGCTGCTATTCAGACTTTATATCTGAAGACACAGAAATGTTGGCAATAACAATTTAAATTTTAGGCTTAAACTAGGAATCTTTTTTCGCTCATTCTTGTATGCGTGTTTGGGGAATCATTCAACACAGTAAGGAGTGAAATAGCCCACAAGAATAGACGGCGTTGAAAAATGCATGTAATCATTTCTAAAGAGCCTCATAAAACACATTAAAATTATCGTATTTACTCAACTATAAGTCGACTTCATGTATAAATCGAGGGCAGGTTTTGGGGCCAAAATTAAGGATTTTGACATGACCCATGGATAAGTTGACGGCAAAACTTAGGGGCATGTAACAAAGGATGAATCAAAGCAAAGCAATGCCAAAAATATTATAAAATTCAATCAGACATGTTTGTGCTCACAGTAAAGGCTGGGTGGATGAGAGAATAGAGTGGGGTCAGTGATTCCAGGAGATTATGCTTTTGCCTTTCTCCAGGTGATGCTTCCTTTTTAAAATAAGAGTTAAAGTACAGTACCTACACTGACCCATGGATAAGTCGACTCAGTTTTTTTGGGTCAATTTTTTGACCAAAATTTCTAGACTTATATATGAGTATATACAGTATTTTAAAACAACCAAAAACTTAAAAAATAAAATATCCCCAATAAAAAGCCCCTTTCCTTATACATTAAAAGCCCGCTTAAACAGAAAAGTCTTTGCCTGCCAACAGAAGGAAATCAATGAGGGGTCAGTCTCAACTCTTGTGGAAGGGAATTCCAGAGGGTGGTAGCAGCCATGGAAAAGACTGTCTCTTGTGTCCTCACCAAGCAAGCTTGTGATTTTGGTGGGACTGACAGAAAGCCTTATCTTTAAGATCTTAGGGCTCTGGCATTTTTCTATCAGGAGATATAGTCTTTTAGATTTACTTTATTTATGATTTCATAATTGGCAATTATTTATTAATAAAATCAATACTACAAACATTTCTTTCTATTGACCAAATCCAATTTGTTTTCTCAAAAATATTTCCATGCCCTCCAAACACCTGAGTATTTTACATCCATTCCAACCAAACTGATGTGGTTGTATGGGTGAGCCCAGGCCCTCTGTTGTTTGTGCTGCACAAGTCAATCTTGGGAATTTAAGAGACCAAGTTGTCGTCGTCGTCATCATCATCGTCATCTTGATGGTTTTGACCTTTTTTGTTTTAGAAAATACCATACATGGCTCAGTCAGACCATGACAGGAAAAATTAACAGGATATTTTGTAGGAACTGCTACACTGTATCAAGATAAATGTATCCCACATTTCTGTTTTCAACAGTGAAACATAAAAGCAAATTTTTTATTGTTGTTGTTGTGCAACTTCAATGGTGACCCTACCATGGGGTTTTCGTGGCAAGATTTCTTCAGCAGGGGATTACCATTGCCTTCTTTTGAGGCTCTCTGATAAGGTCATCCAGTGAGTTTCCCAGATGGACAACAGATTTGAATCTTACCACTACACTAGATCAATATTTTGATTACTCTCCTTTCCCCCAACTTTTATTTAGTACCCATATATAGCCAGCATGGTATAGTGCAGTGATGGCGAACCTCTCAGGGGTTGAGTGCCCAAAAGGTCTTTCAGCACCGGGTGTTAACTGGTGCCAGGGGCGGGGGCTTCCGCCCTCCAGGGGTGTGACTTCCAAAGTGGAACTTCTTCTCCTGACCTCCCAGGCCTTCAGCTGCCTCTCCAGAGACAGCTGAAGGCTCAGGAGGGCGAGGGGGGAAGAAGAGGAACAGGTGTAGTGCAGTGATGGCGAACCTCTCATGGCCAAGTACCCATACTAAAAGGTCTTTCAGCACAGAGTGTTACCTGTTGTCAGGGGTGGGGGCTTCAGCCCGCCTGGGGTGTGACTCCCAAAGTGGGACTTCTTCTCCTGCCCTCCTGGGCCTTCAGCTGCCTTTCCAGAGACAGCTGAAGGCCCAGGAGGGCGAAGGGAGGAAGAAGAGGAACAGGTGCATGCCTCTTTCTCCTCCTCCCCACGCACTGTTCCCAGCCTTCAGCTGCCTCTGGAGAGGCACCTGGAGGACAGGGAGGGTTGGAAGGGAGGAAGAGGCGTGTGTGCTTCTTCCTCCTCCTCTCCACGCAGCATTCCCGGCCTTCAACTGCCTCCAGAGAGGCAGCTGAAGGCCTAGGACAACCGGAAAGGAGAAACAGGTGCATACCTCTTCCTCCTCCCCGCCCTCTGTGTGCCAGGGAAATGGGTTCCATAAGGTGCCATAGATTCGCCATAATGGGTGTAGTGATTTGAGCATTGGACTACGACTCTGATTCTCCACTAGGTGAGTCACATTCTCTCAGCCTCAGGAGATGACAATGGCAAACTCCCTCTGAAGTAACTTGTCAAGAAATCCCTGTAACAGGTTCACTTTAGGGCTGCCATAGATCAAAAATGACTTGGCGGCATATGACAACAACAACAACAACACACACACACACACACACACAGAGCTCCTGAAGATGAGGGTTTAAACTTTTATCTAGATGTTACTGACAACCTAGCCATGGATTTGTCAAAGTTTTATACAACAGTCATCTGGGTTTTTGCCATCACTATAGCCTACTGTATAGCAGGGATTCTGAGAGTTAATTATGAATTGCATAAATACATTTTTTTTCCTCCTCTGCCCACTTATCTTCCCTTATGTCTACTTATACACAAGTCTGTAAGATCCAGATAGAATTGAGTCTGAGAGGGATATGGGTTTAGTAAAGCATTCTGAAAGATAGAAACAACAGATAAATGAGTAGAAAGTGCAATTTGGGTAACAAGTTCTTTCCACTTACCATTTGTACCAGGTTTTGCATACACGCATACATTCACAAAGTTCCTTGCGAGTGAGATAGCGGAAGACAGACATCCACACTTCCTTCTGCATCAAGATCTCCTCCCCATCTGGTGCCCTGCCACCCTGACCATTCAATCTAGCTGCCCCACTCTCCTCAGCACTCTCCTCTTCCTCATCTGCAGTTTCCTCTTCTTCCTCCTCCTCAGCAGCCTCATCATCTCCTCCCCGCTGGGGTGTCTTAGCCGAACTTTGGCGCATGACCACACGGGGAGAGTGTCGCAGATTAGTGGAGGCCGTTATTGCCTGCAGCTTGGGCACAATGGAAGTGCCATGCATGTCTTTGGTAGGTCTTTGCAATGTGACTGTAAGGTAAGAACCATGGAGCTTCGCTTTCTCTACCTCTGAAAGCTCTTTCTTGCCACTAGGGTTGTTCTCTTTTTCCCGCACTACTGTGCGCTCTGCACCCTGCAGCCGAAGTAGCTGGCGCCGCTTAAAGCGTTCATCCCGACTTGCACCATGATGGTCACTAGGACCTGCTCCTGGAGAGGATCGTGTTACTATGCTTCGTGGTGACACAGGGTCATGGATCAACTGCAGCATTGGGGTAGGTGAATGTGGTGGGGGAGTCAGAGGTTCCTCACAGCTTCTCAAAGGTCGCAGGACTTTGGCTTGGACTGCATCATCATCACCATCATCCATCTTCCGCTTCTGCAATGTGAGCAGCACCAGATTAACATTTGAAGGCTAAACATCAGGCTTAAAGACTGAACAAGAATTTTAGTCTTGGAGCTGGTATGACAGAGCAGATTAAGTTAAAAGTAAAATGCATGAGGGAGGGATCTCGATGTCTGATTAAGGCTAACTCAATATCTCTCAGTAAAAAGATGTCTTTTCCACTCCCACTGGCATCAACTAAAAGCTGTTCACCATTACTAGTAAAAATTGGGAATAACAGAAATTGCACTGACTTACTATAAAAGCAAAGGAGGCTTAATACAGAACCAAGGTATTTATCATAAAAGTCACTAATGCAGTCGTCATGTGTTAATATACTGTAGGTCCTAGTAGAAACCTCCCTGAAACAGAGTTATTGAGAAACTGAGACTTATTGCTCCCTTGTTGATTCTTTTTATTTTAAATGGTCCCTAACTAGTTGTATCATTATTACAAAGAAGTAGAAGAAGAGAAGAGACAGGTTGCATCAACTCTTTGCTTCTACTTCCTGTGTGGGACAGAGAGGAAGTGGAGAAAAGCAGAAGCTGAATTGCTTTGAGTATATTAAGGCCCTGGCTGGGACAGTGGAGGGGCAGAGACCACAAAGGACAGGAGTTATGCCAAGGCCTTAAGGAGTTGCTGCCTAGGCTTTGTACAGGACTCAGATCTTTCCTCAGCAGCCAGAGCCTGGGCAAATCTTGTATGGCTGTTCATGGCAACTGCTGTACAGAGCCTTAAATGCCTGTTTTAAAGAAGTTCTCTCTCACTGCATGTCATCTATTTCTAGCGGAGACAATTAAACCCCTATGTATGAAAGTGTAATCTTTCTCCTATTGACCACTGTGTGAATCAAGACTGTGTGTGTATGTTGTGTGCCTTCAATTTGTTTTCAACTCATGGGCGGGTTACAGACGGGCAGGGGAGGACGTCTTGGAGGTGTATTTAGCTGAATGCGGAGCCTCCAGACGGCCCGCCCCGGGGACGTGCTTCAGGTGTTGGAGCTTCCACACGGGGGGCAGTGAAGACGCCTCACCTGGGTCCGTTTCGGACCCGGAGCTTCCATACCGCCGCCTCAGAGGACGCTGCAAAAAGAGAAGCAGCTTCCGCACGGGCGGCCCAAACCGCGGCTTTTTTTCTCTTTTGCCGCATGAGAGGTGCGCAGCTGCATCGCTAAGCAGCGGCGGCAGAAAGCCTGTCTGCGCATTTAAAGCACCCAAGCCCCTTTAAACTTTTTCCCTGTGCACTCTAAAGCTAGGCAGGAGTGGTGTGAGGTAGCAATGTCCAAACTGTGTCCTCCCAGGCGTTTGGACTTCATGTCCCAGAATCCCAGACCACAGGGCAAGGTGGCTGGGGATTCTGGGAGATGAAGTCCAAACGCCTGGGAGGACAGAGTTTGGAGATTGCTGGTTTGGGGACCAGTGAGCCAGGCATGGTGGGAGGAGAGAACAGGAAGGGTAGAATAGAGTAGATAGGGCTGGGAGGGAACACATGCCCTGGGAGGCGAAATGATGTCTTTAAGGGACATCATGGGACCTAGTGCCTTGTCAGTGCTCCCTGCCCCTTGATCCCAGGCCCCCTCTAGTTGCCCTTTGCCTTTGGGGGCAAGTTTAGAGGGCATCAAAAGGTCTTGGGCACATTCAAGCTCCGGGGTCTCCTCCTCCTCCTCCACCAGCACAGGCTCTGCTCTGGCTGGTTGGCCCACCGGGACCCTGACACGCTCCCCACTGGTGGCTAGTCTGTTGGGCCTGATGCTTCCATCACTTTTAATGAAAGCATACAGCTCCTTGTAAAAGGGCGGGGGGGGGGGCGCCCTTCGTAGTACTTTCTTTTTTTCCTTTGCCGGCTGGCGGATGCGCAGCTGCGCAGCGCTAAAGCAGCGGCGGCAGAAAGCCTATGTGCGCATTTAAAGTGCCCAAGCCCCTTTAAACTTTCCCCCCCGCTCTGCCCAAAAACAATGGTGGTCTCCTGCCAGCTGGTGATCAGCTGGTGTTGGCATCCTTGTCCGCTGCACTTTGCCAGTGTCACCAGCATCATGGATGCCTCCTCTCCTTTGGTCCCCGCGCTCCTGCTGAATCTGCAATGCGCAGCCACAGCTGTCTCCGCTGCCACCGCTGTCCCCCTGCCATCTCCCCTCACCTCCTTTGTACATATGTCAATATTTACAGTTTTAGCGTTTTTTATTGTTAGGTGAAAATGGCAGAGGAATGTGTGTAGGGGTGCACTTTAAAGTCCAAACTTTCCAAGCAGCGCATGCGTACATGTTGCTCTAGGGTTAGGGTTAGGGTTACGAGGCTTAAAATGCGCCGCAGCTGTGCCTCAGCTTCCACAGCTGCATGGCAGCGGACGTTGCAATTAAAGCCTGACTGCAAACTGCGCATGTTCCAAGACCCCAACTCACTATGCGACGGAGCTTTTAAATGGGCAACTTAAAGTAGCGGCGTAGCAATTCTGGTGTACCGGTGCAGCAGCTCTCATGGCTTCTTCCCCTTCTCGATATGTGTCAGCATTCAGGTAGGACTGCTCCAGTTTCTGCAGTTACTCCAGTTTCTGGGACCATATAGCTATAATGTCTGCCGTCTCAGTATGAGACCAAGACGTCCCCCTGCCTTTTTTCGGGGTGCTGGTGGATGGCTGAGCCATCCTGCCTGGTGGCAAAGGGGAGCCGCCACACAGCTGTGCCAGGAGCAGCCAAACTGTGCCCGTTCCCAGGTGAGAATGGCGCAGGAATGTGTGTAGGGGGTCACTTTAAATCCCAAACTTTCCCTTTTCACTTTCTACAACCAAAACATCCGCCGGCAAAAGTTACAACTTCCCGCGGTTCTAGCAACGCATGCGCACAAGTGACTCTAGGGTTAGGGTTACGAGGCTTAAAATGCGCTGCAGCTGTGCCTCAGCTTCCACAGCTCCATGGCAGCGGACGTTGCAATTAAAGCTTGACTGCAAACCACGCATGTCCCGGGACCCCGACCCATTATGGGATGCAGCTGACACGGAGCTTTTAAACCGGCAACTTATATTTGCGGCGTAGCAATTCTGACGTATCGGTGCAGGGGCTTACAGACGGAGCTGCGCAGGTACGCATCAAACAGAAAAGAAGCGGAAAAAAGCAGCACCTTTTTAATGCCGCTTCTTCCCGCTTGGGGCGTGTGGGGGGCGTGTTCATGGCGGCATTCAGGTAAAGCCCGTCTGAAGGCTCTACCTTCATGACGTCATGAGTACATCCCTTTTTGCCCGTCTGTAACCCGCCATGGAGACCCTAATGCAACCCTTTCTTGGCAAGATTTGTTCAAAGGATGATATTCAGGTGGAAAATCTTAGACAACCTCTACATTAGTTCTTGGCTAAACAGAGTCTGACAGAGTTTGCTCTAAACAAAAAGGCAACCTACAAGTTAGAGGTCATTAAGGGCTTTGAAAAAAGTGGCAAAGAATATAATACATTGAATATAATACTTTGAATCCAACAAAAAGTTCTTACGTTGCAGAATAAAACCTGAGTGCACCAGAGGCACATATGCATCCACTATGAAGTAAAGTAGCAAATATGGTAAGCTAGTCAACTATTACACCCAACTCAAGCTACACACGGTTTAGAGCAACTCTTAGTGTGCAGAATAGACAATGTGCAACTTTTCTGACAGATTAATTTGCGAGCAGCTGTTGATGCTGAAACCAGCCAGCATCTTTGCTCTGCAGAACTGTGTTTCATTTAAAAGTGGTGATTCCCAGAAAAGTAAAATGTGTCAGAAGGAACAAAATGAGTGTTACTTAAACTGAGGAGAGATCCAGAACCCACCTTAGTAAGAAACCTGAAAGTAGCTTACACAAGTGTTTATCATACAAGGACTGCTGAGAAGAATGATGAGACTGATTGCTATGACTCAAGTTATCCAAAACTGAATAACGTGCTGCAGGGTATACTGGTCATCCAAAGGACAGAACTATAATAGTATCTGGAAATAATGTCTATGTGATGCCACCCATCCACTTCTACCCATTTCTTTTGCTTGCCTTCAGTGGGATGCTCTTTGATGGGACAGCTGGCATAACTCCATGTAGGATCTTGTAACCATGTTTCTGCTGGGGCCACTGATAATATATTTGCTGTTTGGCAGATGAAAGGTGATATTGCTACCTTCTCAGGATCTGTTTTTTCCTCAGGTTGCAAGAGTTTTCTCACTGATGCCCGTAGATGTTATGAAGGTGGCACTGGCAAAGCTAAGTATCTCCATTGTATACTACCAGCATATAGTGTCATCACTGCCCATTTCTAGGTGCAGGTATTTTACTCAATGGATAGCATCCGCTAATGCTCATCTGCCCGACTCTTATTCACATGCCTTACTAAGCCTTCCCAAATGTGCAAAGAAAAGAAGGCCAAGAAGTACACCAGAAGAACCTCTTTCTGAAAGCTTAAATACAAAGAAGATGGAATGTTGAATCTTACCATGTGCAACAGCTTTTCTCTTTATTATCTATGAGCAGTGTTTAATAATGGATCCATTTCTTAAGGTAAAGGGAAAGGAAAATCCATTTCTTACCTGGCCTTTCTCTGCTTCATCTCCCTTGTAGCACTTTGGACATTCCCAGCAGTTGGGCAATTCATCATTTAGTAGCCCTTCGCCATCCATCTGCAGGGGAAAGAAACTCAACAGTAATTTCTAGGAAGGCATACATTCCTCACAGGATGAGTTAAATAGCTGCTTCTGACTATGCAGGTCAGACTTTCTCACCTGTAGACAACCAGGGTGAACAATCTCATTGCAGATGCAGCACTCCATTAACTTCTTTTCAAAGTCTTGTGAATCCTCATTCTTATCTACCTCCCCACAAAGTGCACATGTGACCGAATGAGGCAGTCTGGGCTACAAAATAAACAAGAGTAATGCAAGCAGTTACGCTACAGCTTCAAGAATAATTAGTCAGCCCTTCTTATACACGGATTCAAGCATACACAGTACTGCACATTTTCCATCTTAACCAATTCTATACCCACAAAAAGATCTCTCTGCTAATTCCTATTTGACCATTAATTAACATTTGAGACCTTTTAAAATCATCTCCTTAATTCTGCCCATCACATCTGAAATGTACCACAGACTGCATTCTGTTTTCTTGAAGAAATTAAGTCAAACACTTTCAAAGAAAGACATTTAATATATCACAGGACTTACTGCCAAGCACTGCCGTAATACACAGGACTGCTTCATGCGACCAGGCCCTCCGAACTTTTTCATATCCCTGCAGTAGTGACACATGCCACATTCCCCTTGCACGCAGGCCTTGCATTTACGGCATCGTACTCTCCTTCTGCGTGCACCTGATACAATAGGAGAGACTGTGGGTCTCACAGTTGCTGGCCGTGGAGCTGGTTTCATGGTGTGGGGTTTGGTGATAGGTATAGTGGGTAATCTTAGCTTTGGACGAGTTTGAAATTTGAGCTGTCAGTGGAAACAGATGGTGAGAAATTAGGAACAGGGATTTGTCTCATTTATTTTGGCCTATCTGTACTGGGACAATAATAATGATGATAATAATAAAACTTTATATCTCGCCTCTCTGTCGATGACAATTGAGGCGGCTTAACTTTAAAAATGACATACAATCCCATATCCCACCCTCCCCTAAAACATCAATTAAACAACAAACAATTTAAAATCATATATTAAAAAACAAAATCAAACAATGGGCTATAGCGGATTCAGAGGGATCATAAATTCAACTTGGTGGGCGGGTTTTCTATTCAGGAAAGGCTTGCTGGAAGAGATCCATCTTGACAGACTTTTTGAAGCTGTCTAAATTGGTAATGTGATGGTTATCCTCCGGCAGGTTCCCACTTTTCCTTCATGAGCTCAAGGAGGTATCATGGCTCTTTCCCTTATTTTATCCTCACAGGAGTCCTGTGAGGTTGAGAGAGTGATTGTCTGAACATCATCCAATGAATTTCATAGCTAAATAGACTCTTGAACCCAGATCTCCTTAGTCCCAGTCCAACATTTCAATCACTATCCAAACTGGCTTTCCAAAAGCCCCAAGATGTCAAGATCCAGTTGCATGAAATTCAATCACAGGGACCGGAACAGAACAGATCATGCAGGGAGAGTGAGGACTTTGCTCCCAGAAGCAGAAAGTCTAAATAATAGTCTTGTGTTTATTATTAACCAGCTCTGAATTCTGGCAGTGACAGTTGGTACAAATTGAAGCCATGATCATCATCTTTTTGTTACTTCATTTTTGTATATCTGCAATTTGTGCCCTTCACTCTTTGCTCTTACAGGTATAAGGGAAGTGGCAGAGTCTTTTTCTTGGTTTTTTGTTTTGAATTATGAAGTTACTCCAGCCAGCTAAAAAAAAACTACATATAAGTGGAAAAATCATGTTCTACAAAGCAAATTTGAGCTAAGTCATGGGTCAGTTATTTACCTTATCTCTCTTCGGCCACTGGACAATAGGGATTGCAGTGAGTGCCAGTTTGGGATCACTGTTTGCGTATTCTTCGAGCAATAGCTATAACAGAAGCAAAATACATTAAAATAAAAATATTCATTTCACTCTTAATATTTCTATGGAACATTAGAGTTCAAAATAATTCAACAGATAGAATCCTTACAACAATTCCATAGCATACATTACTGTTAGTTTTTCCATATTACTGATGAGGATTGAGATATGGTGGCTTGCCTAATACAATACATTATATTAATGGTGGGAGGTGGAATCAGACCAGAAATTGCCTAATACACATATAAAAAAACACTATGGCAACTCCAGTTTTTACAAAGGGCGAAACAGAAGCAGATAACACAGATCTTCCTTTGAGACCAAGGTTGTTCTCTGTTATGCTGCAGTGTCCTCCATCCAACTCACATCTGATGCATTAGTGTCTAACTATGGTGATCAGACCTGCATAGATCAGTCTGCTATATTCTTTGAACAGTATATCAATGGCAATCTTTCCAACATCCTATTTTAGTATGCTTCTCTCTACACTATCAGCCCATGCCTAGGAGTTAGCAGCAAATGGATGCAATTCCAGGCACTCTGGCTCTTTTAGTCCTGTTCTGAGACTTCTGCTGTCCAGCCCACCCACCCACCCACTCTCAACTGGCGTTTCTGATGTGCTTTATTTACTTGAGGTTACTATGGTTACATTGCTGGCATCCCCTTGCAAAGGGAGTGCAGTCTTTCTTGCTGCCAAGAAGGAAAGAACACCGCATGGGCTGGGCTTGCTCTTCCTGGCATTTATCGTACCAAAGGGATTCACATTCCCATATGAAGCTAGTACTGGGAGACTGCTTTCCAGCAGCTTAGACTGATTTAAGTCATCAGGGAAGAGGGCTGGCTCACACCAACAATTTAACCAGCTTTCCAACTGATTTGTGTCTTGAACAAGCAACATAAACTGTTTACTATAAAGAATTAAAATCTCTCTCTGCCATCATCTAGAGCCTTGCCATGACCTGGTGGTGTAGCCCAAAATCTCTGAGCATGATGACTTTATGCCCTTCCATGACAAAAAATGTACTTGTCTTAAAAAATAAAATAAAATAAATGTCAACATCTTATTTGGTTCTCTACTCACAGGTAAGATACCAAGTAAGACCAATGAACTGCAGATGAAATGCCCAGAACTTTCTAGAATCAAGAACTGGTAGTTAATCCGGTAGAACAGTTATTCTCCCTGGCATGGAATGTAGTCCGTAGTGTTCAGTCTAAATCAGAAATTTAGAGCCCCACAAAAGATGATCTGTAACTCCTGGGGACAATGAGAACTTGGGGAGCGCAAATTTGGCGTTTTAAGATTATAGTCTGCCCCTTTCTGCACTGACACACAGGTCCAAAACACACTGCAGAAATAATTCAGTTTGAGTCCACATTTACTGTCCTATCTCAGTGCTAGAGAAGTCTGGGTTGTAGTTTATTGTGGCACCAAAGCTCTCTGATAGAGAAGGCTCAATGTCTCACAAAACGTTCCCAGTATTCCCTAACACTGAGCCAGGGCAGTTAAAACAGTCTCAGACTGGATTACTTCTGCAGTGTGTTTTGGACCGCAGGGAAGGAGGTGCATATTGTTCAGTCTTCTCTAGGGACAAGGCTCCACATCCTCCCCTTAAAAAGCAGTACACCACAAAGGACTTGTACAAGGGAAATAAAATATGTATGATGAACGTCTGGGGTGTGGGAGAGAGCAGAAGAGGATGCTGCATTAGCAAGAAAGACAAGGAAAAACAGGGTTTCAAAAAAGTGTAAATCTAGTTCAAATAAACCTAACACTAGGACAGTCAGCAGAAACAGAGATTTCATTTAATATTTCCCTGAGATCTCTATGTGCTGTGTATTTATCATGAACATACTTCTCTCTCAGAACAAAGTTATCATTGCCCAAGGGCTATGCCTAGGTCCATCCTTTGCTTGTTGTTGTTGGAAAATTAGGTGGCAACACTGCATATTTGGGCAATGCTACCATCATTATTCCAAATTGGAACAGCAATAAAATATGGGAGTAAGTACATTTCAAAAACCTGGTCTCCGTAGTCACATTTCAGTATTTGGTTTGAAACAGCAACTCAGTGCATTTGGCAGTTTTAACGACTGAATGTCAGTTTTAAATCTGTTTGCATTATATGAAGGCACTTAAAATACAGAGGCTGAGGCAGCATCCCCAATCTGGTTTGACACCACTTTAACAGGCATGGCTCCCTGCTATAGAATTCTAGGAAGTGTAATCGGTTGTGGCACCTTTGTTCTGGTGCCACAGCCACCTTCCCAGAATTCCACAGCACAGAGCCATGGCAGTTAAAGTGGTGTCAATCTGGGTTGTTTTTGCAGTGCGCAGGTAGCCTGAATGTCCCTCAAATGATTCTGGAAAGGGACAAGCTCCATGTGCTGCAATCTGGTGGGAAACCCCCCCCCTTCCCATTCCCAGGGGTTTTCCCCCCCTTGGGAAGCGCCCGGGGGGGGGGGGGGGGAAGGAAGTGGCCTCCATGCCTGGCCCACCAAAACTGCAGAAGCGCCGCCCTCTTCCTTCCTTCCTTCCTCCCAGGTCGGTGTCTGAGGAGGGCATGAAGGCACATGCTTGACGGGGCAGGAGGGAGCACTCTCTTGGGTCAGCCTGGGCCACTCGCAGGGAAGCTGCACCGACTCACTCCCCGGATGTTAGGAAGAGCAGCACTCCCACGGCGGGGGGGGGGGGGAGGAGGAGAGAGAAGGGGGCCCCAGATGCAGAGGCTGGCTTGGAAGGAGAAGGGATGGAGGGGCTTAGACAGGGAGCTCCTGTCCTGAAACAGCCCAGAGTCTCCTCCAAAGCAGCGGCAGCCATCTGTGCCCCCTCCCTCCCGGTCTGCTTAAACTCCAGCACTGACTTGGCACAAAGAAGTTCAGCACTCAGCGTTCCCTTGGCCCAACCTGCCAGTCTGCAGAGGCGGGGGCACCCCTTCCCCCCGAAGGCTTCCTGACCTTGCCTGCTTCTCTCCACTGAAGCTGCCCAGAAGTCGAGCAGGAAGAAGTTCGCGACTTTCCCTTTGTTTCCCAGTCTGCCAAGTTGGGGCTCCGGCGGCAAGGCTGCGAGGCGGCGCCGCTGCTGGCTCTCCGCGCGCCAGGAAACTCAGCCCCCCGCAGCTGGGGCGCCCCGAAGCCAGCCAGCTCCAGCCTGCGCCTCCCCCGGCAGCCCTCCTCCTCCCCCCGCCCGCCGGCAAACAATGCTGCTGCGTCACCCGCATGCAGCTCCCAGCAATGCTTTGCAACGGAAGAGGGCAGGAGAGACAGGGAGGGAGGGAGGGAGGGAGCCAGGGAAGCAGCGGCACAGGCGTTCTGCGGCAGAGAGTGGGCGGGGCCACGCCGTTCCACGACTCCCGATTGGCTCAGGCGGGAGCCAGCGGAGACTCCCCCCGCCCCACACTCAGGCTGCTGCTCCTGCTGCTGCAATTGGAGAAGCTGGAGCCTGCACAGCCAGGGGTCCTCCTTTCCCCGGACGCGTCCTCCACTCCAGAGACCTGTCCGGGAGGGATTTCAAAATGTCCCCCCACCCCTTTTCAACAGGGCTAAGCAGCATGGATTTATGTTTCTATTATGAACAGCCAGAGTGAGCAGACTTTTCCTCCTTTTCAGCCTTCTCTCCCACAATGTCCTCCCTTTGGAGCAGGACTAAGAGGCATGGGTTTATGTTTCTAGGAGTCTCCTTAGCTTTCCTTGGCCCATCTCCTACATTCTATAGGGCCTTATATGGTCAGGGTGACAGGATGTCCTCCTTGTCCTGGACGTGTCTGCCATTTCAGCCTTCTGCCCAGGAGGAATTCCACAATGTCCTCCATTTGGAGCATGGCAAAGAAGCATGGGTTTACATTTCATGTCAGCGTTTCGAGCATTTCTTTCAGCATATCCTCAATTTTCCTTGAGTGTCCTCCATGGAGAGCATGACTGAGAAGCATAAACTTGCATTTCTCGTTGTCCTTTTAGCTCTTCTTTGCTCATGTCCTCCATTTTTAGTGCTTTGTCCTCCTTTGCAGTTATGACGTCTTGGCACCCTGGTGTAGCTGGATGCTGGTGTACAGTCACATTACATGGGAGAGGGAATCCTACCAAAGGTATTTTGCAAAGGGCAAACAGATGTCCCCACTACAAAAGAGGACAAGGTCCCACAAAATAGAGGACATGACCAAAGAAAAGCTTAAAAAGCACTCACAGACATGTAAACTCCTGCTTCTTAGACATGCTCTAAATGGAGGGCATTTGCAAATTCCTCCTGCAGAGAAGGCTGAAATTGAGGACATCTGGTCACTCAGGACCCATTAAGGCAGACTCTTGAGAACAGCACAAGAAAAGCTCTTAGGCCACACTACTTGCTGCAGCTGCATCCTCCCTGCAGAACTAATTCAGTTTGACACTTCATTAACTGTCCCAGCCTCAGGCTATGGAATTTTGGGATTTGAAGTTTTGTGAGGCATTTAGCTGCCTCTGTCAATAGAGCTTTGGTGCCACAACAAACTACAAACCCCAGGATTCCATAGCACTGAGTCATGGCAGTGAAAGTTGTGTCAAACTGGATTATTTCTGCAGTGCAGATGTAGCCTGAGTCTTCTATCCTGGACAAAGGAGAGGTGACAACTTTCTCTTCATGACTCAGAACGTTGTTACACTGATCTTTCGATCAGAGCTCTGGTGTAACAACAGATGATTCCCAGAATTCTGTAGCATGGAACCATGGCAGTTAAAGCAGTGTGAAACCGGATTATTTCCGCAGTGAGGATGCAGCCTCAGTTGGCCCTTCTCTCCCTGCCTTCCTCACATGCAACTCATTGCTTGATACATGGTGTTTTTCTCAGTACCCACAGTGGCATTTGGTAACCCTTAAGAGGTCATGTGCTCCCCTGTTTCCACTCTCTGGAAGATGGAAGGAAGGGAAATGGAAGGAAGGGAAAGGATTACAGTGCTTGCTGTGGATCCAGGGTGATCAGATATATTCCTTTTCCAGGACACAACCATTTGTATGTCATCCATTTGTAGCCTGACCAAGAAGCATGAACTTGTTTCTTGGAGTGTTTTTAGCCTTGTCCTACATTGGAGGGACTCCCCTTCTCAGTATAATCCGACTAGCTTCACCAGGGTGACAAGATGTTGCAACCACAAAGGAGGACAAGGCACTGCAAAATGGAGGACATTCCAGAAAAATTGGGGATATGTCCAAAGAAAAGCTAAAAACATGAATAGAGATGTAAATTCATGCTTCTTAGTCATGCTCTAAATGGAGGACATTCAAGAAAAATATAAGGCACTGCAAAATAAAAGCTAAAATACAAATTTATGCTTCTTAGTCATGCTCAAAATGGAAGACATTTTGGAATCCCTCCTGGACAGAAGGTTTACATATCCTGGAAAAGCAGAACATCTGATCACCCTGAGCTACACACATTACGTGATTACATCCATCCACTTATTAAATTATACTACAGGAAAAGAACTAAGTTAAGTAACGGGAAGGTTTTCTTGAAGCCACTCCATGGGTGCTTGTCAGTTTTCAAGGGAGGACTCTCTGCTTCCTGCCCTCATTTCTCACATAGACCCAGGGGCCACACAACCAAGGTGGCCTGATGTCATAACCACAAGGGAGGACAAGGCATCACAAAATATAGGTCATTCCACAAAAAATGTAGGACACGACAAAAGACAAGCTAAAACACTCATATGAATTCTTGCTTCTTAGTCATGCTCAAAATGGAGGAGATTTTGGAACTCCTCCTGGACAGAAGGCTAAAGGACGTCTGGTCACCCTGCACACAATTTGACTGGGAAGTTGGAAATGTTATGTAGAGGCTTGGTGGATGCCATACACAGGTTAGGGAGATGAGAGTAACTCATTATTAAGAGGAATTACTGTGATCTAACCTTTGGGCTGCCCTAGTGTGGGCCCTTCTGGGATGCAGGGTCCCTGTGCACAGCAAAGCCTCAACATTTTTTATGACCACCACTGGTTTTGTTGTTGAAATGCATTAGGGACACATGCAGCTAACTGAGACAGACCTACCAGTACTTTCAGTGTTGACTGACAGCAATAGTTTCAGCCAGGAGTCTTTCTAGCTCTACAATGTTTCCTAGCAGCCTCATATCTAAGTACTAACCACGCTCCACCCAGCTTAGCTTCCAAAATCAGGCAAGATTGGATAGTACTGTGGTATAAACATTGGTATCAAATATACGTGAAATGTAAATTTGAAGAGTCTCTTGCTCTCTCAGTAGCTCAATGCTGTAAATTATGCAAACAGTTTTGTATAATAGTTTCTAAATGCTACATAGGCTCACAAATCAACATTTTCAAAACATCAGTACGTTAACAAGCACTTAACAGAAGCAGGTGCTATGCCAGCTAAACAGGTATTACTGGATGGTACACTGCATTACTGGCTAGCTGAAAATTACCTAGTTGTAACCTATGACTACACGTTAGAAGGCTGAGGTAAGTAAAAGTGTTTAAGCATGCATCGTGCCTATATATCTGTAACTTTTCTATCATGAACAATGAAAACAACAACAACAACAACAATAATGCTCTAGGTCATTTCTGTCTCTGAAGCAAAATCTCTTACTTCACAAGCACCATCAGTAGCCTACAGAGTTCAGAACTTGTAAATTTTGGTGTGACACAGCGGGAAGACAAACTACAGTCTGTAGGCCACACAAACCTCCCCCTGGGTTTCTTTTACAGCTGCTTAGGCCCCTTAAAGCACCCACATTTGGGGAAGACATAATCACCCCAAATTAATGAACAGCCACCAAGTCAGATAAACAACACCAAAATAAGGAAAAACAATTGTAAACATAAACCAAAAGGAACTTTCAGAGGGCACAGCCAGGGAACGGACAGGAAGAATAAGGAGTGAAAAGTGAACCCCATGTCTGCTGCAGTTACCCACTTATGGTAAACATAAATATAGAATCATATGAAAGATAAATATTCTGAAATGTCTTTTAACATTAGTTCTCTCCCATTTAACCCTAGAGGCTAGTTTACACATTATATTTTTGGAAGACTTTCCAGAGTGTACTACATTAACTGCTAATTTATAAATAGCATTCACATGCATATAAGTTTAGAATTTTACTGACACGCAAACAATATGCTGAATATAATGGGGCTCAAGCATACACGTTTTTTGTTTTACGGGGGGGGGGGGGTCTGGAACGGATCCCTGTGTAAAGCAAGGGCCCATTGTAGTTGGCCCTTGGAACTTGCAGGGATCCATTCCAGACCTCCTCGCAAATTCCAAAACTTGTGCATATTCGAGCCCCATAAGCTTGATGGGGCACGTGCCACAGGCACTCCCCCCATTGACGTTAATGCAGTCGCCCCTCCATGGATTTTTAAGTTTGTGGACTTGGAGGGGCGACTGTATATATTGGTTATAAGAGGCAGAAAGTTATCAAATTTTAAGGAAAAATGGACACACTGATTCCTCCTGTTTTCCCAATATCCATCAATTATTACTTCTGGCTCTTGGACCAAAAGACATAATTAACTACTGCTTCATCTATGAGGGTCACTTCAGCATCTTCTGGGGACTTTTCTCCCCTTTAAGACATCTACCAATATGTAGGTTGCATAGAATCTTTTTGATGCTGTGGGAGACAATAAGATCAGGAGTGCAAAGAATAGTAAAGAAGAGCTTAGTGAAGGGGAACAAGTTTCGATGTGTGTTCCCAAAACCAATTTCAATCAGCTTTCCAAAATATTCAAGAACATGTGGCGAAATTGGGGCCATATGCCATATGATGGCATTGCTAATGTGCAAACCGCTTCCTATGGATAAAGCTAGTTGACACTCTGACACTCTTCAGAGCAAGGGGAAATGAAAAATACCCTGCAGAGCCAATTACAGGATGTGAGATATCATTACATCATGTTATAAAGTTCACAACAACTGCACATCCAATATGGAGGTGGATGAATCTAACATGCCCAGAGACAAAGGATGAATGTCTTTAGGAAAACTGATAAAACGCTTCATAAAACAGTCAACTGAACCCTAGTAGAAAACAGCAACTACAGTGAAGCAGACTTTGAGCTTTTGAACAGCTGGAATACAGCCTATGGTAAATGCATGAAGGCTGGATACTGCCTTTTCAATCTCAATTCTAGCTAGTGCTAAAGAAGTCAACAGAAGAACGAGACAAATAAATTTGCATCATACCTTAACATCTGCAATAAGGGCATCCTCATCCTCTATGCCTGTGGGTACACATTTCTTGTGCAGAGGCAGAGATTCCAGTTTATCTACCAGACAGCGGAGACCCTCAAGCTCAAACTGTGTCAGGTGCACCTTCTTTCCCTTCTGAGGGCTGTGAGAATCCCAGGCTTGGCCATTGTGAGAGCCACGGCTGGACTCAGAGTCCATGGAGAGAGTCCTCTTGAGACCAGGCAAACTTCGACAGCCTTTATTTAGTTCTTCATAGTCTAGATTAGCACCATTGGCTACAGGGCTGGTGAGGACTGACCGTCTGGTGACTGGGCGGCGTGATTCCTTCGCTGCTGTTGCATCATCTTCATCCACATTTCCTGACTCAGAGCTGCACAGCTCCATATCTGTATTAAAAAGCCCAAATAATGATATCAAGTTTAACAGGTCTGTCTGACAGCTTTATTTACTGTATAGTGGGCCCTTCTTATCTCTGGGGGGTTCCATTCCGGACCTCGCCCCAGATGACCTCAAGTCCTGCAGAATTTGGGCTACCACTGTGCCAGGATCACGTGCACACACGTTCATTGAAGTCAATGAGGCTTGCCATCCATAGATGCTCAAATCCATGGATGGCAAACCTGTGGTTGGGATGGGTGTGCTGTATTTGATTCCACTTTTCAGAAAAATTACCTTCCAAGATAGCTCACAATAATACAAACCTACCATCACACTTTTAAGCTAAAAGACATAAAAAGGGAAGAGATGAAAGTGAAGGGGAGAGAAAGAGGGTGATCAACTTTTCCCAGGCCAGAACAAGGTGGTTAACTATAAGCAGACATTTAAAAGCAGTTTGTGCCAAGGCAATCCTCTGCTAGAGCAGTGTTCTTTCTGGCAGGGAAGGACGTAAGTTCCCTGCAGCTCCTGCTCCTCTGGCTGAAAAATGGGTCAGTCTGTCTCCCTTTTGTCGTGGTATGTACTGGAACGCTATGTCTACTGCATCACTGGCCGCTCCCACCTGACCAAGGACTTTCAAAAAGGCTCATTGAACACTGGGTAAGACTTGCTTTAGTTTAGAGGTCACTCTATAACCCAACAGGGTGGTGTGAAAAATACATATAGTATGGGCAGGATAGTGAAATCAAGTAGCCTTTTATCAGTGTGAGAGGCAGGTGGTGCTATAGAACTGTTTTCCCCATCCAGGAAGCACAGCAGAGCATAGTGGCTTCCACATATGCATACTCACTCTTTTGCCATATCTGTGGTTTGTGTAACACATGCAGAGCTCTGCTCTGTTCTCACCAGGTTGCTAAGTGAAAAGTGCAAATGATGAAACACCTTAATTCCATTTAATGAGTATTCACCCTGAGACTAACATCAGTCAGGGAACCTGGGGCATTGGGAGCCTGTTACCCCCTGTTCCATCATGAATCAATAGCA
>NC_056522.1:254176535-254211246 GCF_019175285.1 Sceloporus undulatus
AGTTGAGATATCTCTGGAAACCACGCCCTTCTTGGCCAATGAGGAGCCACGAGAATGATCATTGACCTTTCGCTTCTTAGCTTTTGGAGGCATCGTGATATCACTGCCGTTGGTGGAAATGCATAAAGAAGACCTCTTGGCTAAGGAGAGTGGAAAGCGTCGATCTGTTCTGCTCCCTGAGTCTCAAACCTTGAAAAGAACCTGGGGACTTGGTTGTTTATTGGAGATGCAAATAGATCTACCAACAGCATCCCTAAACTTTGAGTTATGAGATTGAACGTCTCTGGGTGGAGATGCCACTCCACTTGGTTTATGTTTGACCTGCTCAACCAATCGGCCTTTGTGTTTAGTTCTCCTTTTATGTGTTCTGCCTTGATGGACAACAGGTTGGCTTCCGCCCAATGAAGGAGAATGGCTGTTTCTTTCATTAACGACAATGACCTGGTCCCTCCTTGTAGGTTTAGATGTGCTTTTGTTGTCATGTTGTCTGTGTGGAACAGAACTATTTTGTTTTTTATGTGTTGAGCAAAGGCCAGGAACACCAGCCTTACGGCCCTCTGTTTAACCCAGTTTATGCTGTGAGATTTTTCAGACTGGTTCCATCGTCCCTGAGCACAGAGATTGTCCAGGGTGCCTCCCCAGTCACTCAGGCTGGCATCGGTTGTGATCAAAACTGGCGGAGGAGGTAGAAACGAGCATCCCTGCCTGATGTGATGAGATGTCCACCATGTTAGGGACCATTTGACTCTGTGGGGGACTGGAATCTGTTTGTTGATTTGGTGAGTGATATACTCCTGGTGTGGCAGAATCAACCATTATAACTCACGGGAGTGAAAACGAGCCCAGGGGACGCATTGAGATGCTGCAATCATTAGACCGTAAAGCCTCGCTAGAAGGAGAAGATCTGTCGAGGGACTTTTCTTTACAGACTTGATAGTATCTTGAATGGTCTTGATCCTCTCTGACAGGAGATGTAGCTTTAGGTGTCTATGATGACTCCAAGGTGTTGGATGATTTGAGATGGAACAAGGTGGCTCTTCGCAAGATTTACCTAAAAACCATGGAGATGTAGAGATGTAAGAATGAAATTGACATCTTTCGTTCCCTGTTATGGAGACGATGAGGCAATCAGGATGTCGTCCAAATAGGGAAAGACGCGAAGGCCCTGGAGCCAATGGGCCACTAGGGCAACCATGATTTTGGTGAATATCCTTGTGGCCGATGAAAGAACAAACAGGAGTGACTTGTATTGAAGATGTCTGTTGTGGTAACAAAAATGTAGAAATCTGCGGTGGTCTGGATGTATCAGAGAGGCCTTTTCAAAGAGATTGTGTTATCGTTTTGAGCGTTTCCATCCGGAATCAATGTTTTGTCACAAATTTGTTGACCCTTTTGAGGTTGAGGACTGCTCTCCAAGATTTGTCTCTTTTTGGAGCAATGAAGAGATTGGAATAGGATCTGCAAGAGATTTGAGACAAGGGATTCTACTGCTCCCATTTGGATCAAATGGTCGATGGCTTCTATCGTTAACTGATGTTTGTGAGGTCTGCGGGATCTGGGAGAAGTGATAAAATGATCTCTTGCAAGGTGCGTAAACTCTGTTAGACATCCTGATGACAGGGTGGAAAGAACCCATCTGTCTGAGGTGGTGTTGGACCACATCTGAGAGAAAAGCTGTAGTCTCCCTCCCACCCTGAGGTCCAGATAGTCATGTAGATGAATTCCATTTTCCTGAGGAGTTGGAATTATTGGACTGTCCTGTGTTAGTTGATCTTCCAAAAGACATGTTGTATTGAGATCTAGAGGAAGATCTCTGGTCAAACCACTGTCGTCCGCCACCTCTGCCACCCCTCCCATGGGAGGATCAAAAGGAAGATTGTCCCTGACAAGATGATTTTTTGTCCTCTTGGCAGGGAATGGAAGGGAGAGCCTTTTTCTTATCTTTGGTTTCAATAAGGACAGTTTCTAAGACTTCACCAAATAGCTTGATAACCCCGAAGGGAGCCAAAGTTAAATTTTGTTTAGCTCTAGAATCTACCTGCCAGTTTTTTAGCCAAAAATGTCTTCTGACAGAGATAGAAGCTGCCTGGGCATGGGCACTAAACTGAATGACATTGAGGGAGGAATCAGCAGCAAAGGCCAAGACCTTTAATAATTTATTAATTCCTGGCCGTAGCCTGGGATTGCCCCGAGGCACCTCTAATAGGAGGTTCTTGGCCCAGAGGTGAGCAGCCCTGTTTAACACACAAGTAGAGGTGGCGGCCCTGATAGCAATGGATGATGCCTCAAAGGACCTTTTGAGGGCAGAGCCAGCCCTTTTGTCCTCTGGCAATTTAAGGGAATCTTCTCCATCTTTAGAACAGATGGCAGATGTAATGAGAGATGACACTGGAGCGTCTACAAGAGGAATCTATAGTTTGGACATCATGGTTTGCGGCAGGGAATATAATTTTTTAATAGAAGAGGGATTGGGTCTAACAGTTGCAGGTTTTGTCCATTCTTCCTTAAGTACTCTCATGAATTCAGATGGGAAAGGCACCTCATCACTAGCTGGGGAAGGCTCAGGGAAGGAATCTTTTTTGCCCTTGGGAAGATCAGTCTCTTCTTGATGAGGAGTCGGTGTTTTTTTTAAATCTAACTCAAGGACTATAATGGCCTTTTTTAATAAAATAGGAAAATCATCAGCACAAAAAAGTATGGATGAAGAAGACGAAGAAGGCTCAACAACTTCGTTATCATCAGACCACTCTCCTTCCTCTGATTCAGAGGCAGAAGTGGAATGGGATCTGGATAAGGCCTCATTCTCAGAGGAGTGTCTCTTTTTTTGGCTTAGAGGACTTGACTCTTGAGAGCGCTCTACGCTTATGTTTAAGCTTAGAATGAGCAGAGGTAACAACGGATGAAGCATGGTTCCCTCCCATTTTTGATTTGAATTTGCGTGCCTCTGAGTGTTTGGGTGCAAATTTGCGCCTTTCAGATAAGGGAATGGCATCCCTGGATGAAAGGGAGGCAGGAGGGGAGGTTGAGGACTCTCTGGTCCTGTTAGACCGCCCAGGAGGCCTGTCGCCCTCGGAGTCAGAGTCCCTGAGAGGAACTAACGAGGGCTCCTATATGGGGTGAGCCTCCCTATCGGAGGAGGGCAGGGAAGAAGAAATGGCTGCCGTAAGGGCAGACATCAGGTTAGCCAACTCTGGCGGGAGTGGTTGAGGCGAGACACGGCCACACGCTGCGGCGTTACTCACGCTCCTGGAGACCTCCGAGCGAGCCGCTCCCTCCCGATTTTGGGTGAGGTTGCAGCGGCCGGGCGCATTAGAGCACGAAGACGAGGGATATCCCTCCTCCGGCTGTGCCCCGCGGCCTCTGGGCCGCGCACCAGAAGTCCAGGACAACTCTCTCCGCGCTGCAGGAGCCCTTGGCAGATGTCCGGAATCGCCGGACATCCGGGGGCTGTCCATCTCCTCCATCCCACGTCTAGCCTGCTCCATAGGAGAGGGGAGGTAAGGGAGAAAGGAGAGGAAAGAAAGGGTTTTTTAGGTGAAGAAGAAGAGAAGGGAGTCTGAAAAAAGTGACCTGATGGAGCGAAGGCAGGAACTAGACTGGGCAACAAGGGGGATGGATTCCCCAGGGTTCACGCCCAGAATTCTAGGTCCTACCTGATTGAACAGGCGGAACCAACCCTTATGAAGGATGGCTCCGCCTTCACAGCTGGAAAACAAACCATTTGAAGGCCATCATTATCATCATCATGTTTTGTCTTGCTTTTGAGCTTTCTCGGTTATCTAGTGTGATGGAAACTGACTACTGGATTAGATGTAATTTTGCTTTAATCCAGAAAGGTAATTCCTATGCTCTCTGTCTTTAAAACATGATGGAATATCATTATAATTTGTGTACATCTTTAGTACACACTTAATTTTAAATTTACCTGTTGCCCAACAAGAGCATCTTTCAGAAGACATGGAGATTAATGTGAATGCCAATGTGAATACTCATGCCTTCTCTGGTGATTCATGCAATGACTTGATATTTTCGGGTTTTCTTTGGTGTGAGTATTCTAGTGTAACACTGGTTTGAACAAGGGTGATGATAGTAGTGTAATAACTGTTACATAGAATATAAGACCACACAGTGCCAATGCCTGCACTTACCTTCCAAGAACAATATAGAACATCCCAATACCATATGCTCCCCAGAAAAATAGCTGTTTCACCAAGTTTCATTTCATTCACCAAGTAAGTAATAAAGATAAACAGAAAAGTCTATGGGAATTTCTAATTCTATGAGAGCAATGCTTTTAAAATGCACAAGACTTTCAAGTTTGAAACCCCCCTTTTAAAGCTTCTTACCCGTGTACGGTCTTCAATACTATAAATCTGCAGCTGCATAGGGATGTTGAAGCTGTGCAGAAAGTTACCTCCAAAAACAAGGGTGTCCATAGGAGTGTACACTGCATGAATCCAACCTGAAAGGAAAGAGCCTATGGATTACACATTCTGGCATTTCAGAGTTGGAAGCCTTGTACCACTAAAGCTGGAGTTTCTGTGCTTTCTAATTTCCAACTGCTGCGATACTTTCTGAATTCAAAGTTGTCTACAGAGACTCAGACTCAGATATTGGTATTACTGGCCTGTTACAGACAGGCCAAAATAAAGCTGCTTCGAGTCACTTTGGAGGTATGGTATTTCAATGATGCATGCGTCCTAAGAGTCCAAAAGCCACACCAAAGCTGCACTCCAGTCCTTAGAACAGTAGTGTGGCTTTGGTGCGGCTTTTGGACTCTTAGGACGCATGCATCATTGAAATACCATAACTCCAAAGTGACTTGAAGCAGCTTTATTTTGGCCTGTCTGTAACAGGCCACTGAAAGATACAAAGTTCTACTACCACCATTCATGTAAAATATGTGTTTTTGTTTCCATAGGAATGATACTTTAACTTGAAACAGATTATTTTCTAACCTTGACTGCATCCCATTCCCCTGTACTCCTAAATCTTTCCACGTGTAGCAGACATTACTGGGCTCAAAAAGGCAACAATTGCTTATTTTATTTATTGATTGATTTTACTTCATTTATATGCTGTCTTTCTCCCAAGCTGGGACCCAAGGCAGTTTCCAAAAATAGTAAATTCAAAACGTTTACAATAAAATTTTTAAAAACAGTTCCCACATTAAATGCCATAAAATACATTAAATACCATAAAAATTAAAACAAAACAAAACAAAACCTTCCCTGCTTAACCATTAAAAATTCGCTTAAATAAAAATGTCTTTGCCTGCCAGCGGAAGGAAAGCAGGGAAGCGACCAACTTAGCCTCTCATGGACAGACTGCAAGGTTAACACAGAAGCTACAAGATATATTCATTTTAACAAGAGTATGGGGCTCTGTGCTGCCCCTTTCCTCGCCTGATTGGGGCTGCGGCATGCGTGGCCCCGATCTGGCCTTTCTGCGGTGGGGGAAAAAAAAGCCACAAAAAGAGGTTCCTTTTTGCACTGTGGAAAGGGTGCCCTAGCTGCAGTGGCAGCATCTTTTTGCCACTTCTTCAGTGCAGCGCATGTAAACACTGGACCAAAGACATGGCGTGACACCACCCGCTATCTGGTCAGGTGTGTGGTGTGGGGACAGAGTCAGGGGAGCCAGTGTGCATACACCATGCCCCTACATTGGCATATAATGCCAGTCTGTCGAGCCCCAAAGTTGTTAAATTTTGTTGCATCTACCTGAGGGTATGACAAAAGTATAGCCTTGCTTGAGCTCAATACGCTGGCAATTTGACACTCTGTCACCGAGAAAGATGTCCCCTTGCTTCCCTGAAAGCAGCCAGTTTTCATACAATTCCAGGTTCTGGGGAGTAGGTGGAATTAACCAGAAGATCTGCAAGCATGAAAAAAAAACTGATTAAAGAAAGTATTCTATTGTAAAACCAGAGTTCCATTTAATACTTTGGTTTCAATGTCGGATTAGGATTCTTCAATTCCCACTTAGCCATGGAAACCCACTGGGAGGGGCCCTTCGGCAAGTCACACTCTCTCAGCCTCAGAGAAAGAAAATGGCAACCCCATCTGAACAAATCATACCAAAAAATCCTTGGTTTACCTTAGAGTAGCCATAAGTTGAAAATGATTTGAAGACAAACAACAATAGCAACAACAAGAATATAATCTCAGATAAGCTTAAAAGGGACTCAGAACAGCATTTTTAAACTATGCAGTGAGTGGCTGACAGAAAGTGACTTGTCAAAGTTTGTCTTCCTAGTAACCTTCCTACATCCTACATTATTTAGCAGACTGGGTATACTGAATGTGAAAAAGAAACATGAATTCCCACTACATGCTTAGAGACATGCCAGGTCCTGCCAATCATGGTTCTTCTGGAGGAGAGGCACAAATGTCACCTCCTTCAAACTGCAACTGGTAGGTATGGATTAATGTGGACAAAAATCACATAAGAGGTGAATTAAATCACTTGGACTTTCCTCCATATTTCATACTCCCACCTCTCTGTCCTCTTGCATGCTGCTGGATGCACCCAAAGTACTGTCTTATTCTTCCAACTACCCTCCTTCCAAGTAGTGGATTCTCAACACCAAGTTCTCCACAAGACCTTTTCTGAAGCATTATATCAGTGTGTGTATATGTGTGGCGTGCCTTCAAGTCATTTTTGTTGTATGGAGACCCTAAGGTTCATGGGGTTTTCCTGGCAAGGTTTGTTCAGAGGTTTGCCATTACCTTCCCCTGAGAGCATGTGACTTACCCAAGGTCCCCCAGTGGGTTTATCATTGAGTTGGAAATCAAACCCTGGTCTCGATTCATAGTCCAACACTCAAACCATTACGCCATGCTGGCTCATTCTATCGGTATCTCTGTCCTTACTTAACTACTTCTTTGCTTCTACCACTTCAACACTGTCCATCCTATGTGCATAGTGGAACATCCTTCTTCAAACTGGTGCCTTCAGAATGCTTACCATCAGCCCCAGCCAGCAGGATAAACAGTTATACTGGCAATGGCTGATCAGACCTTTAGCTCAACACACCAAAAGCAGCAGAACAACAACCATCTGAGTGCAGGAGCACATCCTGTATGTTTTACATGTATCTTGATATAAATGCAAATGGAGAGCAGAACTATTCACTGTAAGGAGCAGCCACAATGTTGTGTGGCTACAGGAAGTCTGGTTGGAGAGGCCAGTTTGCAGAGCTAACACATCTCAGAAAAATGAGAGTCACTGCAGCAATGAAATATGCCAAGAATGAGACTAGGAAAAGAATGTAGAAAAAGTCACGCCATAATTCTGAATACAGTGTGCAGGTGAAACCTTTATGACCTGCATTTTGTAGCAGTGATCAGACTATGTTATACCATTCTTTTCAATATTAAGGGAGATAACAGGAAACTGCAATTAAGATTCAGTTCCCATTTATATATATCTTCAGAAAAAATGGACTTTACTCTTCAAAAGTCCTATCACATTACTTGCCTTTCACACTTAATTTTACTGTTATATTGCCAGGATAGATTACTACACATTTTATATAAAAATAAACTTTTGTTGGTGGAGAGGCACTGAATGTCCAAAATAACTAAATCAGCATGAATGCAAATTATATTAAGATAGCATGGAGGCAACCAGATAGGGCAATAAAAGTACAGTTGCCCCTCTGTTTTCATGGGGGATCTGTTCTGGAACCCCCATGAAGATGGAAAATTACCAATGTTCAAGCCCAATTGGCTTGAATGATGGTGCACTCCATTTTGTCTCCCTCTGTTTGCCACCCGTGAACAGGCAAGGGATGCGGATTCCAAGTTTGTGAAAATGGAGGGGTGACTATCTTTCAAAAAGAAGAGGCTCAAATAGGCTTTTAGTATTGTATTTGCTACATCTGCCTTCAGTAGGCATTTGTATGTGCATAAACATTAATGACACAAAAACAGCACACATACTAGAGAAAAAAAAACATAACAGTATTTGCTACACACTCTCTCTTATTGCTTGCTAAGTATGATCCAAACACTGAGACTCAAATGACCGATAGATAATTTCTCTCAGTAGGACGTTTCCAATGGAGAAAAGTAATACTAGAATTGCCCTAATCTTGTGGAACCTAAAAAGAAAGGAATTCAAAACTGTGTACTTCTAGTTTGAAGGAGAAGGGTGTTGAGGGAGAAAGAGTACAAGGAGTTAGGAAAACATGGACTGTCTAAAATTGTATGTTCCACCTAGAATTGTATGTTTAGATGCACTCAGACACTGTATATGTTGAGAAATAGCTTGTAATAGTTAATTATGAATTATATATGGGCACAAACATTTGTTTCAATTTACAGAGCAGGTTAAATGAAAGGCCCATGAGTATTTGTAAAACAGGAATAGGATGGAAAGACTACCAGTGACTGGATGTCCTGAAAGTATACACAGATTATTATGTAACACTTCAACACAAGCCTAAAAGTTTCAAAGCATATCAAGTAGACACATAATTTCTCAGTGTTATTTAGAAACCATTTCAATGAATGATCCATTAACAGATTTATTTAAAGTACTCACATTGTGTTTATGTAACATAAGATCATCAAAGAATATTGGAAATTGAATGATTAGGTACACAATTGAGATGAGTCATAGGAAGAGTTAAAATATAAACATAGATATCAAAGATTTGTGAAGTATATACTATATGTAAACATAGAGCAAGGAAGAGAAATTATAACATTTGTGAAAATGGTAATTTGCATGGAGCAACAAGTAACAAAACGTGATGTAAATGAAAATAATTTGTTTTTGTAACAATGATTTATTGTCACTGTTATTTTAATTAATAAAAATAATTTAAAAAAAAGATCATCAAAGCAGTCAATTTAGATATTATAACTAATTAAAGCACACACACACGTGTGTGTGTGTGTGTGTGTGTGTGTGTGTGTGTGTGTGTATAAATATATATAAATAAAATATTGGTTCACGTTCTATGAATTACAAAATCCTGTGCAACAACACAATACTATAGATTTTGCACTTGGTGGCCAAACACCATCTGATAAGCTGCATGTAGTTCCCAGATAATTAAAGAAGTTGCTAATAATAGAGCAGCTCCTCAGTGGGCAAGTGTACTGTGGGGACAAAAGACCTATACTTCAGTCATTTATACCATCTCTGACCCTTACTTCTTTTAGTGAGAAGCTGGTTTAAGGCTAACAAAAGCAGAAATGACCTCATACCTGACAGAATCCCTTGGTAGGCAAGAAAGAAATTCCATTTAGATTCTACTTGCAACATTTAAAAAATTCTGCCCAATCTTCTCCACAAAATAGAAAAACTTGCTGGCACAATACCTTCCCCCCTCTGTGGATATGATACCATACTGAAGTGCCACCGAAGTCTACATGGAAGTCAGTATAGCAGCCCTTGACGCTCATAAGACAGTACCTGAAATGAAATTAGCAATATGAAATTGCAACTCAAAGTCCAAACATGCATTTCTATGCAAAAACTGAATAAATGTTTGGCCCTGGAGTGTTTGCTGACAGTATCGTATGGATAACTTGTATTCTGGGTAAGAGCTCTCATCATCCAGAATCTCTAGACCAGGGGTAGGCAACCTTTTTGAACCGGGGGCCGGGTTGCTGTCCCTCAGACAACTGGGGGGCTGAAGCCAGGGTGTGTGTGTGTGTGTGTGGAGCTTCCACCCTCCGGGGGCGGGGCTGCGTGCCGGGGGTGGAGCTTCCACCCTCCGGGGTGGGGCCGCATGCCGGGGGCGGAGCTTCCACCCCCTGGGGGCCAGGCCTCCCCCTCAGAGGCTGGCAAAAAAGCTGGCGGGGCCCGCCAGCGCTGAACACCTCCTCCTCTTTGCCGGCTCTTTTGCCGTCGCTGGGGCCCTCCAAGAGGGCTCCGGGGATGGCAACAGGCCTCCCAGAGGGTCACTGCCGCTGCCGGAGCCCCCCTAGAGGGCCCCGGTGAAGGCAACGGGCCTCCCAGAGGGTCGCTGCTGCTGCCGGAGCCCCCCTGGAGGGCCCCGGCGACGGCAACGGGCCTCCCAGAGGGTTGCGCCCGCGGCGGGAGCCCCCTGGAGGGCCCCGGCGAAGGCAACGGGCCTCCCAGAGGCCCGCTGCTGCCGCTGGAGCCCCATTCAAGGGCTCCGGCGGCCTCAGCGGGCCTTGGCGAAGTCTCGCGTGACCTTTCTTGTGGCTGCGCGAGACTCCACCTCTAGGCCACCGCCATTTTGAAAAACAAAATGGCGGCACCTGGGAGCAGGGAAAAGCCACAATCGGCGGCGGCTGGGGCAGGCAGGGGCCGGCGGAAAGGCCTTCGCGGGCCACATCCAGCCCGCGGGCCGGAGGTTGCCGACCCCTGCTCTAGACAATCAGAATACTGATTCCCATACCAATCAATGTTGTCCTAGAATGGCCCATCAGAATCAGTACATGAGGAATATCTACCATTCTATCAGAACAGTGGGTAAGTTGCAATTCCCATTAATTTCCTTCTACAATATAATGTGCTCCTATTATTGCTTGGGATAAGATTTGGGAGTGCTTTTAAGTTTCTGGTTTTAAATACAGATGCAACAGACTTTATTCTGAAATCTCACCCCAATGAAGGGGGCAGGTTGTTCACACAAAATCTCAATCAACTTACTTTTGCACCTTGGGATACTGCATATCTAGAATAGCATTCGTTGATTCTGTCTGGCTTTCCTTCAGATGTCTTGGCCACATGTTATCAACCCAATCAATCAAATCCACCTGAAACCATATAGGTATTAGACCAAAATTTGTATTTTAAACAAAGGCAGTTCAAATACTGTATTACTAGGCAGTCTTAATGCCAAAGAATACAATTCCAAGCTGTCAAAGTAGTTCAGTGAAATAACGATGAAGGACTGTATGTTGAGAAGCATGATCAGTGAGCTCATTTAAGTTTCTGAGAACAGATTATAATTTTATAATACCTAACCAAGAAGTTTAACTCTCAACATACTGAGATAAAGCCAGATGCATAATTATGTCTGATCAAAATTACGCATGGATTAATCCATATTCGTGTTGATTGCTTCACTGCACCCACCAGAGAATTACTCTCCATGACTATTTAAGGATGAAGTCCCCAAGGGAAGGAAGTGCACCCCACTAACCGTATTTGGTCTTTGCACCAGGTTCTCAAGCCTGGTATGACTGAATTCCAGGCTGATTACATTGTATAGTTTCTTTCGCTCCTCCTCTGGAGTTTCATAATAGCGTGCCCACTGTGTCATAGTCATTTCAATGTCTCTTTGTGTGTTAACATCCATTACATCCACCATCCTGCGACTCCCTATTTAGACACAGAGATACATGACTACTTTAGCTATGAATTGCAACAGGAAAAATAGAAAGCAAGTATAGGAGATATGGAAGAAAAATAGACAGGAGGCCTATGATGGAGAAGGCATAGATTTTCTACCTAAGGCCTTGGGACTTAGGGGCCTTGGCTTTTAAACAAATATTCTTCTACTGTCTGCCAAAAAGGCTAGAGTTTTGCTATTTAATTTAAAATGTTAATCAAATTCTATGCCAAATTAATGTGTGTGTGTGTGTGTGTGTGTGTGTACACACATAAACACAGGGTGGGCCCCTAGTATTTGCTGGGGTTTGGTTCCACCCATGGATACCACAATCTGTGGATGTTCAAGTTCCATTTAATACAATGGCATAGTAAAATGATATCCCTTATATATAAAATGGCAAAATCAAAGTTTGCTGATTGGACATTATTTTTTTAAAAAAATTTCAAGCTGTGGGAGCTTGAATCCATGGATAAAGAATCTGTGGATACAGAGTGCTGACTTCACCTGATTAACTTAGAACAGGAGTGCATAATTACCTACATAGAGACGCACATCATTCACACTGAAGTCTGGATCTGGCATCCTGCAACAGAAAAAGACACCAAATATGACATTCCCACTGTAGGTCTGTCTTCCATGCATTTTCCCCCCCATGCATTTTTATGTGAGGCACCTCAAGCTTACACAATTTTGTCAGAATGTATGTGTCTTGTAAGGAGCTAATGAGAAGGTGGGACACCTCTTTTCTTCCTCTCAACTTTGGCTCTTTAGGTGTTGCAAGTCTTCATTGAAGGCCAATATTGCATGGGGAAGAAGATAAGCACACACTCAACTTATCATTCTGTTAGCCATTTTCAGCCACAACCGTACCCAATTCAAAAAAGAGGATCACCACTTTATCTTTTAAGCTTAGAATAAAATTGATACTCATGTTAATGTAATCCACTTTTTGTAAAACTGAACTGAAAAGCAATATACTTATACAATGAACAAGAGCAAATGAAGTTTGACTGTTAGCTGCCATTCCTCTTCCCAGGTGCACCAAAGTCTACAAGAGCAGTTCCTGGTAATGAACATGAATCCTCTGAATCAGAATGCCCTCAATGTTTCCAGCTGGCACGGGTGGCACTCAACTCTAGTTATTCTGTGGAATGCACAACCTGACTTTTGTATAACTGGTTATTTGGATTCATTTTAACCTCCTCTAATATCTGTTTTGGGTCAAAAACCAACTGTTGTTGTGTGTCCTCAAGCTGTTTCCAACTTAAGGCCACCTATGTATTCTTGGTAAGATTTATTCAGAGTGGGTTTGCCACTGCTTTCCTCTGAGTCTGAAAGAGTGTGACTTGCCCAAGGTCACCCATGACTGAGTGGTGCTTCCAACCCTAGTCTCCCAGTTTCATAGATCATTGCTTGAACTACTAACATTGCCTAATCTCACAGATGTCCAAAGCCTGTAGAGACTAGAAAGCATGATTTTGCTCATTCTCTTGGATTACCTGCAGGCTCTGATACCATCAGCCATATCTTCATTCAGAAGAAGGATTAGCAACTGCTCACCTATCAACTGCTACCTAGTGGGATGTTTCTAAAAGGCAAAGTTCGAAGACTCCTATCATTTGTGCTACACAGTCATGCAAGGTTGTCTCCCATAATAATTAAAATTTACAACAAAAATGAGAATGATGTAGACTTCTAGCTGTTATTGGACCGTGATTCCCAGCATATCTTACAACACTCTATGTAAATTAAGGCTGCTAGAACACCCTCTGAAGAGCCACATGATTCCCACTCCTGCCATAAAAAATTAGCTTTGTCCCTCATTTAAGACACTAGCCGAGACTGGTGTGAGCAACTCCTGGGCAGAAATAGCCTGGCCACAGTTGCCATTCATTCATTCATTCATTCATGGTTTGAAAATTCTTAGATCTGAATATTTCAAAGACGTGAAACTGGTGGTTGCCTCAAATGTGGTAATCCAACCAAGGAATTCTCTGCACAGGGAGCTTTGACTGGCACCTACTTTTTTGTTAGCTAAATGCCAGCAAAAGATCTGTTATTTTTCTAACCTTTTAATTTGAGAGACTTAGAGTGATTTCTTCATTGTGTCGCTGCCCTTTTAGTTTTATAGATTTTATAGCTTTCATTTTTTTTATAGTTAGCTGCCCTGAGGATATTTCATATTGAAATGTGACATATTCCCTCCACCCCAATTCTTTTATATCACTACAGCTGTACTAGGAGCCAGTGTGGTGCAGTGGTTTGAGCTCTGGACACCAGGGTTCAAATCCATTCAGCCATGGAAACTCATTGGGTGACCTTGGGCAAATCAGTCTCTCAGCCTGAGAAGAAGACAAAGGTAAAGTCCCTCTGCAAAAATCTTACCAAGGAAACCCTGTGACAAGTCTGCCTTCATTGCTGTTGTGTGCCTCCAGGTCATTTCTGACTTAAGGTGAAACTTAAGGAGCACTGGTGGCGTAGTGGTTAAATGCCTGTACTGCAGCCACTCACTAAGAAACCACAAGGTTACGAGTTCAATACCAGCCAAGGGCTCAAGCTCAACTCAGGCCTGCATCCTTCCGAGGTCGCTAAAATGAGTACCCAGCTTGTTGGGGGCAATTAGCTTACACATTGTAAATGGCTTAGGGAGTGCTTAAGTGTACTGATGAGTGGTACAGAAATGTTTTTGCTATATTATGGTGATCCTTGAGAAACCTGTCATGGGAATTTCTTGGCAAGATTTGTTCAGAGGGGGTTTGGCCTTGCCTTCCTCTGAGGATGAGAGTATGTGACTTTCCCCACATTACTAAGTGAGTTTCCATGGCTGAGTTGGGATTCCAACTCTGGTTTGCATAGTAGAAGTCCAATGCTCAAACCAGTAGGCTACATTGGTTCACCTTAGGATAAGTGTAAGTCAGAAATGACTTGAAAGTACAGAACAGCGACAACAGATGGGAGAGTTGCTGCAGTTATACCAGTACAAGTTTAGTGGAACAGGATATTTGTATAAAGCATTTATGGCATAGTTTTCTTCAGAGGAAGATGAAGTTTTAGCCAATGGAACATAAATGTTCTTTCTAAGCAGAGTTGCACTCTGTCTCATGATCAAAGTGGTAAGAAGGAGCAGACAAACACCTTAGGCCCACTCCTTAAATTTTTACTGAGGGAGGGTGAGTTTCTTTTTTGAAAATTCACCTGGATTCAGAGAACCCTATTGTACTGTTCTCTCTGGTGATCAGGAGACTTGAAGAAAATTAAAATACCAGCAAACAGAACTGGATACAATGCCATTAGTTTCCAAGGTCCAATATGTCATCAACCAGCTGGGTGAGGATTCTTTTCTGAATCAGATACTACTGGAAAGCTACAAAGAGGGACCTTTTGGGAACTCTGGCACACATTTAGGTTATTTCACCAGGGACAATGACTTTATTTTTAGATATCAAACTCTCATTACAACACTACTCACTTTATTCCAAGTCCATCACAATTCTTGAAGATCAAGGGATCTCTTAAACCGCCACGCTGAATGTATTCCATTGTGAAATCTGTCAGGAGAGAAAGTGAGAGAACACATGTCAGACAAGTTAGCAGCTGACAAAAGCGAAACAGGAAAGGGAGCAGTAGTGAAAAGGCTGGAAGATAGTGACACTAAATGTAGTGCAGTAGATCTGCCATTTGCACAAATAAGATTCCTAATTTTGCTCCCTTCCTTTGGCCCAGAGAAGGGAGGCACTGTTCTACAAATACTTTACTATAGCCCTATACAGACAGGCCAAAATAAAGCTGCTTCAGTTCACTTTGGAGGTATGGTGTTTCAATGATGCATGCGTCCTAAGAGTCTGGACGCTGCACCAAAGCTGCACTTCAGTCCTTATGACTGGAGTATGGCTTTGGTGCGGCTTCTGGACTCTTAGGACGCATGTATCATTTAAACAGCATACTTGCAAAGTGACTCGAAGCAGCTTTATTTGGCCTGTCTGTATCAGGCCTATATTCGTTAATATAATCCATATTGATGCCTTTTTCAAATTATCCTTTCTAGTTTTCAGGCAAAAAATATCAGAAGGGTAAAATGGAGTGCCTTGAAAATTGTCAAGAAGGGCTGGGAAGTAATCCAAGACTACATAGCTCTGGAACTAGAAGAGTTTGTTCCTCATCACTTAGTCTTCAGCTGCAGCGCTATTATCCTGTGGGTCTGATTGCTGAGCTGTAGGACTAGCAAAATAGCATGCTCTTTTATTTTGAACTTAAAATAGCATAAATTGGGGAGGGGAAATAATTACCAAATCTCTTCCACAATCTATGGGAAAGTTGTTGGAGCTGGATTAGGAGATGAGCAACTCACCATATGCATTCCCTAACTATAATCCTTCCTCCAAGATACCATGAGCTGTTAAAGAAACTGATCATAACAGTTTCTCTTTTTCCTTCCCTCTGAACATTCAATGCCTCAGGGTCTCATTACTGTCAGCTGGGTAAGTCTGCCTAGTTTTCTTTTTTTCTTTATATTACTTTTTATTTCCATTTTCTTCACAAAACATAACGTATTTTACACATTAGACATAAAAAGACATCTTCACATAGAGACTTACAAATATTACATAACTTCCATATATTAACTGACACCAATATCATTCATACTTTCTAAAAAACATAACATAAAGTTGTGACTTCCTTCTACCTAGCGTTCTCCTTTATTTTCCTTCTTTTCTCAGTTTAGTTGTTTTATTTTCCTTTATTTCTGCATACATTACAATAACTTGTTTCCTCCTAATGCCTAAGGTCGCTATTACTATAATTTTCTTCTAGACCATCTATACTGTAATCATTGAGTAAATTTGTAATTTCATGAATTTGATACATGTATAAATTAATAATATACTTCACTTTATCATCATTTTACTTTCTTCTTTTGTACAGCATACCATTTTTCTTTTATCTTATGTTGCCTGCCTAGTTTTCAACAGACAATTTTGTTTTCTCCATACCAAAGGAGTTAGATAGAGTTAAACAGACTAAGGGGCTGCCCAGACAGGCCTGAAAGGCCATCCTGGGGGGAGAGTTGAGGGGTAGCATCCTGATGGCGCATGCCCGACTCCACCCGTCTACAGCATTATGTTGCACCTTTGGCGCTCTGGCCAGACAATGTAACACTGAAGGGGCAACATAGAGCTGTGCCACTGCGGCTATGGTGCACTTTTGAGGGTGCAAAAAGGAGCCGCTTTTTGCAGCTACTTTTTGTGCCCTCAGAAGGCTGGATCGGGGCCATGGCATGAGGTTGCTGCAGCCCTGATCTGGCTGAAGCAGGGGCAGCCAAAGACTGCCCTTACAGGGCTGTTTGTACAGCCCCTAACTCTCCTATCTTGTTAGCGAAGTGCCTGTTTCACTCCTCAGCTGACAGGACCATTTCCCAGGTCTACAGTGGCAAGAAAAAGGTTGGTGACCCCTAATCCTAATTGTAGACGTCTTTGTCTGGATTAAGCTTCAATTTGTTCAGTTTGTTGGCTCACATCCATTACTGACAACTGACACTGGTTTAGTGCTGGAAAAGCTTCATTAGAGTGAGAAGGAAAGGAGGGATAGATTTGGGCATCAACAATATACTAGTGACACCGACCCCAAATCTCCAGTCAACCTCTCCCATGTCAAAGAGCATGGGTGACAGAAATGAACCCTGAGGGACACCACAGACCAATGGACAGGGTATCAAACATGAGTCCACCTTCTAGGTGCATCCTTCCAAGAAGGACTAAAGCCACTGTAGAACAGATCCTTCAGTTCCCATCTCAGAAATGAGGCCCAGAAGGATATGATGGTTTATGGTATTGAAAGCTGCTGAAAGGCCCAGCACAACTATCAGAGACACAGTCCTCCTGGCCAAGTGCCCTGAGTAGATCATCCACCAAGGTGACTAATGCTGTCTCTGCCCCATAATCAGGTCTGAAGTCAGTCTGAAATGGATCTAGAGAATACGTTTAATCTAAGAAAGATCAGTCAGCTCTCCCAGGAGCAGTCATCTACTCAAATATCTCAACAACTCATCATTCAGAAAATCTAAAAAAACCCTAGTGCAACATCCAAAGATCTGCAGGCCACTCTTGCCTTGGATAATAAGTATGTTCCTTATTCAGTGATCAGGATGAACTGAATAATCATGGTTTTCATGGAAGGATAGGCAGGAGGAAACCACTGCACCCTGAAGAGAACATAGCTGACCATATGAAGTTCACTCAAGATCACACAGATGTTCCCCAAGACTTCTGGAACAAGGTTCTCTGGACAGACCAGTTCTCTGGAAAGACAGCAATTTTTTTATCCTCAACTAGAAATGTACTTGCTAACTATTATACTGGAGTTGAACTGAATGTGGACCTTGCAACATGACAAATGATCGTTAGTATACAAAGCAGGAGTGCCAACAAATGGCTACAGAAGAAGAAAGTACCTGTTTTAAAATGTCCTAATCAAAGCCCATGCATAAACATAATCAAATTTGGGGTCAAGACCTGATGTTCCTGTTAGGAAGTCGCTGAACTGAAGCAGTTCTGCAGATTGGCCCCAAATTTCATGAAAATGGTGTGAGAAACAGGCCATAAGTTATACGAGGTGCTTAACTGAAGTCATTAGTGCTACAAGAGGGTGCCTGTGGGTAAAAAAAGATTCGTGTACTTCTTCCACACATGAATATTGACTACTGAATCAGAAGAAATAAATACTGAAAATGAATCTTGTTCTTGTGAAACTTGTTTTATATGGTTATTCTGTTCTTCGCTATCTAAGATTATGTGGTCAAATTAAGATCTAATAAAATTTTAAGTTAGAAATGCAACACAATCCTAAGGGATTCTCAAACTTTGTTGCCACTGTAGTAGTATCAGAAACAATTACATTATTGGGTCCACTGCAGGCAGATGTATTCCAAAGGCCAATATAAATTGCATATAAGTCCTTGTGAGTATAATCATCTTCTTATCACACATTGCAATGGTGGTCATGATTCTAATCATGATCACTTGGTATAATGCTGATAGATTCCCAGGACATCAGTATTTAGTTGATCATATGACTCTTGTTGTTGTACTTTAAGTTCAAGTAGCTCAAGATAGCATAACCAATAGTGAGGAATGTGAACTGCAGTCCAGCAATATTTGGAGGACTACACAATCACCCCTGACCTATGGTATCTTTACCTTCCATACTAGGCTGTTCTTAGCCTGTAAACAGGGAGAAAAATATATTAGGTTTCTAGCACTTCCAGTAATGGTACCCTTTCTGTTGCCTAGAGGATTCACCAGCTCCCTTTACAACAGGCATTAGAACCAGGTTGCTCTCGCCATTATTCCAGCTTGGGACACAGTGATTTGCATGTGGTGCAAAGGGCTAATAGGTTTGCTCCTGTTTTCTCCTAGAGCTAAGAAGTCATGATTTACACAGGTTCACTCAGAAGCAAGCCCAAGTGTAGTGGTATTCACCATAGTATACATTTTACAAATGCTATTTTAGCCTTTTTACTTTGTAGAGAAAACAACGGCCACATTCTTTTCAACTCTGTTTATCAATACCATATTAATACTATATCCCCACCAGAACCTAAGCTTCCTAGTTACAATGGGGAAAAATAAATACAGCAAACTGTATTCTGCTGGAAGAGACACTCACCTTTTCCTTCCATGAACACCACAAAGCTAGCGTTAAATTTGTTGGTTGAAAGTTTCTCTTCAAGGTCAAACGTCCGTTTGCCCTCAATTTCATCATCCGAAATACCATCATCCTCATAGCGTCGTCTCATAGCACCACGCTGTGGAAAAAACAATTTAGAAGGTAAGGTAGCTGTTATAAACTCAGTAGCTATAAGGAAACACAATTAGTTGTGCAATGTACTGTATGTGTAGACAAATTTCCTCAGATTATCCAAAACAACAATTTGTAAAAAGTGAAGGAGAAAAAATCCTACCCATCATTGCTTGTTTCTGAGTAATTAAAAGGATTTGGGCCATTATGAAATCAGCCCCTTTATTCAATTTAAATTCTACAAGTACTGCATATGAAGCTTATGGTCTGCTAAACCAAAAGACAACTAGCTGTCCAAGGAAGATGCATTTTCCTACCACATCTCTGGAAATACAACATAGGGTCAGCATACCAAATCCAGACCAAATGTCCGGAATGCCATGAGCTGACTGAAGAAACAATCAAGACATCCAGAAGGGCCTTGGTCTACAATTGAACTAAACACCAAATTTGAGTAAGATCTAAGATTAGGAAGAAATTTGAGTAATTCAAGCGGAACAGCATATTCTTAAGGATAGCCTCCTACTGTAGGGGAGTCCTATTCTATTGGAAACAAATTTTCCTCCATCCTATCAGCAGCTACCCAATCTATTGTTAACTGTTATTTTCCTTCTAGTAGTACTAAACAGATATTTTACTGAGACAGCCTTATCCAAATGGGCCTATCTTCTCAACAAGCCTCTTCTTGCCTTCAAATTGCACTGGAAAACCTAAGTTCAGTGTTATGTCACTATTGGATGCTCTATGGTAGTCATTTATCCCCAGAGGTAGAGAAGCTCTCACATCAACTGTGACCAATGATCATGCCTGTTAAGAAGTTGGGAGCGCAACAGTATCTGGGAGAACCACAATCCCCCAACTGCCATAAGAGAGCTAGACATCACATACACAAAGCCAAAATGCTAACAATTTTTAGATACTAATGTCCTAACCAATGAAATTTATTTTTATTGTTGCCTTGATAATTTGTACATTTGTGCTGATAAAATGACTGAGATAGTTAAAGAATATTTTATAGGGTTTATATGGAGAATTTATTAAATAGTTGACCAATGTTAAAATTTATCAAGAATTTACATATTTAGCATTACAAAGTTCTAATAATTTTTCAAAGCAATTTAGGCAACTTACATTTTTACAATCTTGAACACACACACACACACACACACACAGAAGCAATATATGAATATTTGCATATACATCATGAGACATCTTGGAGATGAAACCTAGGTCTAAATATGAAATTCTTTTATGTTTTGTATACCGCTTATACACATAGTCTGAAGATAAACTTATACATAATATTTTTTTAATATTTCTGTGCATGAAACAAAGCTGGTGGAACCATCAGAAAACAAAGGTGTCTCTAGCTCAGCCATTCACATGGACCATTTTGGATTTTGAAGTATTTTGGAATTCTGGATAAGGGATACTCAACCTGTATATTAAATGAGCATGTTAAAAAGTTAACTCCATGGTTACTCCTTACTACAAATTAAGGGCAAATTTCAAAACTTGCTGGATATTCATGGTCTGAAAAATGTAGAAACTGTAAAAGGCTTAGCTTCTTTGCCATAAAAGCATTAATAATGCTTATTTGATTTGCAGACTCTCTCTTCAGTAAAAACCTAGGCTCTATGCATCCATACTATCACTATGAGCTGAGGTCAACTGGAGGGCAATTAACAACAACAAACAAGAGACATTTCCTTCAACTAAGCTCTACTTTCATCCAGCCTGAGATATTTCTCAAAACTAACACTCACCCAGAATGTACATGTGCTCCAAGTACCTTATAGTTCTAGACCAGTGATGGTGAACCTTTTAGAGGTCGAGTGCCCAAACTGCAACCCAGAACCCACTTATTAATTGCAAAGTGCCATGTCCCTCTGGCTTTCTAGTAACAAACTCTAGCAAATTCTGTGCTGGGGCGATGGCACATGTGCCCACAGAGAGGGATCTGAGTGCCACCTCTGGCACTCATGCCATAGGTTCGCCATCACTGTTCTAGACTGTAGGTTTCAATATTTGAAGCTCTGTTTCTATGTCCCTGGTGCCTAGAAATTTTAAATGGTTTTTGCTTCTAAAACACTGCCATCAAAAACAGCACATTAAATACTTCCATAGTTTCATAACAGAAGTCAAGAATTCTATGGATACAAATTAAAATTTAACATAAGGAAAGACATCATCACACCCTTTACACATCTGTGAAGGCCTCTTCTCCTATACAATGCCGTTTTAACTTTTCTACATTTTGTTGAGTTTTAGAACTTGGAAGTGAAATGGTTTTAAATGCACTGTAACAACTTCATATACACAAGGTACTCAGTACTGGGAAGATACAAAATGATTTTACTGGGGCACTAAAGTTTAGTAAACAAAAATAAATTGGCACCTGTTGGTTACACAAATATTCACATCCCATCTCAGTTAATACAGGCAAAATCATAATTGACAACAGTTATAACTGATAATTAATCAGGTAAACTTGAAAAGTAAGGAAGTTCTGTTTGAAATGTGTAGTTTTTTTACTGTTTAGAATAGGAATTTATGTTTAGTAAGGTTGTATGTTTTGTATTGTTGTATGTGTGTTATGGATGTTATGATTTTATGTTTTACAATAAAAATCTAATAAAAAAATAACTGCAAGTTTTCTTGGGTAAAGTTTTGTGCATCTGGGTCATGCATTTTTGCCCATTCTAAAATTGTAAAGCCAGCTACACCTCTTTCTTTTCTCTGTGAACCCCATCCTTCCCATGGCTCGCCACATTTCTCCTAACCTGATCCCCATCCGGCCTCTCCCTGTCTCCCTGCTTCCCCTCCTCTGTTCCCTCTGGAACTGCCGCTCTGCTGCCCCTAAAGCAGCAGCAATTCATGACCTCTTTCTCTCTAAATCCTTTAACCTCCTCGCTCTCACCGAAACCTACCTCCCAGCCCGATACTGCAACCTCCACTGCCCTTTCCTTTGGTGGTCTCTCCTTCACGCACACATGCCATCCTGAGGGTCAAGGAGGAGGGGTTGGTATCTTGCTATCTAACTCCTGCCAGTTTCAAGTTCTATCTTTCCCCCCCAGCTATCATTTCTCTTCCTTTGAGTTTCATCCTATTAGACTCTTTTCTCCTCTACAGCTCCGGGTTGCAGTCATCTATCGCCCTCCTGGTTCTGCCACCCAGTTCCTCTCAGACTTCAAATCATGGCTGACTTTCTTTCTTTCAGATTCAGTCCCCACTCTGATCCTAGGTGACTTTAATATCCACGTTGACGATTCCAATAACCCTACAACATCTCGCTTTAACTCTCTCCTAGCTTCTTTCGGCCTCCAACCACATTCCAACTCTTCAACTCATTCTCTTGGTCACTGTCTTGACCTGGTTCTTGCTGCAAACTGCGCCATTTCTGACTACCTGACACTTGACTTTCCACTATCTGATCATCATTTAATCTTCTTTGCTCTTACTTATATTCCTCCTCCTCGCCATACTATTCAATGCCATTTTCGTGATCTTCAATCTGTCGACTCTTACCATCTTGGTCTGACCCTGGATTCATCTCTTTCTTCCCTAAATCTCGGGGATTCTGCTGATTCAGCTATGTCTTTATTTAACTCCACTCTTTCCTCAACTCTTGACTATTTTGCCCCTGTCTCTGTAAGCACTTCTTCCTCTAAGACTAGACCTCAGCCCTGGCTTACCCCCAACATTAAGTTTCTCCGGTCCTGCTCTAGAGCGGCCGAACGTCTTTGGAGACGTCCAAAGAGTGGGCTGATTTTATCCATTTCAAATTTGTTCTTTCTTCCTTCTCACGCGCCCTCTCTATGGCAAAACAGAATTATTACAAATCATTGATCTCCGCCAGTGAGAGGCGCCTGCAGCGTTTGTTCTCCATCTTCAACACTTTGCTTAAACCTCCCTCTCCTCCTGTCTCTTCATCATTCTCTCCTAATGACTTTGCTAATTATTTAATCTCTAAGATTACCACTATTCGCTCTGAGATAGTCCCTCCCGATTCTTCTTCTGCTCTTAACCTTCTATCGCCCTCCCCTAACAAATTTTCTGTGTTTCCTCCTGCCTCTTTGGATGAACTCTCTACACTTCTGAACTCTTCCAAACCTGCTACCTGTCCTCTTGATCCAATTCCTACTCCTCTTCTAATCTCTATAGCTCCCTCCTTTCTGCCCTCGCTTCTCCATATCTTCAATCTCTCTCTCTCTCTACAGGCTCCTTCCCGTCGGACTTCAAACATGCTCTCATTTCCCCAATTCTGAAAAAACCTTCTCTTGACCCCTCCTCTTTGTCTAGCTATCGTCCGATTTCTCTTCTCCCCTTCCTTTCTAAGGTTTTGGAACGGGTTGTTTATTCTCGCTGTCTTGAGTTTCTTGAAATCAACTCCATCCTCGATCCCTTTCAGTCTGGTTTCCGCCCAAGGCGTTCTACAGAGACAGCTCTCACTAAGATCTCGAATTACCTTTTACAGGCCAAGGCTAATGGCCTCTACTCTGTTCTCATCCTTCTCGATTTGTCTGCAGCCTTTGACACTGTTAATCACTGTCTTCTAGTGGATATACTTTCTGACCTTGGGTTCTCAGACTCTGTTCTCGACTGGTTTAGATCTTACTTGTCTGGCAGATCTTTTGCAGTAGTTGCAGGGGGTCAGACTTCTTCTCCTGTTCCCTTATCTGTTGGAGTTCCCCAGGGCTCTGTTCTGGGTCCCCTTCTGTTTTCTCTCTACACACTGTCCTTAGGAAAACTCATCAGCTCCTTTGGTTTTTCCTACCATCTGTATGCCGATGATACCCAGCTGTATCTTTCCGCCCCTGACCTTTCTCCAATGCTTCAACAGCAAGTCTCGTCCTGCCTCACAGCTGTCTCGCAGTGGATGCGCCATCGGCGTTTGAAGCTCAACAAGTCCAAGATGGAGCATCTTGTCTTTCCTCCTAAGCCCACCCTTCAACACTCCTTTTCTGTCTCTGTGGACAACATTTCTATTCAACCTGTCCAGCAAGCCCGCAGTCTTGGTTTTATCTTTGACTCTTCTCTGTCGTGTATCCCTCAGATCCAGACCACAGCCAAGGCTTGTAGATTCTTTTTGTACAATATTGCCAAAATCCGACCATAACTCTCCGCCTCTACTGCCAAGATCCTGGTCCATGCCCTAGTGGTCTCACGACTGGATTACTGTAACGTCCTCCTGGCTGGGCTTCCTCTTTCTCACCTCCGTCCTTTAATCTCTGTCCAGCATTCAGCTGCATGCATTATCACTTCCACCCACCGCTCTGACCACATCTCTCCTGTGTTGGCATCCCTTCACTGGCTCCCTCTCCCTTTCCGCATTCAGTATAAGCTCCTGCTGTCAACATTTAAAGCCCTTCATGGACTGGCCCCTCCTTACTTATCAGACCTTCTTTCTCCTCACCTTCCCACCAGGGCCCTCCCTTCTGGTAGTCAAGGGCTCCTGTGTCAGCCCAGGATTTCCTCTGCCCCATCCCAGATTCGCCCCTTTTCACTTGCTGCCCCTCACTCCTGGAACCTTTTTCCCCCACAAGCAAGAGCCATCACTTCTTTAACTAGCTTCAAAACAGAGTTGAAAACCATCCTGTTCAGAGAAGCCTTCCCAGGCATTGTATAATTGTCGCTTACCATCTGATGTTCTTTTAGTGCCTGTTTATCAAACCATTTCCTGTATTGCTATGTATTGTATATGTATTATCCTACCTGAGAGTATGTATTTTCCCTGGATGAAGATGAACCTTCCATTATGAAGCCAAGCCCTCCCTCCAGTCCATCTGCCTTGGTCCAGGCCTTGGAGGTAGAGAGGAACTGCTGGACCTCTTACCCTCTCCCTCCACCACTCCCTTCTCCTTCTGTGTCATGTCTTTTTAGATTGTAAGCCCGAGAGCAGGGAACCGTCTAACTAAAAAGATTGCATGTACAGCGCTGTGTAAATTTACAGCGCTTCATAAATAAAGGTTAATAATAATAATAATAATAATTCCTGGCAAAACTGCTCCAGTGCTATTAGGTTGGATAAAGACCACTAGTGAAGTGCAACTGAAATCTTGTCACAGATTCTCAATTGAACTGAGGCTTGGTTTTGACTAGGCCATTCTAAGACCCTAAGGTTCTCCTTTTAAATCACTCCAATGTTACTCTGGCTGCATGTGTACAGTTATTTTCTTAATAGAAGGGTAAACCCCTGTCACAGACCCAGGGCCCTTGCACAATAGAACAGTTTTTTCTCTAGACACTGTATCTAGCTCCATCCATCTAACTAGTTGTCAAGAAAACCCTATGATAAGTTCACCTTAAGGTTGCCTTAAATAAAAAATGACATGGTCCTGCCACCATCACAGGCTTGCTTGGTGAGGACAGGAGAGACAGCCTTCTCGGTAACTGATCCCACCTCTGGAACTCCCTTCAACAGAAGGCTAGGCTGGCCCCCTCCCGGCAAGTAAAAATGTTTTTATTCAGGCAATTTTTAAAAGATCATGACAGGGTGGCTTTTATGTGGGGTGTGTGTTTTAGTTATGTTTTTAACTTGTGTATGTTTTTAATGTTAATTTTATACTATGTACCATGATTATTTTAATTGTTTTTAATTTTTGTTGTAAAGTTTTTAAAGTGTTTTTATCCTGTGATCCCTTTCTGGGAGAAAGACGGCATAAAATGAAATAAATAAATAAATAGCCAATTCGAATTAGATCCATTTCAAGTCCAGGCTGTAATACAACAAAATGTGGAAAAGTCAAAGAGGGTGAATACCTCTGCAAAGTATAGTACACTAGATAATATTAACATATATTGGCCTGAATTCACTTAGGGACATATTCATGCATAAGTCATGCTATGCATACAGAGCCAAAAAGCTATCAATGAGCAGCAACCATAGCCTGCTGATAACAGCAGAAGCAGAGTTGCAAAGACAGCATGCTGATCCGCGTCTTGCCTTTGCAAATTGTGCCTTGTGGTTGTGCATCCTAAACTTTGCATTGTGGTTGCGCAACATGGATTGTGCAATGACACTTAGTCATTGACATGTATTTCACAACGTTGCAATTGTGTCTGGGGGTTGCATAGTGCTGTGTTGGCATACTTATTCTATGCTAAGGGTATGTAGCATCGAGGAGACCGTCTTATTACATTATCAGTATGTTCACTGAATAAATCCCATAATGTTTACAAAGTTTACAGTAATAAAAATAAGTTTTCCCCACTCTTTTAAATTAGTTTTGATTGCATTCAAAGCTCCAAGAGCTTACACATTTCTATAAGAAACCTTTCTACTCCCATAGTGACAAGCATACAGTGGGGCCTTGGGATCAGCTGGGGTTTCACTCCAGGTACCCCTGTGAATAACAAAATCTGTGGATGCTCAAGTCCCACTGAATACAACGGTGTAGTAAAATAGCGTCCCTTCTATAAAATGACAAAACCAAGGTTTGCCTTTTGATTTTTCAAACCATGGTTGGTTGAATCTGTGGATACTAAGGACTGACTGTATTTCTTAACAATTAGACCACAGCAATCCCCACTGGGTAAAGCAAGGATATATGAGATCCAGGGAATATACAAAGTCCTTTATGAAGTTTCATGATCAAAAAGGAAAGATCCCTATGAAAAGAATGTTGTAATCTTAATAAGCCAAGAGAAAAAGAATAAAGAGAAACAGTCCAGAGAAATCTGAAGAGAAAGGAAACACAGGAACAGCAGAGGTAACATCAACTACGACTTCCCAATTGGGTAGCCATCTTAATCTGTTGTTTATATTAAGACTATTGCAGTTGGGGATAAGAAAGGAATAAAAATAGTGCTTTGGGGTATTTTTTGTATAATCTGAAAAAATGCGAAAATGCTTAAGCAAGAAAGCACAAACACAGGTAGCCAATCTTAGACCAGAACATTAAAAAAAAATAAATCTTGTGCCTGTCCCTATTTGCCAAGTAACCATAAAAAGGGACATTCTGTAAAATGCAGACAGGTACATTTTCACTTTTAAAAAATGTTATGTAAAGAAAGGAATGACATTAACGGTACAGTTAATATATTTGTTTCCAGTTTCTCAGATAGGACTGGCTTCCAAAGTAGCATGCAATTAAAGACAACACTTTTATCATTAAAATAAAGATATAAAATAACATCCAATCTTACATTCTGTTGTATATATTAATTGTTTATTACAATTATATTAAAAATATTTTTTCACTTTGAAGTAATATAAAAATAAAGAGTTATGGTAATTTGTTCCTCTTCAGAATAGTGGGCTAGCCAGAGATGGGCACTATGCACCTAGGACATGGCAGCTGACAGACCAAGTCACTAAAACATCACCTTGGGCCAAAACACACTGCAGAAACCATCCAATCTGAGACAACTTTAACTGTCCTGGCTCAGTGCTAAGGAATTCTGGGAATTCTAGTTTATTATGGCACCAGAGCTCTGACAGAGAAGGATAAATGTCTTATAGAACTACAGTTCCCAGAATTCCCTACCATTGAGCAAAAACAGTTAAAGTGAGCTCCCTCTATTTAATATAGAGAAATCTGTCTGCCAGGAGAAACAGTGGACAAAAGACATTCTTTAAAAACACAGCCAAAAATTTGTTTCAAAAAACCCAAAACAAACCCACAGATAAATAAAGTGTCTATTAAAAACACCTTTTTAAAAAAAAGACGAAGGGCCTTGATCTGTCAGAAGATCAAGGGAGGACACAGCCAACCTGACTTCCCTTGGGAGGACGTTCCACAGCTAGGGTGGTGCAAAAGAGAAAGCCCTGTCACATGGACCCAACAACTTAGCCTACTGTGCTGCTAGTACGTGTAACAGAGCTGCCACCAAGGAACCAAATTCTAGGCAGATTCAAATGGGAAGAGGTTGTCATTCAGATAACCTACTTCCAAACCAATTAATGTTTTGTGTGTCAAAAATTTGAGTACTCCATAAGTGGCACTCAGAAGAAAAATGGAATCCATGGAAGTTGGTGTAAGACCAGTTAAATGTAGCACCTAAAGTGCATTTCTGACAAAAATCTGCCAGCTGTACTTTCTACTGGCTGTAGCTTCCAAACACATTTCAGGGACAACCTTACATATAGCACACTGTAGTAGTCTGAGAGTAATGAAGGCATGAGCCACTGTGGCCAGATCAGTCTTTCCTGGGAAGACAAAGCTGATGCATGAGCCAAAGCTGGGCAATTACAATTCTGGCCACAATAGCCACCAGATCTTTGAGAAGCAATGCTGGGTCAGACAGCAAGCTATGAAACTGGTATTTCAGATGGAGTGCAACCTCATCTGTAATAGGTTACAAATCCAATCCCAGGCTTATCTTGACTAGGAAGGAAGGGAGTGGTATCCTTCTCTCACCTCTATTATCTCAACAATATAACAGAGGTGCACATCCCTTCCACCCCTCACTTAGAGACTTCTTCTGTTACAGGATCCCAAGGACCCTTAAAGCATGCACGACCCTGCTCATTACGTTTTGCACATATCATGGGTCTGCAGAAACTTCAAGTAGCTAAATTATTTTTGTCCTTGTACCAGATACTGTCTGACCGTGGAAGCTAAGAAGGGTCAGCTCTGGTTAGTACTTGGCTGGCAGACTGCCAATGAATGCCAAGTGCTGTAGGCTATATATCAGAGGAAGGAACTGGCAAAATCACCTCTGACAATTCCTCACCTAAAAAAATAGTATTTGAAATTCATGGGGCTGCTATAAATTGACAAGCAACACATACATGCATACCACCACACGCAGAAAGACAAACCCACTGTTTCTTTACCTTATGTGCCTTTCCTGTTAATAGTCTTGTTTTGACAAACAGCTGAAGACAATGGCAATGGACTAAGAATCATGTGTGAATGCAAACGGTGTAAGTTCATGTTTAACGGAATAGGTTGCATCCGCGCTGCAGAAATAATCTGGCTTGATACCACTTTAACTTCCATGGCTCAATGCTATGGAATTCTGGTACAGTGCGTCCTCGCCTTACGCGGGGGATCTGTTCCGGATCCCTCCGCGTAAGGCGAATTCTGCCTATGCTCAAGCCCCATTGGAAACAATGGGGCTCGTGCGCGGTAGCACAGGCGCGTGCGGGGTGCAACGGGCGCACGCACCCATTCAATTGAATGGGACGTGCCGCCCCTTCCACCCCGTGCGCACCCCGCGGCTTGAGTGCGTATGCTCAAGGCCATGTTTGGCGCGCCCGCGTATGGCACGGGCACACTGTAATTGCAGTTTGTTGTAGCACTAAAGCTTTGCTCTGCAAGAACAAACTGCAATTCCCAGAATTCCATAGCACTGAGCCATAGGAGTAAAAATGGTGGATGTAGTCATAGAGGAAGAATGCCACACCTTGAGCCTGCTAGAGGAAAGATGGGGTATAAATCTAACTAATAAATCCTAGCAGGCTCAAGGTGTGGCACTGTTTGGCAAAACAAGGTGTGGCACTCTTCCATTATGGTAGGAAAGTGGCATGTTATATTAGGTCTGTGAAGATTTCATTATCTTTATATACTACCACACATCTTGCATTTACTTCTGGAAGTGAAGGAATAGCACACATTATTTGATATTTTTACTAGCATGCTTTCTCCAACATAATTTTAAAAAATGGCAACAAAGACTCAACTCATCAATGGAAAAAATAAAACATGAATAAAACTTGATTTCGGTAAGGCCTTTGACAAGGTTTCCCATGACATTCTTGCAAACAAACTTGTAAAATGTGGGCTAGACAAAGTAATTGTTACATGGATTTGTAACTGGGTGACCAGCTGAACCCAAAGGGTGCTCAACAATGGCACATTTTCATCCTGGAGAGAAGTGACCAGTGGGGTCCCACAGGGCTCTGTCCTGGGCCCAGTGTTATTCAACATCTTTATCAATGACTTGGATGACAGAATTGGGAGGATACTTATCAAATTTGCAGATAATACCAAATTAGGAGGAATAGCTAATACTCCAGAGGACAGAATCAAAATTCAAAATGACCTTAATAGACTTGAAAGCTGGGCCAAAGCTAACAAAATGAAATTCAACATGGAGAAATGTAAGGTACAGTACTTAGGGCGGAAAAATAAAATGCACAGACATAGGATGGGGGACACCTGGCTGAATGAGACTACATGTGAAAGGAATCTTGGAATCCAAGTAGACCACAAGTTGAACATGAGTCAACAGTGTGATGCGGCAGCTAAAAAGGCCAATGCAATTTTAGGCTGCTTCAATAAATGTATAGTGTCTAGATCAAGAGAAGTAATAGTGACACACTATTCTGAAGGGTCTGGAAACCATGCCCTATGAGGAATGACTTAGGGAGCTGGGATGTTTAGCCTGGAGAAAAGAAGATTAAGAGGTGATATGATAGCCCTGTTTAAGTATTTGAAGGGGTGTCACATTGAGGAGGGAACAAGCTTGTTTTCTGCTGCTCCAGAGAACAGGACCAGGAACAATGGATCCAAGCTGCAGGAAAAGTGATTCCACCTCAATATTAGGAGGAACTTCCTGACAGTAAGGGCTGTTCGACAGTGGAACACACTCCCCCAGAGTGTGGTGGAGTCTCCTTCTTTGGAGGCCTTTAAGCAGAGGCTGGATGGCCATCTGTCAGGGATGCTTTGATTTGGATTTCCTGAATGGCAGGGGGTTGGATTGGATAGCCCTTGTGGTCTCTTCCTACTCTTCGATTCTATGAAAATAAGTTGCCCAACACATTTAAGTGAAGATGGCACAATTATACAGGTTTTTTTAAAAGTAAGACATCTAGAAAAATAAGACTGTCATTAAATTGGACAGATGCCAACATATTTCACCTTTTTAAAAACTGCAAAAGCAGGATAATTTGGGGAACAGTAGTATGCGACAACCCAAACTACTAAAAATGCCTGGAGAAATGAAGGATGCCAACATGTGAATAAAATCTATGGTAGCTACATTAACACCCGTAGAAACAAATTTTGTTAGTAGGGAGGTGCCTTTATTCAGGCTATCTGAAACTTTTACATGGAGAAACCTTAAGGCCAAAGCTAAAAATATACTAGACAAGTACCAATACTAAGAGGAAACTCTGTACGGTCCACTTATAAGAGGCTGTATAATTGATTACAGCTTGATTCATTCACTTTCCTGATAAAAGCAGGATGTCTCAAATTGTTGAAGACTTAAGGGGGAACTCAAATACAAAAAAATGAATTCACTCATTTCTTTTCCTCATGCAAAACCCCATCGTACATTTTGGAAAGCCCATAGCTTGTTCCATATAGTTCAGTAGGATCAAGGTCAACTGGCGACTGGGTCTCAAACCTCTAAGGTTTCAACTTGGTACTCATAACACATTAATAGGGAATGCAGAAGTTCAGCTACATGGCCTCTCACAATTCTATGACTCCACTCCTAACCTGTTTCTCAGTGAACCCGGGGCACAGAAAGCAACAAAGATAATATGCCATGACACTGGCTAGAAAATTTTCCACAATGAAACACTTCCCATTTCTAGAAATCCAGTGTTTCACAAAATCAGTGGCATAACTAACACATGTAGTATTTTTCAAGGTGGGCAGTTTCTAAATTAATTTTAGTCTGGATGAAGCATAACCACTTATGTTGGTTCAAACCTGTACTCCCTCCTCATCCTCCCTAAACAGGATATTAGTCCAATCTAAGAAGGCACACATAACTTCATATTCTAAAATTAAATGTTTCCCCTTTTACATGATTGTCTATTTGTGTCCAGCTGTAGGGATCGGTGCTTATCTCCATTACTAAATCAAGGGAGCCAGCATTGTCAGAAATGATTCCGTGGTCATGTGGCAAGCATGACTAAATGCACAGAACGCTGTTACCTTCCCATCTACTTGCATTTTTACATGTTTTCGAACTGTGAAGTTGGCAGAAGCTGGGACTAGTGATGGGAGCTCACTGCATCATGCGACGCTTGGGTCTTGAACTGCCAATCTCCTGACCTTGCAAATGTCAGAGTCAGCATCTTAACTACTAAGCCACCACGTCCCATTCCTTCATATTCTAGCTCAGTCAAAAAAACTTCAAAAAAGCAAGATATTTTTACAGGGGACAGTGAGGAAAAATGACAGTGTTGTTGGACATGACGGGCTTACCAGAAAAAGAGCACAAGCCCCCTCCCCCACCCCTTTCTTTGCTTACAAATGTCTGTGTTGTGGCAGCAGCCCTCTAATCCACAATCTCCTCCATGCAAAGCCACCTTGAATGCCACTACGTGTAAACCTGACTCCCCCTGCCACACTTTCAAACAATGCATTCTGAACAATGCAATATTCAATGAGGCACTACATTGCTTACAGGAACTATGCTCTTCTCCACCCAAGAGAAAAAAAAATCAGCAGTTGATAACCCACAACACATAACCACCCTCCAGACCTGCAATTTCTTGCAATGCCCTTTTTGGCTTCACCTTTCTCATCTTTCCTGAAAACAATTTTAACTCCAGTCAGCTCCTCTATGCTACCACCCTAGTTGGGCTCAGTGGCGAAATACTCTTCAGTGAGGCTGGTTGACAAAAGTACAACCTGAGGTTTAAGTATAACGGCCTGCTGAGTGGGTGGTGCTCAATGCTTTTTTACCCATTTGTGATGGCTTTGTAGGTTCTGAAAAGGTAGATTTTCCTACTAGAGTTATTAGTAAGTACAGGAAGAATGAAGCAAAAGTGAGCAAGATTCTTTTCTTTCTTTTTAAAACAAGGTGCTTGAAAGACTGTTGATAAAATAGCAAGTATCAAATGTGAACAGGTAAGCAATAAAGTTAATGAGAAGGAGCAAAAGCAAAAGAAGCCTGTCTTGGACTATTGTAGATGCAGGAACTAAAAGATCTAGGACTTAAACACCTAGCTTCAGACCATGTAACCTCTGTATGGCCTGAGTAGACATGGAGGTTAATCTATGTCTGTATCCTTCACGTAAGCCAAGAAAGGCCAAGCACAGTATTAACATTTCAGGATGAGTTCATAAAATACACCATGATTAATGTATATCACATACGCCTTTACAGATCATTTTTAGTTAGGCTTACCCAAATAAGCAAAAATAAATACATAAATAAAACACCAAATTATCAGCATGTGCAAACAAAGTTTAGCCTCACTGCTTACTGAAAAGCATGTTTACAACCAATGGAATTACACATTGTTACATACCTTTCTATCTTAACAGTAATTGCTTTTTGGGCAAGAGCAAGCTGAAACTACCATAAGGGATAGTTACGGACAGGTAAAAATGAAGAATTAATTCCAATACTTTCATCTATATACTGCTGCTTCACAGCAGTCTTTCCCACACTTGAGCCTAGATGTTCAACAACTTCTACAACCCTCATCAGCAACCATGATAGGCTTAGATTATTACTTGTGCACCCTAAGATTTGGAAATGGTAGTTAAATGCAAGATGTAACACAGTTAGTACCATGCCTATTCTTCACAAAGCCTAACCAACTTTTACTATTCCCACTCTGTTGGCTATCAGTAACTGCTTATTTTCTCAATAAGCACCACATTTCCCGCTTTATGTTTTATTTAGCATCAGAGCAGTAACTGTCATGCATTTGTTAATTTGATGTTCCCCACCTCTATTCATTGGGAGATGCTGGTAAGAAATTAACAACAAATCTTCAGCCTTAATTTTATGCTATTTAAAAAACTTTCCTACAATAAGACACTGCAGGATTGAATTCTAGATTTGTGGAAGCTGGAAGATGTCAAAAGCAGAACTGATGCAAAACAAGCAGAAATAAATTTTAAAAAATTCCTAATAGCTATAGAACAGAGTGAAGACATTTTGGAAACTTTACTTTCATAAAGCCTAGATATAAATTATATTTTGGAATGCTGTTTAGTTTTTGTAGGGCTACCACCATCCATATTTTAGTTTACAAAAACCTACTACCTTTATATTTTGTATACACAATGCTAAAGATAGTCATTCCAGGCTACCAAGACAAATTCTTTCCTGGGTATTTCTTTCTTTTTTATTTTTAATAAAATATTTAATAAAATATTACTCATAATTCTAATCAACCTTGTTTTCTTTATCAAGCATTTGAAAATAAGCAGCCATTACCAAAAAAATAATAATAATTGATTGTTCAGAGACTCAGGACATATGAACTTAAAACCATCAGCTAGCTAAAGTTAAAACTATAAATAAAGCCTCAACCTGTAATCAGATTATCCAACTATGCTATTCACAGCAATTGAACTCTGTTGGCTAATAGTCCCTAAAGCAGGAAAAAGGGCTTGAATTGTGGAAGATAACTTTTTAATTTCAACATAACGGAATAATGAAGTAAACCCTTCCTGATGATTCTCAAACATTGTTCAACATCCACCACCAAACCACCATTTTTTCCAGAGATGCATACATTGATTTCTGTTACATTCTGTTACAAAATCAACTTTTTGTCAAACTGGGAAAAATGCATCTGAACTGCATTTGTCCCAAACTAGCTTCAAGGGTTGGGTTCACTCACATTTGATACTTTCATTGGCTTGGTTTGTCCCAACACTTCTATTTCATAAATTTTCAAACTATGTTATAGAAAACCTATCATTCCCTAGATACAAGTCAAAG
>NC_056522.1:254211346-254213151 GCF_019175285.1 Sceloporus undulatus
GCTCCTCATTGGCCAAGAAGGGCGTGGTTTCCAGAGATATCTCAACTAGCCCAGGACCACTTCCGTCTTCCATTACGCAAAGCCCTCCTATCACAGGGTCAGATAATATATCCAGACCCGGACAGGCTAAACCTTCAGGCATGGAAATTGAAATGTGATTGTTAATAAAAGATGGTCTTTCTTCCCGGGTGGTTGACACTGTCATTGAGTCTCGCAGGGATTCTACTCGTAGGATTTACGAATATTCTTATTGATCCTTTTCTGACTGGTGTGTCTCCAACAATACCTTACCCTCGTCGGTTTCAGTTGATACCCTCCTCCTATACCTGCAAGATGGCCACGACAAGGGGCTCAGACCTAATACTTTTAAAGAGACAGGTTTCCGCTATTACATCAGCACTCCCGGCAAAATCAGCATTCAGATTATCCAACCACATTTATGTCAAAAGGTTTTTGAGAGCGGCTGCTCTCAATAAACCACCTACAATACATAGATATCCCAATTGGGATCTTCACACCATTCTTCAGGCCCTGACTAAACCACCCTTTGAACCACAAGACACTGCAGAAGTAAAGTTTCTGACTTGGAAGACCCATTTCCTCACGGCTATCACTTCTGCCCGAAGAATCTCTGAACTAGGAGCCCTATCAACCAGAAAAGAGTTAGGCATATTCAGAAAAGACTCTGTTTTGCTACGCCTAGACCCTACCTTTATGACTAAGGTCAATACTACCTTTCATAGATCTCAACAGGTTATTTTGCCCTCCTTTGTCCAGATCCTAAAAAAGAAATTGAAAAGACATGGCATACCCTAGATGTATCCAGGGCCTTACGCATTTATATCAAACACACCTGGCCTTGGCGAAAATCAAATCATTTATTCGTGTCATTCAGCAATACTTACCTGGACAAAAGGGTCTCTTCATCTACATTGTCAAGATGGATCCGATCATGTACTGTATTTCCAAGTGTTATACAGTTTCAGGAACAACTCTTCAAGGAAAGGTCACTGCTTGTTCTACTTGTAGTGCCACCACATCTGCTGCCCTGGCCACAAATGCCCCTTTGTCCAATATTTGTAGGGCGGCCACTTGGTCATCTCCGTCAACATTTATCCATCACTACCATATTGGCGCCTTCCAATCGGCTGAGGCTTCTTTCAGTAGATGGATTCTTCAGTCTATTTTATAATACCTCAGTTTCCCACCCAGTTCAGGGAAGCTTTGGTATGTCTCTTATGAAGGATGGCTCCGCCTTCACCGCTGGAAAAACGAACATTGGCTTACCTTGTGAGATGTTTGTTTTCAGTGTTGAAGGCGGAGACATCCTGCCCTCCCAAGACTGAGGATTGTGTTCCTGGTACCAGAGGGATCAGTTATATACTTTAAAGGTTATTGTTATAGCATCCAGGTTTGTTTGTAATTAATATTAAAACTTTTGTTGTTGTTAGCCTTTGATAATTTGTTATTAGACATTCCTCAGCTTGGCTATTCATTGACTGGGCAACAGGGGGGATGGATTCCCCAGGGTTCATGCCCAGAATTCTAGGTCCTACCTGTTTGGAGCGAACAGGGGAAACCAACCCTTATGAAGGATGTATCCGCCTTCAACGCTGAAAACAAACATCTCACAAGGTAAGGCAATGTTCATTTCCCCAGTTTCTAGTCTTCATTCAGTTAGTGTCGAATTCTTGATTGTTTAGTTTAGTTATGACAAGGATGAACTGAGCTGCCACTGCATTTGAAGGGAAAACTGTGCCCCTCGAGGCTTTTGGGCAGCACACTTTGAGGACTGATGATCCAAT
>NC_056522.1:254213176-254265247 GCF_019175285.1 Sceloporus undulatus
TCAATTTTTTTTATGTAGCTGCCCTGAGGATATTTCTATTATGAATTGCATTTTTCCCTCACCCCAATTTTTTTATCCTCAGCTGTACTAGGAGCCAGGTGGTTGCAGTGTTTGAGCTCTGGACCAGGGTCAAATCCATTCGCCTTGTAAACTCATGGGTGACTTGGGCAATCGTCTCTTCGCTGAGAAGAAACAAAGGTAAAGTCCTCTCAAAAACCTTACCAAGGAACCCTTGACAGGTCTGCCTTCATTGCTGTTGTGTGCCTCCAGGTCATTTCTGACTTAAGGAAATTAAGGAGCCTGGTGGCGTAGTGGTTAAATGCCTGTACTGCAGCCACTCCTAAAAACCACAAGGTTACGAGTTTCATACAGCTGGTACTCATTTTAGCGACCTCGGAGGATGCAGGCCTGAGTTGAGCTTGAGCTCAGCTCAACTCAGGCCTGCTCCTTTCCGAGGTCCTAAATGATCCCAGCTTGTTGGGGGCATTAGTTACACATTGTATGGCTTAGGGTGCTTAGTGTACTGATGAGTGGTACAGAAATGTTTTTGCTATTATTATGGTATCCTTGAGAACCTGTCATGGAATTTCTTGCAGATTTGTTCAGAGGGGTTTGGCCTGCCTCCTCTGAGGATGAGAGTATGTTGTCTTTCCCCACATTACTAAGTGAGTTTTCCATGGCTGAGTGGGATTCCAACTCTGGTTTGCATGTAGGTTTCCATGCTCAACCAGTGGCTACATTGGTTCACCTTAGGTAAGTGAAGTCAGAAATGACTTGAAGTACAGAAAGCGACAACAGATGTGGGAGTTTGCAGTTTTACCAGTACAAGTTTAGTGAACAGGTATTTTATAAGCATTTATGCATAGTTTTCTTCAGAGGATAGATGAAGTTTTAGCAAATGGAACATAAATGTTCTTTCTAGCGAGTTGCACTCTGTCTCTGATCAAATGTGGTAGAAGAGCAGACAAACACCTTAGGCCCACTCCTTAAATTTTTACTGAGGAGGGTGAGTTTCTTTTTTTTGAAAATTCCTGGATCAGAGACCTATTGTACTGTTCTCCTGGTGTCAGGAACTTGAAGAAATTAAAATACCATCAACAAACTGGATACAATGCCATTAGTTTCCAAGGTCATATGTCATCACCGCTGGGTGAGGATTCTTTTCTGAATCAGTTACTACTGGGAAGCTACAAAGGGGGCCCTTTTTGGAACTCTGGCACACATTTAGGTATTTCACCAGGGAAATTACTTTTTTTTAGATATCAAACTCTCATTACAACACTACTCACTTTATTTCCAAGCATCACATTCTTGAAGATCAATGGTCTTAAACCTCCACGCTGAATTTTCCATGTGAATCTGTCAGGAGAGAAAGTTGGAGAACACATGTCAGACAAGAGCAGCTGACAAAGCGAAACAGGAAATGGGAGCATAGAAAAGCTGGAAGTAGTGAACTAAATGTAGTGCAGTAGATTGCCATTTGCAAATAAGATTCCTATTTTGCTCCTTCTTTGGCCAGAGAAGGAGGCACTTGTTCTACAAATCTTTACTTAGCCCTAACAGACAGGCCAAAATAAAGCTGCTCAGTTCACTTTGGAGGTATGGTGTTTTCAATGATGCATGGTCCTAAGGTCTGGCGCTGCACCAAGCTCACTTCAGTCCTTATGACTGAGTATGGCTTTGGTGGGCTTCTGGCTCTTAGGACGCGTATATTTTTAAACACATTACTTGCAAAGTGACCGAACATCTTTTTGGCCTGTCTGTATCAGCCTATATTGTTAATTATCCATTGATGCCTTTTTCATTATTCCTTTCTTGTTTTCAGCAAAAAATATCAGAAGGGTAATGGGTGCCTTGAAAATTGCAAGAGGGCTGGGAGTTAATCCAAGACTACTAAGCTCTGGAACTAGATTTAGTTTGTTCCTCATCACTTAGTTCTTCAGCTGCACGCTATTATCCTGTGGGTCTGATTTTTTGCTGAGCGTGGACTAGCAAATAGATTCTGCTCTTTTATTTGAACTTAAAATAGCATAATTGGGGAGGGGAAATAATACCAAATCTCTTCCAAATCTATGGGAGTGTTGAGCTGGATAGGAGATGAGCAACTCCTCTGCATTCCTAACTTTTAATCTTCCTCCAGATCCATGAGCTTTAAAGAACTGATCATAACGTTTCTTCTTTTTCCTTCCCTCTGAACATTCATGCCTCAGGGTTCATTACTGTAGCTGGGTAGCTGCCTAGTTTCTTTTTCTTGATTTACTTTTAGTCATTTCCACAAAACACGTTATTTACACATAGACAAAAAAGCACTTCACATTAGAGACTTACAAATATTACATAACTCCATATATTAATGACACAATACAGTCAACTTTCAAAACATAACATAAAGTTGTGACTTCCTTCACCTAGCTTCTCTTTATTTTCCTCTTTTCTCAGTTTATTGTTTATTTTCCTTTATTTCTGCATACATTTACTAACTGTTCCTCCTAATGCCTAAGGTCGCTATACATAATTTTTTTTTCTAGACATCTATTTACTGTATCATGAGAAATTTGTAATTCATTGAATTTTGAACATGTATAATTAATAATATACTTTCACTTTATCATCATTTTACTTTTCTTTCTTTTGTACAGCATACCATTTTCTGTATCTTATGTTGCCTGCCTGGTTTTCAACAGACAATTTGTTTTCTCCATACCAAAGTAGTTAGATAGAGTAAACGACTAAGGGGCTGTCCCAGAAGGCTGAAAGGCCATCCTGGGGGGAGTTGATGGGTTTACATTCTGTGGCGCATGCCCGACTCCACCGTCTACAGCATTATGTTGCCCTCTGGTGCTCTGGCCAGAATGTTAACACTGAGGGGCAACATGAGCTGTTGCCACTGCGGCTTATGGTGCACTTTTGATGGTTGCAAAAAGAGCCGCTTTTGCGCTCTTTTTGTGCCCTCAAAGCTGTCGGGGCCATGGCATTTGAGTTGCTTGCAGCCCTTATCGGCTCGGGGCAGCCAAAGACTGCCCTTAGAGGGCTGTTTGTACAGCCCCTTAAATCTCCTATCTTGTTAGTCGATAGTGCCTGTTTCACTCCTCAGCTGACAGGACCATTCCCAGGTCTACGTGGCAAGAAAAAGGTTGGTGACCCCTAATCCTAATTGTAGACGTCTTTGTCTGGATTAAGCTTCAATTTGTTCAGTTTGTTGGCTCACATCCATTACTGACAACTGACACTGGTTTAGTGCTGGAAAAGCTTCATTAGAGTGAGAGGAAAGGAGGGATAGATTTGGGCATCACAATATCTAGTGACACCGACCACAAATCTCCAGTCAATCTCCAATGTCAAAGAGCATGGGGGACAGAAATGAACCCTGAGGGAACACCACAGACCAATGGAACGAGGTATCAAACATGAGTCCACCTTCTAGGTGCATCCTTCCAAAAGGACTAAAGCCACTGTAGAACAGATCCTTCAGTTCCCATCTCAGAAATGAGGCCCAGAAGGATATGATGGTTTATGGTATTGAAAGCTGCTTGAAAGGCCCAGCACAACTAGCGAGACACCAGTCCTCCTGGCCAAGTGCCCTGAGTAGATCTCCACCAAGGTGACTAAGGCGGTCTCTGCCCCATAATCAGGTCTGAAAGTCAGTCTGAAATGGATCTAGAGAATCGTTTAATCTAAGAAAGATTCGTCAGCCTCCCAGGAGCAGTCATCTGACTCAAATATCTCAACAACTCATCATTCAGAAAATTAAAAAAACCCTAGTGCAACACCAAAGATCTGCAGGCCACCTGCCTTGGATAATAAGTAGGTTCCTTATTCAGTGATCAGGATGAACTGATATAAGGTTTTCATGGAAGGATAGGCAGGAGGAAACCACTGCACCCTGAAGAGAACAAGAGCTGACCATATGAGTTCACTCAAGATCACACAGATGTTCCCCAAGACTTCTGGAACAAGGTTCGCGGACAGACCAGTTCCTGGAAAGACAGCAATTTTTTTATCCTCAACTAGAAATGTACTTGCTAACTATATAACTGGAGTTGAACTGAATGTGGGCTTGCAACATGACAAATGATTCGTTAGTATACAAAGCAGGATGCCAAAAAAGGGCTACAGAAGAAGAAAGGTACCTGTTTTAAAATGTCCTAATCAAAGCCCATGCATAAACATAATCATTTGGGGTCAAGACCTGATGTTTCCTGTTAGGAAGTCGCTGAACTGAAGCAGTTCTGCAGATTGGCCCCAAATTCATGAAAATGGTGTGAGAAACAGGCCATAAGTGTATACGAGTGCTTAACTGAAGTCATTAGTCTTACAAGAGGGTGTCCTGTGGGTAAAAAAAGATATCGTGTACTTCTCCACACATGAATATTGACTACTGAATCAGAAGAAATAAATACTGAAAATGAATCTTGTTCTTGTGAAACTTGTTTTATATGGTTATTCTGTTCTTCGCTATCTAGATTATGTGGTGGCAAATTAAGATCTAATAAAATTTAAGTTAGAAATGCAACACAACTAAGGGATCTCAAACTTTGTTGCCACTGTAGTAGTACAGAAACATTACTTATTGGTCACTGCAGGCAGATGGTATTCCAAAGGCCAATAAAATTGCATATAAGTCCGTGTGAGTATAATCCATCTTCTTATCCACATGCAATGGTGGTCAGGATTCTAATCATGATCACTTGGTATAATCGGATAGATTCCCAGGACATCAGTATTTAGTTGATCATATGACTCTTGTTGTGTACTTTAAGTTCAAGTAGCTCAAGATAGCATAACCAATAGTGAGGAAGGTGAACTGCAGTCCAGCAATATCTGGAGAACTACACAATCACCCCTGACCTATGGTATACTTTACCTTCCATACTAGGCGGTTTCTTAGCCGTGTAACAGGGAGAAAAATATATTAGGTTTCTAGCACTTCCAGAATGGTACCCTTTCTGTTGCCTAGAGGATTCACCAGCTCCCTTTCAACAGGCATAGAACCAGGTTGCTCTCGCCATTTTTTTATCCAGCTTGGGACACAGTGATTTGCCTGTGGTGGCAAAGGCTAGTAGGTTTTTGCCTCCTGTTTTCTCCTAGAGCTCGAAGAAGTCATGATTTACACAGTTCACTCAGAAGCAAGCCCAAGTGTAGTGGTATTCACAAGTATACATTTTTACAAATGCTATTTTAGCCGTTACTTTGTAGAGAAAACAACGGCCACATTCTTTTCAACTCTGTTTATCAATACCATATTAAACTATATCCCCACCAGAACCTAAGCTTCCTAGTTTACAATGGGGAAAAATAAATACAGCAAACGTGTCGGCTGAAGAAGACACTCACCTTTTCCTTCCATGAACACCACAAGGCTAGCGTTAAATTGTTTGGTTGAAGTTCTCTTCAAGGTCAAACGTCCGTTTGCCCTCAATTTCTCATCCAAATACCATCATCCTCCATAGCGTCGTCCTCATAGCACCACGCTTGGAAAAAACAATTTAGAAGGTAGGTAGCTGTTATAAACTCAGTAGCTATAAGGAAACACAATGTTGTGCAATGTACTGTATGTGTAGACAAGTTTCCCAGATCCAAAACAACAATTTGTAAAAAGTGAAGGAGAAAAAATCCTACCCATCATTGCGTGTTCGGAGTATAAAAGGATTTGGGCCATTATGAAATCAGCCCCTTTATTCAATTAAATTTCTACAAGTACTGCATATGAAGCTTATGGTCTGCTAACCAAAAGACAACAGCTGTCCAAGGAAGATGCTTTTCCTACCACATCTCTGGAAAATACAAACATAGGTCAGCATACCAAATCCAGACCAAATGTCCGGAATGCCATGAGCTGACTGAAGAAACAATCAAGACATCCAGAAGGGCCTGGTCTAACAATTGAACTAAACCAAAATTTGAGTAAGATCTAAGATAGGAAGAAATTTGAGTAATTCAAGCGGAACAGCATATTCTTAAGGATAGCCTCCTACTGTAGGGGAGTCCTATTCTATGGAAACAAATTTTCCTCCATCCTATCAGCAGCTACCCAATCTATGTGTTAACTTATTTCCTTCAGTAGTACTAAACAGATATTTACTGAGACAGCCTTATCCAAATGGGCCTATCTTCTCAACAAGCCTCTTCTTGCCTTCAAATTGCACTGGAAAACCTAAGTTCAGTGGTATGTCACTATGGATGCTCTATGGAGTCATTTATCCCCAGAGGTAGAGAAGCTCTCCCAATCAATGTGACCAATATCATCCTGTTAAGAAGTTGGGAGCGCAACAGTATCTGGGAGAACCACAATCCCCCAACTGCCATAAGAGAGCTACAGCACAACATACACAAGCCAAAATGCTAACAATTTTTAGATACTAATGTCTAACCAATGAAATTTATTTTATTTGGCTTGATAATGCACATTTGTGCTGATAAAAGGACTGAGATAGTTAAAGAGATTTTTATAGGGTTTAATAGGGAAATTTTTTAAATAGTTGACCAATGTTAAAATTTATCAAGATACAGATTTAGCATTACAAAGTCTAATAATTTTTCAAACAATTAGGCACTTAACTTTTTTACAATCTTGAACACACACACACACGAATGCAATATTGAAGATGTGCATATAAATCATGAGACATCTTGGAGATGAAACCTAGGTCTAAATATGAAATTCTTTTTATGTTTTGTAATACCGCTTATACACATAGTCTGAGATAAACTTATACATAATATTTTTTAATATTTCTGGGCATGTAACAAAGCTGGGGAACCATCAGAAAACAAAGGTGCTCTAGCTCAGCCATCACAGGGACCATTTTTGGATTTTGAAGTATTTTGGAATTCTGGATAGGGATACTCCACCTGTATATTAAATGAGATGTTAAAATTTAACTCCATGGTTACTCCTTACTACAAATTAAGGGCAAATTCAAAACTTGCTGGATATCATGGTCTGAAAATGTAGAAACTGTAAAAGCGTAGCTCTTTGCCAAAAGCATTAATAATGCTATTTGATTGGCAGACTCCTCTTCAGTAAAAACCTAGGCTCTATGCATCCATACTATACAATATGAGCTGAGGTCACAACTGAGGCATTAACAACAACAAACAAGAGACCTTCAGTCCTAAGCTCTACTTTCATCCAGCCTGAGATATTTCTCAAAAAAACACTCACCCAGAATGTACATGTGCTCCAAGTACCTTAGAGTTCTAGACCAGTGATGGTGAACCTTTTTAGAGGTCGAGTGCCCAACTGCAACCCAGAACCACTTATTAATTGCAAAGTGCCATGTCCCTCTGGCTTTTCTAGTAACAAACTCTAGCAAATTCTGTTGCGGTGGGGCGATGGCACATGTTGCCCACAGAGAGGGATCTGAGTGCCACCTCTGGCACTCAGCCATAGGTTGCCATCACTGTTCTAGACTGTAGGTTTCAATATTTGAAGCTCTGTTTCTATGTCCTGGTGCCTAGAAATTTAAATGGTTTTTGCTTCTAGAACACTGCCATCAAAAACAGCCATAAATACTTCCATAGTTTCATAACAAGTCCAAGAATTCTATGATACAAATAAAAATTTAACTAAGGAAAGACATCATCACACCCTTTACACATCTGTGAGGCCTCTTCTCCTATACAAGCCGTTTTAACTTTTCTACATTTGTTGAGTTTTAGAACTGGAAGTGAAATGGTTTTAAATGCACTGTAACAATTCATATACACAAGGTACTCAGTACTGGGAAGATACAAATGATTTACTGGGGCACTAAAGTTTAGTAAACAAAAATAAATTGGCACCTGTTGGTTACACAAATATTCACATCCCATCTCATTTAAACAGGCAAAATCATAATTGACAAAAGTTATAACGGATAATTAATCAGGTAAACTTGAAAAGTAAGGAAGTTCTGTTTGAAATGTGTAGTTTTTTACTGTTTTAGAATAGGAATTTATGTTTAGTAGTTGTATGTTTTGTATGTGTGTATGTGTGTTATGGATGTTATGATTTTATGTTTTACATAAAACGCTAATAAAACAATAACGGCAAGTTTTCTTGGGTAAAGTTTTGTGCATCTGGGTCAGGCATTTTTGCCCATTGAAAATTGTAAAAGCCAGCTACACCTCTTCTTTTTCGGTGAACCCATCCTTCCCATGGCTCGCCACATTTCTCCTAACCTGATCCCCATCCGCCCTCCCTGTCTCCCTGCTTCCCCTCCTCTGTTCCCTCTGGAACGCCGCTCTGCCGCCCCTAAAGCAGCCAGCAATTCATGACCTCTTTCTCTCTAAATCCTTTAACCCCTCGCTCTCACCGAAACCTACTCCCAGCCCGATACGGCAACCTCCACTGCCCTTTCCTTTGGTGGTCTCTCCTTCACGCACACATGCCATCCGGAGGGTCAAGGAGAGGGTGGGTATCTTGCTATCTAACTCCTGCCAGTTTCAAGTTCGATCTTCCCCCCCAGCTATCATTTCTCTCCTTTTGAGTTTCATCCTATTAGGCTCTTTCTCCTCTACAGCTCCGGGTTGCAGTCATCATCGCCCTCCTGGTTCTGCCACCCAGTTCCTCTCAGACTTCAAATCATGGCTGACTTTCTTTCTTTCAGATTCAGTCCCACTCGGACCAGGTGACTTTAATATCCACGTTGAGATTCCAATAACCTATAACACTCGCTTGAAACTCTCTCCTAGCTTCTTTCGGCCTCCAACCACATTCCAACTCTTCAACTCATTCTCTGGTCACTGTCTGACCTGGTTCTTGCGCAAACTGCGCCAGTTCTGACTACTGACACTTGACTTTCCACTATCTGATCATCATTTAATCTCTTTGCCCTTACTATATCCTCCTCCTCGCATACATTCAACGCCATTTTCGTGATCTTCAATCTGTCGACTCTTACCATCTTGGCTGACCCTGGATTCATCTCTCTCTTCCCTAAATCTCGGGGACTGCTGATTCAGCAGGTCTTTATTAACTCCACTCTTTCCCAACTCTTGACCATTTTGCCCCGTCTCTGTAAGCACTTCTTCCTCTAAGACTAGACCTCAGCCCTGGCTTACCCCAACATTAAGTTTCTCCGGTCCTGCTCTAGAGCGGCCGAACGCTTGGAGAACGTCAAAGAGTGGGCGGATTTATCCATTTCAAATTTGTTCTTCTTCCGTCTCACGCGCCCTCTCTATGGCAAAACAGATATTACAAATCATGTGATCTCGCCAGTGAGAGGCGCCTGCAGCGTTGTTCTCCACTTCAACACTTTGCTTAAACCTCCCTCTCCTCCTGTCTCTTCATCATTCTCTCCTAATGACTTTGCAATTATTTAATCTCTAAGATTACCACATTTGCTCTGAGAATAGTCCCCTCCGATTCTCTTCTGCTCTTAACCTTCTATCGCCCTCCCTAACAAATTTTCTGTGTTTCCCTCCTGCCTCTTTGGATGAACTCCTACACTTCTGAACTCTTCCAAACCTGTAACCTGTCCTACTTTGACCAATTCCTATCCCTCTTCTAATCTCTATAGCTCCCCCTTCGGCCTCGCTTTCCATACTTCAATCTCTCTCCTCCTACAGGCTCCTTCCCGTCGGACTTCAAACATGCTCGCATTTCCCCAATTCTGAAAAAAATTCTCTTGACCCCGCCTCTTGTGCTGCTATGCCGTCCGATTTCTCTTCTCCCTTCCTTCTAAGTTTGGGAACGGGTTGTTTTTCTCGCTGTCTTGAGTTTCTGGAAATCAACTCCATCCTCGATCCCTTCAGTCTGGTTTCCGCCAAGGCGTTCTACGAGACAGCCTCACTAAGATCTCGAATGACCTTTTACAGGCCAGGCTAATGGCCTCTACTCTGTTCTCACCTTCTCGTTTTGTCTGCAGCTTTGACACTGTTAATCACTGTCTTCTAGTGAATATACTTTCTGACCTTGGGTTCTCGACTCTGTTCCTCGACTGGTTTAGAATCTTACTTGTCTGGCAGATCTTTTGCAGTAGTTGCAGGGGGTCAGACTTCTTCTCCTGTTCCCTTATCTGTTGAGTCCCAGGGCTCTGTTCTGGGTCCCCTTCTGTTTTCTCTCTACACACTTCCTTAGAAAACTCATCAGCTCCTTTGGTTTTTTCCACCATCTTATGCCGATGATACCCAGCTGTATCTTTCCGCCCCTGACCTTTCTCCAATGCTTCAACAGCAAGTCTCGTCCTGCCTCACAGCTGTCTCGCAGGGGATGCGCCATCGGCGTTGAAGCTCAACAAGTCCAAGATGGAGCATCTTGTCTTTCCTCTAGCCCACCCTTCAACACTCCTTTTCTGTCTCTGTGGACAACATTTCTATTCAACCTGTCCAGCAAGCCCACAGTCTGGTTTTTATCTTTGACTCTTCTCTGTCGTGTATCCCTCATCCAGACACACCAAGGCTTGTAATTCTTTTCGTACAATATTGCCAAAATCCGACCATAACTCTCCGCCTCTACTGCCAAGATCCTGGTCCATGCCCTAGTGGTCTCACGACTGATTACTGTAACGCCTCTTGGCTGGCTCCTCTTTCTCACCTCCGTCCTTTAATCTCTGTCCAGCATTCAGCTGCATGCATTATCACTTCCACCCCCCTACCACACCCCCCTCTCTGTGTTGGCATCCCTTCACTGGCTCCCTCCCCTTTCCGCATCAGTAATAGCTCCTGCTGTCAACATTTAAAGCCCTTCATAGACTGGCCCCTCCTTACTTATTCAGACCTTCTTCTCTCACCTCCCAAGGGCCTCCCTTCGGTAGTCAAGGGCTCCTGTTCGCCCAGATTTCCTCTGCCCCATCCCAGATTCGCCCCTTTTCACTTGCTGCCCCTCACTCCTGGAACCTTTTTTCCCCCACAAGCAGAGCATCACTTCTTAACTAGCTTCAAACACAGAGTTGAAAACCATCCTGTTTCAGAGAAGCCTTCCCAGGCATTGTTAAAATTTGTCACTTACCATCTGATGTTCTTTTAGTGCCTTTATCAACCATTCTGTTATTGCTATGTATTGTATATGTATATCCTACCTGAGAGGTATGTATTTTCCCTGGATGAAGATGAACCTTCCATTATGAAGCCAAGCCTCCCTCCATCCATCTGCCTTGGTCCAGGCCTTGGAGGTAGAGGAACTGCTGGACCTCTTACCCTCTCCCTCCACCACTCCCTTCTCCTCTTTGTCATGTCTTTTTAGATTGTAAGCCCGAGGCGGGACCGTCAACTAAAAAGATTGCATGTACACACTGTGTAAATTTACAGCGCTTCATAAATAAAGGTTAATAATAATAATAATAATAATTCCTGGCAAAACTGCTCCAGTGCTATCAGTGGTAAAGACCACTAGTGAAGTGCAATGAAATCTTTCACAGATTCTCAATTGAACTGAGGCTTTGGTTTTGACTAGGCCATTCTAAGACCCTAAGGTTCTCCTTTTAAATCACTCCAATGTTACTCTGCTGCATGTGTACAGTTATTTTCTTAATAGAAGGGTTAAACCCCTGTCACAGACCCAGGCCCTTGCACAATAGAAATTTTTTTCTCTAGACATCTGTATCTAGCTCCATCCATCTAACTAGTTGTCAAGAAAGCCCTATGATAAGTTCCCTTAAGGTTTGCCTTAAATAAAAAATGACATGGTCTGCCACCATCACAGGCTTGCTTGGTGAGGACAGGAGAGACAAGCCTCTCGTAACTGATCCCACCTCTGGAACTCCCTTCAACAGAAGGCTAGGCTGGCCCCCTCCCGCAAGTAAAAATGTTTTTATTCAGGCAATTTTAAAAGTCATGACAGGGTGGCTTTTATGTGGGGTGTGTGTTTTAGTTATGTTTTTTAACTTGTGTATGTTTTTTAAATGTTAATTTATAGTACCATGATTATTTTATTGTTTTTAATTTTTGTTTGTAAAGTTTTAAGTGTTTTTATCTGTGATCCCTTTCTGGGAGAAAACGGCATAAAATGAAATAAATAAATAAATAGCCAATTCGAATTAAATCCATTTCAAGTCCAGGCTGTAATACAACAAATGTGGAAAAGTCAAAGAGGGTGAATACCTCTGCAAGTATAGTACACTAGATAATATTAACATATATTGGCCTGAATTACTTAGGACATATTCATGCATAAGTCATGCGATGCATACAAGCCAAAAAGCTATCAATGAGCAGCAACCATAGCTCTTGGATAACAGCAGAAGAGAGTTGCAAAGACAGCATGCTGATCCGTGTCTTGCCTTTGCAAATTGTGCTTGTGGTTGTGCATCCTAAACTTTGCATTGTGGTTGCGCAACATGGATTGTGCAATGACACTTATCATTGACAGGTATTTCACAACGTTGCAATTGTCTGGGGTTGCATAGTGCTGTGTTTGGCATACTTATTCTATGCTAAGGTATGTAGCATCGAGGAGACCGTCTTATTACATTATCAGTATGTTCATGAATAAATCCCATAATTGTTTTACAAAGTTTTACAGTAAAAAATAAGTTTTCCCCTCTTTTAATAGTTTTGATTGCATTCAAAGCTCCAAGAGCTTACACATTTCTATAAGAAACCTTTCTACTCCCATAGGACAAGCATACAGTGGGGCCTTGGGATCAGCTGGGGTTTCACTCCAGGTACCCCTGTGAATAACAAAATCTGTGGATGCTCAAGTCCCACTGAATACAACGGTGAGTAAATAGCGTCCCTTCTATAAATGACAAAACCAAGTTTTGCCTTTTGATTTTTCAAACGTGGTTGGTTAATCTGTGGATACTAAGACTGACTGTATTCTTAACATTAGACCACAGCAATCCCCACTGGTAAGCAAGGATATATGATACAGGGAATATCAAAGTCTTTATGAGAGTTTCATGATCAAAAAGGAAGATCCCTATGAAAAGAATGTTGTAATCTTAATAAGCCAAGAGAAAAAGAATAAAGAGAAACGTCCAGCAGAAATCTGAAGAGAAAGGAAACACAGGAACACAGAGGTAACATCAACTACGACTTCCCAATGGGTAGCCATCTTAATCTGTTGTTTATATTAAGACTATTCATTGGGGATAAGAAAGGAATAAAAATAGTGCTTTGGGGTATTTTTTGTATAATCTGAAAAATGCGAAAATGCTTAAGCAAGAAAGCACAAACACAGGTAGCCAGAACATTAAAAAAAAATCTTGTGCCTGTCCCATTTGCAAGTAACCATAAAAAGGGACATTCTGTAAAATGCAGACGGTACATTTTCACTTTTAAAAAATGTTTATGTAAAAAAGGAATGACATTAACGGTACAGTTAATATATTTGTTTCCAGTTTCTCAGATAGACTGGCTTCCAAGTAGCAGGCAATTAAAGACAACACTTTTTATCATTAAAAAAAAGATATAAAATAATCCAATCTTAATTCTGTTATATTTAATTGTTATTACAATTATATTAAAATATTTTTTTCACTTTGAAGTAATATAAAAATAAAAGTTATGGTAATTTGTTCCTCTTCAGAATAGTGGGCTAGCCAAGATGGGCACTATGCACAGGACATGGCAGCTGACAGACCAAGTCACTAAACATCATCCTTGGGCAAACACACGCAGAAACCATCCAATCTGAGACAACTTAACTGTCCTGGCTCAGTGCTAAGGAATTCTGGGAATCTATTTTATTATGGCACCAGAGCTCTGACAGAGAAGGATAAATGTCTTATAGAACTACAGTTCCCGAATTTCCCTACCATTGAGCAAAAACGTTTAAAGTGAGCTCCCTCTATTAATAAGAAATCTGTCTGCCAGGAGAAACAGTGGACAAAAGAATTCTTTAAAAACACAGCCAAAAATTTGTTTCAAAAAACCCAAAACAAACCCACAGATAAATAAAGTGTCTATTTAAAAACACCTTTTTAAAAAAAAGACGAAGGGCCTTGATCTGTCGAAAGATCAAGGGAGGACACAGCCAACCTACTTCCCTTGGGAGGACGTTCCACACTAGGGTGGTGCAAAAGAGAAAGCCCTGTTCACATGGACCCAACAACTTAGCCTACTGTGTGCTAGTACGTGTACAGAGCTGCCACCAAGGAACCAAATTCTAGGCAGATTCAATGGGAAGAGGTTGTCATTCAGATAACCTACTTCCAAACCTTAATGTTTTGTGTGTGTCAAAATTTGAGTATCCATAAGTGGCACTCAGAAGAAAAATGGAATCCATGGAAGTTGGTGTAAGACCCAGTTAAATGTAGCACCTAAAGTGCATTCTGACAAAAATCTGCCAGCTTTTACTTTCTACTGGCTGTAGCTTCCAAACTTTTTCAGGACAACCTTACATATAGCACACTGCAGTAGTCTGAGAGTAATGAAGGCATGAGCCACTGTGGCAGATCAGTCTTCCTGGGAAGACAAAGCTGATGCATGAGCAACTGGACAATTACAATTCTGGCCACAATAGCCACAGATCTTTGAGAAGCAATGCTGGGTCAACAGCAAGCTATGAAACTGGTAATCTGTCTCCTCCGTGCCTCTGGAAGGAAGAAAGGTAGGCCTTCCCATCCGGCCTCACAAAGGACTGAACCCCTCCACAAGGCATCTGTCCTCCCTGCTTCTTGAGAGGAGAGAAAGGTGGCCTTCCCATCCGCCCACTAAAGGAATGAACCCTCCCACAAGGCATCTGTCTCCATCCTTGCTTCGAGAGGGAGAGAAAGGTAGGCGTCCCATCAGGCCTCATAGGAACTGCACCTCCCCACAAGGCATCTGTCTCCATCCTTGCTTCTGAGAGGGAGAGAAAGGTAGGCCTCCCTCAGGCCTCACTAAAGGACTGAACCCTCCCCACAAGATCTGGTTCCATCCTGCTTCTGAGAGGGAGAGAAAGTAGGCTTCCATCCGCCTCACTAAAGGACACTGAACTCAGTCTGTCCATTGCCTTGGTCCAGGCTCAGAGGGAGAGAAGAATGCTGGACCTGATCCCCTCCTCAACCATTCCTTTCTTTTTGTCGTGTCTTCTTAGATTGTAAGCATGAAGTGCAGGAACCGTCTAAAAATGAATTTTTCATGTACAGTGCTGTGTAAATTTACAGGCTATATAATAAGCTAATAATAATATAAAAAAAAAATGCAACACGTGTAAGTTCCATTTTACGGAATAGGTTGCATCCGCGCTGCAGAAATAATCTGGCTTTGATACCACTTTAACTTCCATGGCTCAATGCTATGGAATTCTGGTACAGTGCGTCCTCGCCTTACGCGGGGGACTGTTCCGGATCCCCTCCGCGTAAGGCGAATTCCTCCTTGCTCAAGCCCCTGGGAAACAATGGGGCTCGTGCGCGGCCAGCGGCAGTCGCGTGCGGGGTGCAACGGGCCAACCCTTCAATTGAAGGGGACGCGCCGCCCCTTCACCCCGTGCGCACCTGCGGCTGAGTGCGTATGCTCAGGCCATGTTTGGCTGCCGCGTGATGCACGGGCGACTGTATTGCAGTTTGTTTAGCACTAAGCTTTCTCTGCAAGAACAAACTGCAATTCCCAGAATCCCTACACTGAGCCATAGGAGTTAAAAGTGGATGTAGTCATAGAGGAAGAATAAACCTTGAGCCTGCTAGAGAGATGGGGTAAAATCTAACTAATAAATCCTAGCGGCTCAAGGTGTGGCACTGTTTGCAAAACAAGGTGTGGCACTTTCCTTATGGTAGGAAAGTGCATGTTTATTAGGTCTGTGAAGATTTCATTATCTTTATATACTACCCACACTCTTGCATTTACTTCTGGAAGTGAAGGAATAGACACATTATTTGATATTTTTACTAGCTGCTTTCCCCACATAATTTTAAAAATGCACAAAGACTCATCTCAATGGAAAAAATAAAACAGAGATAACTTGATTTCGGTAGGCCTTTGACAAGGTTTCCTGACATCTTGCAACAAACTTGTTAAATGTGGCTAGACAAAGTAATGTTACATGGATTTGTAACTGGGTGACCCTAACCCAAATGGCTCACAATGGCACATTTTCATCCTGGAGAGAAGTGACCAGTGGGGTCCCACAGGGCTCTGTCGGGCCCAGTGTTTTTATTCAACATCTTTATCAATGACTTGGATGACAGAATTTGGAGCATACTTATCAAATTTGCAGATAACACCAAATTAGGAGTAAACAGCTAATACTCCAGATGACAGGATCAAATGCAAAAGAGCCTTAATAGACTTGAAAGCTGGGCCAAGCTACAAAATGAATTTCAACATGGAGAATGTAAGGTACAGCACTTAGGCGGAAAAATAACAAGGCCGACAGGGATGGGGGACACCTGGCTGAATGGACTACATGTGAAGGAATTGGAATCCAGTACCACAAGTTGAACATGGTCAAGTGTGATGCGGCAGCTAAAAAGGCCATGCATTTTAGGCTGCGTCAATAAATGTATAGTGTCTAGATCAGAGAAGTAATAGTGACACTCTATTCTGAGGGTCGGAACCATGCCCTGGAGGATTACTTAGGGAGCTGGGATGTTTAGCCTGGAAAAAGAAGATTAAGAGTGAGATGATAGCTGTTTAAATATTTTTGAAGGGGTGGTCACATTGAGGATGGGAACAGCTTGTTTTGCTGCTGCTCCAGAGAACAGACCAGGAAACAATGGATCCAAGCTGCAGAAAAAGTGATTTCCACCTCAATATAGGAGGAACTTCCTGACAGTAAGGGTTGTTCGACATGGAACACACTCCCCCAGAGTGTGGTTGAGTCTCCTTCTTTGGAGGCTCTTAAGCAGAGCTGGATGCCATCTGTCAGGGATGCTTTGATTTGGATTCCTGATGGCAGGGGGTTGGATTGGATAGCCCTTGTGTCCTTCCTACTCTTCGATCTAGAAAATAAGTTGCCCAACACTTTAAGTGAGATGGCACAATTATACAGGTTTTTTTTAAAAGTAAGACATCTAGAAAATAAGACTGTCATTAAATTGCAGATGCCAACATATTTCACCTTTTAAAAACTGCAAAAGCAGGATAATTTGGGAACAGTAGTAAGGCGACAACCCAAACTACTAAAAGCCTGGAGAAATGAAGGATGCCAACATGTGAATAAAATTATGGTTAGCCTACATTAACACCCGTAGAAACAAATTTTGTTAGAGGGAGGTGGCCTTTATTCGCTATTCTGAAACTTCACATGGAAAACCTTAAGCCAAAGCTAAAAATATACTAGACCGTACCAATACTAAAGGAAACTCTGTACGGTCCATCTAAAGAGGCTGTATAATTGATTACAGCTTGATTCATTCACTTCCTGATAAAAGCAGGATGTCTAAATTGTTAAGACGGAGGGTGGAACTCAAATACAAAAAATGAATCACTCATTTCTTTTCCTCATGCAACCCCATTACATTTTGGAAAGCCTAGCTTTTTCCATATATTCATAGATCAAGTCAACTGGCGATGGTCTCAAACCTCTAGGTTTTCATTGGTACTCAAACACATTAAAGGGAATGCAGAAGTTCAGCTAACATGGCCTTCACAATTCTATGCTCACTCCTAACCTGTTTCTCAGTGAACCGGCACAGAAAGCAAAAGATAATATTGCCATGACACTGCTAGAATTTTCCACAATGAAACACTTCCATTTCTAGAAATCCAGTGGTTTCACAAAATCAGTGGCAAAACTAACACATGTAGTATTTTCAAGTGGGCAGTCTTAAATTAAATTTTACTGGATAAGCAAACCACTAGGTGGTTCAAACCTGTATTTTTTTTTTTTTATCCCTCTCATCCTCCCTAAACAGGATATTAGTCCAATTAAGACAGGCAACATAACTTCATTTCTAAAATAATGTTTTCCCTTTTACATGATTGTCTAGTGTGTCCAGCTGTAGGGATCGCTATCTCATTCAAATCAAGGGAGCCAGCATTGCAGAAATGATTCCGTGGTCAGTGGGCAAGCATGACTAAATGCACAGAACGCTGTTACCCCCATCTACTTGCATTTTTTACATGTGTTTCGAACTGTGAAGTGGGCAGAACTGGGACTAGTGATGGGAGCTCATGCCATCATGCGACGCTTGGGTCTTCGAACTGCCAATCTCCTGGACCTTGCAAATGTCAGAGTCAGCATCTTAACTACTAAGCACCACGTCCCATTCCTCATATTCTAGCTCAGTCAAAAAAACTTCAAAAAGCAAGGTATTTTTACAGGGGACAGTGAGGAAAAATGAAGTGTTTGTTGGACATGACGGCTTACCAGAAAAAGAGCACAAGCCCCCTCCCCCACCCCTTTCTTTGCTTACAAATGTCTGTGTTGTGGCAGCAGCCCTCTATCCACAATCTCCTCCTGCAAAGCCCTTGAATGCCACTACGTGTAAACCTGACTCCCCCTGCCACACTTTCAAACAATGCATTCTGAACAATGCAATATTCAATGAGGCACTACATTGCTTACAGAACTATGCTCTTCTCCCCCAAGAGAAAAAAAAATCAGCAGTTGATAACCCACAACACATAACCACCCTCCAGACCTGCAATTTCTGCAATGCCCTTTTTGGCTTCCACTTCTCATCTTTCCTGAAAACAATTTTTAACTCCAGTCAGCTCCTCTATGCTACCACAGTTGGGCTCAGTGGCGAAATACTCTTCAGTGAGCTGGTTGACAAAAGTACAACTTGAGGTTTTAAGTATAACGGCCTGCTGAGTGGGTGTGCCCATGCTTTTTTTACCTTGGTGATGGCTTTGTAGGTTCTGAAAAGGTAGATTTTCCTACTAGAGTTATTAGTAGTACAGTACAGGAAGAATAAGCAAAAGTGAGCAAGATTCTTTCTTTCTTTTTAAAAAAAGGTGCTTGAAAGACTGTTGATAAAATAGCAGTATCAAATGTGAACAGTAAGCAATAAAGTTAAGGGAAGGAGCAAAAGCAAAGAAGCCTGTCTTGGACTATTAGATGCAGGAATAAAGATCTAGGACTTAAACACTAGCTTCAGACCATGTACCTCTGTATGGCCTGAGGTAGACATGGAGGTTAATCTATGTCTGTACTTCACGTAGCCAAGAAAGGCCAAGCACAGTATTACATTTCAGGACTAGTTCATAAAATACACCTGATTAATGTTATCACATACGCCTTTACAGATATTTTGTTAGGCTTACCCAATAAGCAAAAATAAATACATAAATAAACACCAAATTATCAGCATGTGCAACAAAGTTTTAGCCTCACTGCTTACTGAAAAGCATGTTTACAACCAATGGAATTACACATTGTTACATACCTTTCTATCTTAACAGTAATTGCTTTTGGCAAGAGCAAGCTGTGAAACTACCATAAGGGGTAGTTGCGACAGGTAAAAATGAAGAATAATTCCAATACTTTCATCTATATACTGCTGCTTCACAGCAGTCTTTCCCACACTTGAGCCTGATGTTTCAACAACTTCTACAACCCTCATCAGCAACCATGATAGGCTTAGATTATTACTTGTGCACCCTAAGATTTGGAAATGGTAGTTAAAATGCAAGATGTAACACAGTTAGTACCATGCCTACTTCACAAAGCCTAACCAACTTTTACTATTCCACTCTGTTGGCTATCAGTAACTGCTTATTTTCTCATAAGCACCACATTTCCCGCTTTATGTTTATTTAGCATCAGAGCATAACTGTCATGCTTTGTTAATTTGAGTTCCCCCACCTCTATTCTTGGAGATGCTGGTAAGAAATTAACAACAAATCTTCAGCCTTTATTTTATGCTATTTAAAAAACTTTCCTACAATAAGACACTGCAGGATTGAATTCTAGTTTGTGGAAGCTGGAAGATGTCAAACAGAACTGATGCAAAACAAGCAAAATAAATTTTAAAAATCCTATAGCTATAGAACAGAGTGAAGACATTTTGGAACTTTACTTTCATAAAGCCTAGATATAAATTATATTTTGGATGTGTTTAGTTTTTGTAGGGCTACCACCCATCCATATTTTATTTACAAAAACTACTACCTTTTATATTTTGTATACACAATGCTAAAGATAGTCCATCCAGGCTACCAAGACAAATTTCTTTTCCTGGGTATTTTTCTTTCTTTTTTATTTTTAATAAAATATTTAATAATTATGAAATACTCATAATTTCTAATCAACCTTTTTCTTTATCAAGCATTTGAAATAAGCAGCCATTACCAAAATATAAATAATAATTGATTGTTCAGAGACTCAGGACATATGAACTTAAAACCATCAGCTAGCTAAGTTAAAACTATAATAAAGCCTCAACCTGTAATCAGATTAATCCAACTATGCTATCACAGCAATTGAACTCTGTTTGGCTAATATCCCTAAAGCAGAAAAGGGCTTGAATTGTGGAAGATAACTTTTTAATTTCACATAACGGAATAATGAATAAACCCTTCCTGATGATTCCAACATTGTTCCAACATCCCCACCAACCACCATTTTTTCCAGAGATGCATACATGATTTCTGTTACATTCTGTTACAAAATCAACTTTTTGTCAAACTGGGAAAATGCATCTGAACTGCTTTGTCCCAAACTAGCTTAAGGGTTGGGTTTCACTCACATTTGGATACTTTCATTGGCTTGGTTTGTCCCAACACTTCTATTCGATAAATTTTCAACTATGTTATAGAAAACCTATCATTCCCTAGATACAAGTCAAAGTTTTTTTTTAGTGCAAATAATTAATGGATACATACCCCAACACAAAATCTTTCCACTGTTCGTCTATCCCCAACACAAAATCTTTCCACTGTCAGTCTTATGCTCCAAAACACAGCTATGGAGGTGGTAGAAGTATCAAGTTAATTCAGTTTATGTGAGATGACTGTGAGGTCTAACAGGAGAAACTAGAACCCTACTTCACCTAATGAGCCACCCAAAATTACATCATCCTTTTGAGAAGCTGTGGAATCTATACTGGCCTCAATAGAACACAAAGAGGGAAGGATTATTTGAAAGTTTCACATCCACTGCTCTACAGTCAATCGTTCCAAAAAAAGAAAAAAAGAAATTGATTTACGTACATATATTCTTCCCATCACTTCTTTCCTATCAAAATTAACTCTGCTCATATATTCCACTGTCATTAACTCATACTTCCTTCCCATCTTAACTCCTTTCTCCTCCAACTTTCACAAGTTCAGATGATCTTAAATCAAGGTTGTGAACATATACCTTAACTCTCATAAGATACTCTCATCCCACTTAGGGTTTTGAAATGTAATACCAGATGGCTATAGAGGAATGTATAAACATGTGAAGGATCAAAATGCCTGAGTTATAAGTGAAAGGAGTCACACAGAGGCACCCCCTGTAGTGATACACCTACACTTCCTTAAAGTCAGTTTTTTAAAAGTAAATACTGTATGTTGTATCTGAATGGGTGAGAAATCCGACTAGTGGAGACACAGAGATCGGAAGAGGGATGAACTGCCTTATCCAAGCTTCCCTGGGGAAATCTTGCCTGGCAAGGCAGAAAGAAGGGACAATGTTTATTTTTGCTTTCCCATTCTGTTAATATCTGTTTTTTGAACTTTAACAGGTGGAATGCATAATGGGAATTATGCATGTCAGCTCCAAGGCTTGTGTATATGTCCTTCTATATCAGTGACATGTCTGAGGACTGGACATAGATCCTGCAGATCCATCCTTTCTCTGATCTGACATAGAAAAACCTAGCAGTTACAGACATTTCCACAAAGGTTGGGATGGGGCCTGTGAGATCACAGCCGCTCTCTCAGGGTGGACATCTTTTTCTACTCTTGCTAAGGGAGATCCAAACTCTCCTGTGATACCTAGGTTGCCTTTTCAGGGTCTATAGGCTGGCAGTCTAAAGAGGCCTTTGAATTGAAATAATTAGATAAAAATCTAGCTTTGCAACTTCTGCAGCTATGATCTTTAAGCTTCATCTATACACTGTCATTACTTCCACTGTGATTATTACCAATTATACTTTCTTTCTGTAATGCAGAGGGATGTGTGGCCATTTCATACTTTTAGCAAGTACCAGACATATGCAGAATTTAGTAAGATGGCAATATATACTGTAATTCTTGCTTAAAGGGAACAACTTATTCTAACATTGTCAGAACTATTCACTTTATACCTATTTGGTTGGTTTCCTTAGGACTCCAAAAACTATAGTTAAATCCTGCAGCAGTAACTGACACTATTTGACACTTATCTGCTACAGAAACACAAACTATATAGTAGCTGGGGCACATTTGGTAGTAATTCCAGCAATAAGGCACTATTGCAAAGGCACTTTCAGTCACAAAATCTAATCACAAATCGATGTTCTATTTTAACCATTAATCCTTCTGATTTCAAAGCCATAACTATTAAAGCTTGCAAGGAAAACAGGTGTCTTGCCTTTTTAAAAATGAAGCTGACAATCTATAGCAACTGAACAAGATCAGAATCTAATCACAATTTTTCAGGCAGAGCATAAAAGTTATTAATAACCCACAGTATCCTAGATATTCAAACCAAGTATTATATATGGAAGACTGCCATATTCTACAGTTTGCCAAATTTACTACAACTTCAATTTAACTTCAAGTATTTCAAGTGAATTTCAAATCTTCTCTCTCTGAACGTTAAAGTTAAACACATCATATCTTGAAATACGAGTTCCAGCACTGCCCTTATATGTTTAGCATTGCAAATTACTATGTAACAAAGCATGCTAGTGACTAATCTGGAACTAAAAAATACCACTCTATAGAGGTTCTTCATTTATGAGAAATATAATTGTCACAGCACTGACAGATAGATCTGGATTTCCACTGCTGGACAAGTAATGGATATTGACAAAACTAGCCATTCAAAGAAGTGCAGCCAAACTTGTCTTAGGAGCTTCTCTGAACTATTACCACTTCTTCAAATAAATTTCTAGACGTTTCTTTACCAAAATGAAATATGTTAGTTTCTCTATCTGTCAAATTGTCTGTTTGTTTTTGGTGTAATTTGTTTATGTTATATATGATATTCAAATGTAAATTTTATATTGTTTTTTAAACTGCATTAATAAAAAAATAATAAAAATGCAGTATGACAGCAATATACAACTTGATTTCTAATTCTCCTCATTGTAAGATCTTTGTTTACGTAACATTCACATTTTAATCTCTCTTATAAAATCTGTTTAAATGGCTATAGAAGAATTTAAATCTTCCCTTTTTAAAACTCTTTAAAAAAAGTTATTTCAATATTTCAAAAGAAGCTTTGGACTTGGACTACTGAATCTCCAGGAAAACAGTATTCTATAGCTTTGGGACAGCACTTCACCTTGTCTTTATTCACCTTACAATAGTGTAGTAAAGGTGGTCTTTGGACTGGTTTAAAGAATAAGAGAATATAGGGGAAAGGAAAAAGATTTCTGCAACTTTATAGATCAAAGCAACTATTTTATGCTTGGAAGATAATGCAGAGCCAGCGGAAATACTGGAACATGCAGTATATTGTGATCTTTACAATCTACTCCTGCCAGGAAGCCAGCTAAACCAGCTGAAAAGTCTTCAAGAGAAGCTGCATTAAAGCACCTTAAAGTAATCTAGTACCCAGATTACAAAAGCACTACTAGACAGATCCAACCAGACAGTAATGAATTCAAAATTACCTATCTTAAAGCTCAGAGAAAGTTATTTATTGAATTTATATTTCTCCTACCCAGACCAGCCAACTAACATAATCTCAATCCCTTGCTATCTTGGATGGATGAGGGTTTCAGTTCAAAAGCAGAGCTTGGGGAAATCATGTCTGGAGAGCCATATGTTAGCTAACCCATATGAAAGTGGTTTGACTAGTCCCCATTAGATTTTTCCCAAGTATGAGTGGACTGAATATGTCCAAGTGTGTGAACAGAGTAGATAAGTGTGGATACTAACCAGTCGTTGGCTATAACGGATCCGTTCTTCTTCAGGCTCCATCTCAGACTCTTCTGATGAGAGCGAGAAGGAGATATCAGAACTGGTGTCTTCCTCCTCTTCCTCCTTAATATACAAGAACATGCTATAATTGTTTCTTTCATGGCATGCACCAAAAAAGTGAAAATTAACAGATGTGAAGAGAAAAGTAACAGAAACTATGAATTAACAATATATTTTAAAAAGGCCCTGATCAAGCTATTGCACTGAAGTTAAAACACAATTTATTAGCCAAGTGGCTTGCTGTTCTACAGTGGAATCAAAACCATGGCATGCACATTTGAAAGTCAAGCTATCTGTCTAGTATCCATGTGTATGTGTACACAGACACACATATGACATACACAGATTATGATTCAGAAGACTCTACATCACCTATGTTTTTAAATGAGTTGAGAAGGACAAGCATGCTCAATTTTGTCAACAAATACCTGTAGGAATTTTCCTAGCATATCAGAACAATGAGAGATAACCATAATCCATCATACATCATTCAAATAAAATGGCTTTTTAAAGTTTTACACATCATGGCCCTGTAACAAGGTACTGTTATTTCACAAAATGTTTTTAAAAATGCAATCTGGTTGTAGGTGGACAAAGCAAACTGTGCAATTCATTATTTATTTGTATACATTGGGGGATACTCGGTGAAAAGCCTGTTAATGAATTTGGACAAACAGAGTGACAAGACACCAACTACAGCAGAACTTGAGAGCCTCAACAGCACAACATTTTAACAAGCTAGTATAGCCACAATGTAGGATTGGAACTACAGTATCCTGTTTAATATTTTATGTATTTTAACCCATACAGAACTCCCCTCCACTAGACAAGAGGAAAAATGCACAGGGCAGAATACATTGGATAATTGTATAACTCTTTGGCATTATAAACTTCTGTACAAAGGCCTTGGCAGAGATGCCACTGAGGCAAAAAGAGAGGGCCTGAGCTGGTTCTAACACTGGGCTGATAATCAGTATTCCTCAGGAGGTGGCAATCAAGGTGTTTCAAACTGAATGACAAGATAACAAATTCCACTGGTTTCAAGTAACACAAATGGTGTTATGTAAGAACTGGCCATGGATCACTCCCTAGTAAGCAGTAAGTCTAGTATCCGCTTATTAAAAACTAGCTTGCATCAAACAAAAGTATGAGGCATGGACTATGTAATCTGTTTCAAACCAATACAAAGTTGACTGATAGCTGTGTTTTTCCTCATGCCTTTTAAAGCACAATACTACAGGAGAGGACTGGATGGGGTGAGGGGCACCCAGGCTCAAAACACACTGCAGAAATAATCCAGTTTGAGACCACTTTAACTGCCCTGGCTCAGTGCTAGGTATTCCTGGGAACTCTCTGACAGAGAAGGCTAAATGTCTCACAAAACTACAGTTCCCAGAATTCCCTAGCACTGAAAGAGGCCAGTTAAAGCGGTCTCAGACTGGATTATTTCTGCAATGTGTGTTTTGGACCACAGTCGCTCTTACTTGTCACCCTTTACTTCAAATCAGAACACACAATGTCCCCAAATGATTAAAATGAAGTCTTTCACCATACATTAGGGCAACCCAACCCTACCTGGTGAACTTGGGCAAATAACAACAAAAAACCCAAAACAACAACAACAACCAAACAGGTCCAGCAAAAACCTTCTCTGGATTTAAAAGACTTGGGCTGCATCCACACTGCAGAAATAATCCAGTTTGACACCGCTTTAACTGCCATGGGATTCTGGGAAGTGTAGTTTCGTGAGCCCTTTAGCCTTCTCTGTCAGAGAGAGCTCTGGTGGCAGAATAGCTGGGGCAGTTAAAGCGGTGTCAAGCTGGATTATTTTTGCAGTGCAGATGCAGCCTCAGAAGATAGATGTGAATGCAAGGAGGCCTTTCATTGGAGGAAAGAAGCACCAGATGCGAAGCGAGAGAGAATGTAAACAAAGGTCGGGTCTTACCAGGTCTATGGCTTTCCTTTGCCCCTTTCTAGGGCAGCCGAAGTCAGAAAGTCAATTGATCCCCCGAGAGGGATTCTCCTGGACCCTGAAGGCTGGAGAGAAATGTGGCATCAAGGAAAGGGCAACAGACACCTCAGGAATAAAGAGGGGGGGACCTGGTTTGACACTGTTTTAACTCCATGCTAAGACTCCTGGGAAGTGTAGTTCATTGAGGGCTCTCTTGCTGCATCCACACTGGAGGAATAACCCGGTTTGGAACCGCTTTAACTGCCCTGGCTCAAGGCTATGGCAGTCTGGGAGTTGGAGTTTGTTGTGGGGCCTTCCTTCTTTAAGCTCCGCTCCGCTCCTGGCCCACAACAAACAAACTCCAACTCCCAGACTGCCACAGCCTTGAGCCAGAAAATGAGTTAAAACCGGTGCCAAACCGGGTTATCTGTCCAGTGTGGATGCAGCCTCTATCAAGAGTGGCCACAATGAACTGCACTCCCCTAATGGCAACTAAAGCGGTGTCAAAGCGGGTTATTTCCGCACCAGCTCCTGGCAGAGCGGCGGAGGCGGGGTGTCTACTATGTCTGCCCAAGAGCCGCTCCCTCCCTCTCCCTCCGCAGCCCCAGGGGCGAAGCGAACAGGCCTGAGCAGGAGGCTCCGGGGTCCTGGCCAGGATTAGGGTCAGCCAGGACGTCGACGCAGCTGCCTCAGCCACAGAGGGGCCTTCTACGTACCCACGGAGGGCAGGGGAGGGAGGGAGGGAGGAAGGACGGGGGCTCCCTCGGCGTAGATCGGGGCTGTCTGGCTGACGTTGCGCCTCCTCTGCTTCTGCTTCTTCTCCTCCTCCTCCTCCTCTTCTTCCTCCTCCTCCTCCTCTCTGGCTACTGGGCCGAGCGGCGCGCTCACAGAGTAAACTTCTTCTCTCGCGATGGCTCTGCTAGGCAAACCTGCCACCGCGAGACCTGCGTCCTGTTCCCGCGAGACTTCGGACGTCGCGCGAGCACCCTCTCCGTCTGCTCGCGAGAAGCAGTTCTCTTTTTTTTCTATCGCGAGAGTTGAGGGGCGCCCGAGTGTATATATAAGCCGCCGCACGTCTTTCTCCTCTCACTCACTCAGCCAGCGGGGGATGGGAGGCGGTTAGGGAAGGAGTGTTTGTTTGCTGCGGGTTTAGGTTGGTTTGCCACTGGAGAGGACATACTGGCCGTGTGTGTGTGTGTACAATATAAACACACACACACATAATATATACACATACTATACAAATATATTCAATTTATACTGTATATATACACAGACACAAAATATGCACACTACATTTACTATATATATATATATATATACATACATACATACATACTGTGTATATATAGACACTATATATAATATATACACATACTATACATATACTATATATATATATATACACACACACATATAATACAAATATACATATACAGTATCTATCTATCTATCTATATATGGCATATGTATAGTATATGTATACATATATTGTTTTTAGTGGGTATTCTAGAAGAGTTTATTTCTGATGTTTTGCCTGAATCTGGCTGGCACCTTCATATATGAGTGTGTGTGTGTGTGTGTGTGTGTGTATATATATATATATGTATATATATATATGAAATTTGGGCTTATGTTGGAGATAGAGAATGTTTTGCTGCATGCGCTTTGTATTTATTTTTTAAATTTTTGTTCAACATTTATACCCCACTCTTCATCCAGAAAGGCCCAAACTGAGAGAAATGGATTTGAATCAAACACATAGAATTTAGCAAAGTGCAGAAGTAATCCCAGTTTGACGCTGCTTAAACTGCCCTGGCTGTGTGGAAGGGGAATCCTGGGAACTGTATTGTGGCACTAGAGCTCTCTCAGAAAGAAGGCTTAAATGTCCCACAAAACTACAGTTCGCAGAATTCCCTAGTATTTAGCCAGGACAGTTAAAGTGGTCTCAAACCAGATTGTTTTTGCAGTGTGGGATTTCTGGGGTTTGGTTCCAGGGCCCCGTGTGGATACGAAAATCCATGGATGCTCAAGTTCCATTAAATTTAGTGGCATGGTAATGTTATGGCCCTTAGGTTAAATGGCAAAATCAAGATTTGGTTTTTTGGAATTTATGTATTTTTAAAATATTTCCAAGCCACGGATGCTTGCATCCATGGATAAAAAAGTCAGTCGATATGAAGGGCTGGCTGTACTAAGGATTGTGGGTGTCATATTGAGGCTGGAGCAAGCTTGTTTTCTGCTGCGCCAGAGACCAGGACCTGGAGCAATGAATGCAAACAACAGGAAGAGAGATTTCACCTCAACATTGGGAGGAACTTCCACTGTCAAACAGCTCTTACTCTCAGGAACATGGTGCCTCGGAGTGTGGAGGAGTCTCCTCCTTTGGAGGTTTTTAAAAAGAGGCTGGATAGCTATCTTTGTGTGTGCATGTGCTTTGATTGTGAGTTCCTGCATGGCAGACTGGATGGCCCTTGGGGGTCTTCCAACTCTGTTTCTATGATCAAAAGGAAAGATTTACCTTACAATCTTAATGAGCAATGAGGGGGAAAAATAAAGAGAAACAGACCGGGGAAAATTGAAGAGAAAGAAAACATAGGAACAACAGCAAAAGTAACATCAACTACAACCTCCCAGTTGGATAGCCATGTTATTCTGTTGTTTACATTAAGACTGTTACAGTTGGGAATGGGAAAGGATTAAGGCCAAATGTCCTGAGAATGAATTTGAAGAAATAGCTCCAAATAGCATGGACAGACAAATGGGCCCAGGAACAGATCATGGCTGAACTCTCCAAGATGATTAAACTGAGGCTGTTGTACTACAGCCACATCATGATCATTAGAAAGGACATCATGTTAGGAAAAGTAGGGGGCAGTAGAAATAGAGGAAGGCCGAAAAAAAAAAGAAAAAAAGAAAGAAAGAAAGATGGATAGACTCTATTAGGGAGTTCACAGGTATGAATTTGCAGGACCTGAGCAGATTAACGGAGGACAAGGGGTCTTGGAGAATTCTCATCCACAGGGTCACCATGAGTCAAGGTCAATGAGGGCAGCTAATAACAACATTACTGACTTGTACTACTTATATTTTATTTGCTTTATGTTCTTGGTTATCTGTATGCCTAAATATTTGAAGCTAGAGAAGGACAGAGTCATATTTGTGTATTTCATGTTCAGTTCTGAGGAAGATGCTAAAACAGCATACTTTTATTTAGTATTCATATATTTTTAAATAAACACAACATAATGTTGAGGTGGAATCTCTTTTCCTATAGATTGCATCCATTCCTCCAGATCCTATTCTCTGGAGCAGCAGAAAACAAGCTTGCTCCAGCCTTCAGGCACCCTTTCAAACATTTAAACAGGGCTATCATATCACCCCTTAACCATCTCTACCCCAGGAAGGTTCCCTTCTCATATGCAAAGGACTGATACCATTTTTGTGCACATGTAGGGTTGCCATAACCGGCTGCAACCGGGTTTTTGTTTTTGGGCGGCACCGCCCTGCCTGGTCACGGCACGGAGTGCGCCGAAAAACCGGGAAAAGTCTGGGGTTGCAGCGGGGTTGCTAGGCAACCCCTCAGTGCCGCGCTGCCCTCCCGCCTCACCGGGGGAAAGCCTCCACCGTGCCATGGACCGCGCGGAGGAAAAGGAGGGGCAGCGAGACCTGGGGCAGAGGAGGCTGAGGAGGCAGGCGCCTCTTGGGCGCAGCCCGCCAACTCCCCGCCTCCCTGCAGCCTCACTCCGCCTCCTTATGGTCTCCCGCGGGGGCCAAGAAGTAGGCGAAGCCCCGGCCATCGCGGCGGCCTGCTCGCATCCTTCCTGTCTCACACGGGGCCAGGAAGGAGGCGAGTCCCCGACGATGGCCGGCGGCCTGCTCGCCTTCCTTCCCTGATCCCTGCGGGGGCCAGAACGAGGCGAGGCCCCGGCGATGGCCGGCGCTCTCCCGCTCCTTCCTGGTCCTGCAGTGGCGCGAAGGAAAGCAGCCCGGGCGATGGGCCAGCGCCTGCTTGCCTCCTTCCTGGACCCTGCGGGGGCCAGAGAGCGAGGCCACCGGGCGATGCCGGCGCATCTCCTCGCCTCCTTTCCCTGGTCCCTGCGGGGGCGCAGGAAACGAGGCGGCCCGGCGTGGCGCAACTCTCCCTCGCCGTCCTTCCTGGGCCCTGCGGGGGCCAAGAAGTAGGCAAGCACGCAGCCCATCAGGGCGGCCTGCCTGCCTCCCCTTCCGGTTCTCCGCGGGGGCCAGGAACGAGGCGAGGCACCGGCGATGGCCGGCGCTCTCCCTCTCCTCACCTCCCGTCCGGGGCCCTGCGGGGGCCAGGAACTAGGCGAGGCCCTGGCGATGGCCGGCCTCTTCCCTCGCTCCTTCCCGGTCCCTGCGGGGGGCCAGGAACGAGGTCGAGGCCCCCACGATGGCCGGCGCTCTCTCCGCGACTCGCTTCCTTCCTGGTCCCTGCGGGGGCCAGGAAGGAGGCGAGGGCCCCGAAAAAAAGCCTGGCCTCCGATCAACGGGCGAGGCCTGGGGCCCAGGCGGGGAGGGAAAGCCTCCTTAAGTGGAGGGCTTTCCCTCCGCCCTGGGTCCGCTACCCCCCGCCAAACAGATCGCGAGGGAAAATGTAGGACAAAGTTTCAAATGTAAGACATGAAAAGTTTCAATGTAGGGCACAGTTATTGTGTGTCGCTACGTTTGAAAATTTTGTCCTACATCACACACACCACCCGGTTTGGAGGGCTGGCACATGGCAAACCCTACGATAGGCCTGGTAGAGACTGGCACATGCGCTGGTCTGTGGCCAATTTTATGACTGGGAGCCTCTGCATGCTCCTGAGCCCCTACGCGTCTGCCTAGGTTGCCATTTTGGTGCGCGTGTTCGCATTCATAATGCCGATGAATGTCCTATGCACCATGTCCAAAACCGAAAACAGTCACATGGCCACTCCAGGGGCGCGAATGGCACCATCGCATCAGCATAGAAAGATGCATTTTCTTGTTCCTGTGCTGCATCAACGATCCGCGCCTCGTCACAAATGAAGTCTTTACTGCCTGTCTGTATCCCCCCTATAGTTGTTTTCCTGGAAGCATGGTTATGGACTGCTACTTTTGAGCAGCAACTGTCATGTGCCACAGACGAAGATTTAACCAGGTGAAGTCTTCAAGTTTGGTTGTTTTTATATTATTGTGTGTGCATTCTTTATTGACCTTCAAGTGATTTCGTATTATGGCAACCTAAGGCAAACTGATCATGGTTTTTCTGTAGCAAGTTTCTTCAGAGAGGTTTGCCATTGCCTTCCCTTGAGGCTGAGACAGTGTGGACTTGCTCAAGGTCACCCAGTGGTTCAAGGACGATGGGAAATCAATCGACCTGCTTTCTTTCCGGATTCAAGGAGTCCAACTCTCAAACCTTAAATCCTTACCACCGAGCACTCATTTGAATTTAGTTTGGGCTTATAGTATACACAATGTCTCTCCAGCTAACATTATCTGAAGCAACGTTACGTTATTTTCTATTTCCTCATCAATGATTTTTAAACATTAAAATGATGCAGAAGCCGGATGTTCTCTCTTTCCTAAAACATATGGGGTAAGCCCTAAAATGGGACAAGACAGACATCTGCATAACTGATAGATCTTGTTGATTGTTTAAATATCTATTTCACTTCGTCTCAGTTAATGTTTAATTTTCTCAAAGTGTGAATAGGTGGAATCTCATTTCTGGGGTTTTTTTTCCTTAAAATCCCAACAGGGGGCACATATCATTTCGTTTCAATCGTTCTTTCATCACTGATGGGATTTACGTACTTTGTGAGATTTAGAAATAAATGAGGTGTGTGTTCTTTTTATCCTTCAGACTTGATGGTAACAATTTATAAGTTTTCGGTCATCCAACAGTCCGATCTGACAAAGCCCCTAGTGAATTTACTCTTGAGTAACATGTAGAAAACGCCAGTTTGCTGCAAGTTCCCCCTTAGAATTAGATGCATGTGGGTACACCAGTTTTAAACCACGATCTCCAGGGTGTTCAAGATGATATCATCGAATAAATTCCATTGTAACAAATGCACGATATTTGTGAAGTCTGTGCTTAATTTGGAGTCAGAATAACATGTTTTTGTAGTTAATTACAGGGCTTCCTCTTTCACACCTCCATCCTTTAATCTCATGTTCCAGTAATTCAGCGGCCTGGATTGTCACATCCCGCCCTCGCCGCTTTGACGCGATGTTTCTCCTCTTTTTATCCTCCTTCATATGGCGCCCCTTCTCCCTTCCGCATCCGGTAACAAGCCTTTTGGTACTGAATTTCACAAAGCCTCCATGGTTTGGGCCCCTCATTACTTATCTGACCTTCTTTCTCTTTACATTCCTACGCGCACCCTCGCTCTGTATTCGGTCTCCTGTCCAGTGTAGGACTACCACTGGCCACCCATCCCGAATTCGTCCCTCTTTCCTTCGCTTGCTGCCCCTTACTCAATCTGGACCTTCTTCCGCCCACATGCACACACAATCACTTTCTACCCAGTTTCAAACTGAATTAAAAGCGATAATTTGTTTAGAGAAGCATTCCCAGAGGTGAGCCCCGCTCGGACCCAGGAAGGCCTCCGTCTAAATATCCATCAAGAGCCAGCCCTTCCTCCAGTTCCATCTGCCTTGGTCCCAGGCCTCGGAGTGGAGAGATCTGCTGCCTGATCCTATTTCCCCCACCACCACTCTACTCCCTTCTCCTTTTGTGTCGTGTCTTCTTAATTGTAAAGCCTGAGGGCAGGGAACCACTGACTAAAAAATTGATGTACAAGCGCTGTGTAAACTTACATCGCTTTAGTAAATAAAGGTTAATAATAATATAATAATGTTTTGTTGAAATAATGGAGGAGCACATTAAATAAGATACCATTATGGATACTGTCCTAAATCTATTAATTCAACATATGTTTATACTCAATTGAAATTGTGTGGGTCCCTATTTGATGACACCAGTAATAACTTTTCCACTAGAAATATAAACAAACTCAGTCCTGTTCTGTTATTTCCTTAATTTTCTACAGGGTTTTTAACGGACGTTTGAAATATTTTCCCTGTTAAATGAGACTAAAATGCCAGTGAGTTTTTCATTACTCATGCAGTTCAGAAAGAAGCAAATGAGAGAGGCAGACACAATAAATATCCTTCATCTTATTTAGATGTTTTTAACTGAAATCCATAGTAGTCATCATAATGTTATTAATTTAATTTGCCTCTCCTTATGGTATTTTGCAAGCAATCACCAAGTTAGACAGTGTAAGGATAATTTGCATGTCCCCTTCTCTCTTTATTTCTTGGTTTCAGTGAAACCTAGAAGAAACTGGAACTAGAGATGCGGGGACTGGGTACCATAAATACAGGAGGTTTACACGGTTCGCCCCACATTTTTGGTTCATTTTTTGATTTTCGTATTATTTCTCATGGCTTGACTCTGCATCTCAAGCCATAGGTGTGGCTGACTATCAAACCAACTTTAAATGATAATTGGAGACTCTGTTGTTCTTGAGCACTGAAGCACCAGCAAAGTTTCCAGGCTATGTAAGGATTGACTCTAATGTTCCCTGTGATTCCCTCGGATTCCTAAAGCTATGACGAGAAAGAGCTTGCATGAAATGTTGATACCTGGCAATTGTTTAGCATTGCATAACTCCAAGCACAGCAATCATTTCTGTTGTGTGCCTTCTAGTCATCTGACTTACAGCACCTTAAGGTAGGGATGCCATACCCAGCGGCCCCCTTGACAAACCAACGCTTTTGGTGGGTCCCCTCCCGGTCCCAGTCCGGTTTGGCCCTAGCCCTTCTTCCCCTGCCTGCCTCCCTCCCCGCCGTCCCTGCACGGCTGTGTGCCACTCTCTCCCCACCTGGCGCACTGGCAAGCCTAGAGAGCAGGTCTTCATGAACATCTGCCACTCTGAGCTTTTGCCCGCCCACCTTGGTAGATAATGTCCTGCAAGAGGCCTTACTTTCCAGGGTACAGTGAAAAAGAAAAAAAGGCCATAAATCATTCTTTTCACTGGGGATCAAATGCCTCATCTTTTAAATGTCTACCACTCATTATTCTTTTCTTGTAATCTTTATCACAGTGATCGTTTTTGAGGCCCTAAACACCTTTACTTGGAAAATGCAAATTTCTTCTCCCAGAGCTGACAATGGGAAAGAAGCAATCAGCACGCCCCCTCCCCTTGGGTTGGTTTCAATGGCTTGGTGAAGGAAGAGATTTTGCCTTGGTGGTAAATAATAGAGGGCTGTTTGGGGTAGCAAAAGGCGGCAGAAATAGTTTGACCCCCCCCCTTAAACATCCATGCGCATCGCTATGGGATTCTGGGAATTGTAGTTTCTTTCTGTGGCACCAGAGCTTTTTGACAAAAGGAGCTGAATGGTCCAAGAGGAGGCTTGCCTGGGCAGAGCCTCATTGCCAGCAGTGAGGAGGCGCGATGATGAGGAAAAGCAGGGGCTCCTCCTCGGATGGTCCTGGCCACTTCCCTGGCTCCCTCCATCCCCCTCACTCTCCTCTCAGGACTCATTCACTCTCCCTGGCTTTCTCCCCCCCCCCCCGCCTCTGTACTTTGAGACCCCTTTTAACTGCCAAAGGCTCAATGCTCTGGAATTCTGGTCTCTGTGAGCATTTGGCCTTCTCTGTCAGAGAGCTCTGGTGCCACAATAAACCAATCCCAGGATCCCATACACTGAGCCCTGGCAGTCCAAGCAGTGTGTTTTTGGACACAGAGATCCTCCAAATGAATCCAGTCCCTAGCTTTTATATCGCTCTCACACACGGCAGGAATAATAACCCACATTGAACTGCTTTAACTCAATGCTAGGGAATCCTGGGAATGCTAGTGTTTTGGGAGACATTGAGACTTCTCTGTCAGTGATGGCTCTAAGGACCACATGACTAACAATTCCCCAGGATTCCCCAGCACTGAGCAGTCTCAAACTGGACCATTTCCTCAGTGTGGATGCACCTGGGGGAGGCATTCTGGGCACTGCATTTCAACTACGTTTGGAGGTTATGGGACTCCCTGTCAGAGATAGCTCTGGGGCCACAGTGTACTTACTACAATTCCCCAGCATTCCCCAGCCATTAACCCAGGACAGTTAACTCGCGACTGGATTATTCCCTCGTGTGGATGCAGCTTGGTGAGGAACTCGGTGGCATTCAGTCCAGCATTGTTTTATTCTCTCGCAGTTTATTTTGGACCAGAGACAAGGTGACCAGCATCCTCCTCCTTTCCAGGACATGTCCTCTTCTGTCAATTTCAAAATGTCCTCCATTGGATCATGGCTAAGACAAGCATGGATTTGAATTACACGTGGGTTGTTTCAGCTTTTATTTTTGGCCATGTCCTACATTTTTTTGCTTTTGCTTGGCTGCCTACTTTTGGGTGAGGGCATTGGTCACCGTGTACGAGAGCTTCCCGGGGTTAACTGCGCATTCTGCGTGATGCTGGAACAAACCACCATTCCCAGAATTCCATAGCATTCAGCCGAGGCAGTTTAAATGGTCTCAAACCAGATTATTTCTCCAGTGTAGCAGATGCAGCCCAGCTTTGCCTCTCTTATACCTGAGATTTCAAAGCCCAGCCCGGGCACCAAAAAACAACTAACAAATCCCAGGATTCCATAGGATGGATGATGAAGTGAAAGCATTTTGGACAGCAGCCTAAGTGTGCTTAATGCAGTCCTTAACACTGGTGCAGCACCTCTTGGCCACGAGTCTCACACAAGACTTTTTTTTTTAACAACTTGTACCATTAACTTTAACTCCATTTCATGTCCTTCTTTATTTAGTGGGGAGGAATACAGACAAAACAAGTCAAAATGAGAAAAACCAAAGGTCCTGACCAAGTACACACTTCTGAGAAGTATAGTTGGTGGCAAGACACCTGAAACGAGGGCAATCCACTTTTTGTTTAACCATGTTCGATATCCATAGCCATGTTAAAACCCATGTTCAGTGTTTAAAACCCAAAGGGTTTGGTTGTGGAATAGCCTCTGAAATATGCAAGAGGCCAATGTTTAAAATAAAGCCATGTTCAATGCCCCAAATGTGCTGTTTGGGATGGGAGAGGGGGTGGCCCAAAAGGTACATACATTCTCTGCGATCTGTCTATGAATAATGTCAAAATGTCCTCCATTTTGATCATGCCTAAGAAACATGCATTTAATTAACATTTCTAAAAAAAGCTCAATCAATTTTTTTTCAAGTGTCCCCATTTTAAAAATGTGTCCTACTTTGAAAATGTTGTCCTGCAATTGTTCCTACATATTCGCCGGTTTGGGAGGTCCTGACGTATGGCAACCCAGTGTAGAGCCAAGCGAGGCCAATAGGATTCTTGGAGAACAGGGTTTTGAAACCCATTAGGGTGACCTTGGTGAGTCACAACACATTTGTAAGGCCCAGAAAAAACCCCCATGATAACATTCTCCTAAGTAGGGTTGCCATAAGTCAGGAGCTCCAAACGAGGACAAAATGTAGGACAAATGTAGGGCAAAAACATTTTCAAAGGTAGGATACATTTTTATAAAAATGGAGGATGTGCAAAAAAAAAAATTGAGGATTTTTAAAAAAATAGTTTACGAGCAAATGCATGTTTTTTTAAGCATGAAATTCAAAATGGCGAACATTTTGGCATTAATTCTTCCTAGACAGATGCAGAAATGTACTTGCCCCTCAGGTGTTCAAACGTACGTCTACAGAAGTGTGTACTTGGGCAAGGGACTGTGGTTTTTCTTCACTGCGCATGAAGTTTGTAAAAATCACAACAAGTTTACATTGGACCGTGGCCTCAGAGGCTTCTTGGATATCAAGATCACAACAACACTCTATCAACTATAATTGTCCAAGAAAGGCAGACGTGGTAGCATTCAAAGTGCCATAAATACAGCAAAATGCACTTCCATATATTTATATGAAAAAATAATGGGGAAAAAATAAAAAAACAAGGCAGGGGTGGTATATATGTGTCATAATAAAAATTAAGTAATAAAAATAAACAACCGGCAATAATAAAAGTAAAGAAATAAAATAAACAAAGCAATAATAAAAATGAATGAAATAAAATAAAACAAGCAAGAAAAATTAAATAATAAAATAAAAAAAGCAATAAAAAGAAAAAGTAATGAAATAAAATAAAACAGCAATAATAAAAATTAAAGAAATAAAAAATAAAAAGCAATAAAAAAAAATTAATAAAATAAAATAAAATAACTATTTTAATATTTTTTTAAAAATAATAAAAAACCCCAAAAAACCAAGCAGACCTAATGGCCACTGACCAGCCTTCCTCCTCCTCTCCTCCTCACTCGGCCCAATTCTCCCTGTCCCCTGCAAGGCACCCATTTCCTCCAGGTCCTTCCTCCTCCTCATCCTCCTCCGCCCTCCTCTGCCCCAATTCCTTCCCTGGCCTCTTTAAGGCAACCCTTCCTCCGGCCCTTCCCTCCTCCTACCTCCTCCTCCCGTCCGCTCCTCCCCTCCGCCTCTGGCCCCAATTCTGCCCGGGCCCACCTTCAAGCAATCCCTTCCTCCGTCATCCTATACCTCCTCCTCCTCCTCCTCCGCCCAATTCAATGACCCTGGGCCCCTTCAAAGCACACCCTTCTCCCCACACCTCCTTAGGATGGCTGCGCGCGTGTGAGCTCGGAAAGAAAATGGGGCAGGATGCGCTCGTGCGTGCAGAGGGAACAGGCAGGCATGCGTGGCTGCCACCACTGGCCCCATGCTGAGGCCTGGGCGGCCGCACCAAGAGCCGCCCGTCCTCTTTGCCGGCTGGCCAGTGGCTGCTGGCCAAAGCAAGGGATATAGCTCCTGTTTTGGAGCACCACGGCGACGCGCATTGGGTTGGGCAAGCCCTGACGGCGGTAGGGCGTGTCTCTTCCTGCTGCCGAGGAGAGGATGAAGCAGGCGGGCCAGAGGAGGAGTGGGTTGGCGCTGCCCAGCCCACCACGAAGAGAGGAGGAGGAGGGTGGGTTGGCGCCACAGCCAGCCACGCATTAGCGGCAGCGGCTATGCCGCATGAGGATCGACGCCAAAACATGGGAAAAAGGCTGGGGGCCCCCAAACTGAGACGTGACCGGAGAGAGCCCACCCAAAACGTGAAATTGAAATCAAACGGAGGGAACCAAAAAGCACGGGTTAGGGCATCCCTAGCCCTTCGCTCCAGTTTTGCTAGGACGTCTGTTCGCCAGAAGTTCCTCAAAGATTACTGCCAGTGGCTTCCGTGTAGTTACATTTGCCAGTTCTGTTAATACCTGGATATAGCATCTGTCCTTGAGACGTACATTCATTTTAGATAACCAGGTATTCCTGGAACTATCATCGCCTTATTTATTCTGTGCGGAAATTCTCCTATTCTGTCCTCTGCTACCATTATCCATCAAGGTTTAGCAGGTCCATAAATACCTTTTCTGAGAAAACGGAGGCAAAGAAAGTGGTGAGGTAATTCTGGCTTTCTCTGATTAGCATTTTGCGCATCTTCTACCACACGTGGCCCTACCCGTTTCCTCCGCCTTCCTTTTTGCCTGGCGGACAGAACCCAAAAAAAAGCCCGGAGTTTGGGGGGCGAACCCGCAGCGAAGCAGCCGAGGTCAGGCGGCACGTGAGCGGTTCAGGACGGTACCCCAGACAACATGCGAGCGAGGGGAATGCCTCGGGGGGCGAGGGCCCACCGGGGCCAGGGCGTAAAGACAAATGGGCCCAGGTAAAACAAGTGAAAAGTGGAAAGGTACCGGAGGCATAAAACAGCCTGGGAGGCTTGAGACACGGCCAAGGGGGGGGGCTGCCTCGGAGGAACGGTTGGGAAATGGGGGGCCGGCAGTAAGCCCGAGGGGAGAACCCCAGCCAGCGGACGCCCAGTCGCGTGAGGATGCCACTGACTATGGGAGGACCCCCAGGAAAGGGCAGCGAAGTGTACTAAAAGCAACGGGGCCGAAAGGCGAGAAGAGCAGGGTCGGACTATGCCGGGCGGCCCCTGGCCAAGGGGAGAACAAACTCCAGGAGAAAATGGTCACGGGCCACCTAAGGAGCCCAACACCACTAGGTCAGCACGTTGGTTAGGAAGTGAACAGCCGCGGAGATATAAGTCGATTGCCGTTCTCCTGTTGTCTTCAGCCTAGTTCGCTTTGAAAAGGGTATAATCCCACTATTACGAACGTTCCAGTCATAAAGAAAACTCAAATCCCACAGTTTCAGTGCTGCCTATAATGTAAAAATCGTAGTGGCGTCCGTTGGTTAGTGGGTTCAAGTTCATATATGGGTCTGTCCACGAGAGATAAGGAGCATAAAAGGAACGGAATAGGGTTTTAGGGATCCTACCCCCCGCGCCCCCCATTTCCTACGACTGGCATCAGCTTTCCTGAGGTCTAAAAAGTGGGTCTGAGGACGATCCCTGGCGTCTCCGTTCCGGCTGTATAAACAAACTCCAGGAGAATGGGAAATCATCCCACCTGAGGATCCCACCATTTGCACACACCATTAACCAATAAAAATTCATACCCAGTTGGTTTGGATCAAGATCTAAAATGGTGATCCCCTTGGTGGCCTCTTCACACCCTTTGGGACAATGAAATGGTCGTCCAGGCAGTGAGAAAATTTGCTAGAACCTTGAGGATGTGGCTGAGTTTGAGTCCAGCAAATACAGATGGTCTGCCTCGGGTTAACAAAATTAATTCGTTCCGCGCCGCTGTCGTAACCCGAAAAAAAAGACTTCGTAAGCCAAATTGGCCATAGGGCCGCGAATGGGGAAAAGACCGCGTTTCGATGCGAAAAGCCGAAAAAAGCACAACAAAAATTTTCTTACGTAAATCCCGAAAAAAACATTCGTAGAACCCGGAACAATGATTTCCTATGGGAATTTTTTCGTATCCCACACAGAAAAATTTCGTAAACCTGGGTATTTGCGTATCCCCCCCCACCGAGGTACCGACTGTATCAGGATATTTAAAGTCAACCTATCATAACTAAACATACATCTCCTTTCTGACGTGTGGTCAGCTGTTCATACAAAAGCATCAAAAATCCAATATCAAACTCATCATAAAAAGACTTGGGTCTGAAGATAGACTGCACACCAGTAAAACAAAATCTCCTTTTTTGTTTCCCCTCCCCCCGTTAATTTTTTTATCAGAGCGCTACCACCACCGGCTTCCATGACTGATGTCCTGGAATCTCTTCACTGGTGAAAAGGGTCCCTGACATATAGGGCTATGCCTCTCCTTTCCTGTTTAGAGAAAAAAAACCTGTTTCATCTTAAAAAAGGTTATAAACCAACCTCTATAAGAAACCACAATTCCCAATCATGAGAACTCATCCAACCAAAAAGTTTCAGTGGTGCCTATTATATCATATTTGCTTTTGTACAGAACTTCAATTCATCGTGCTTATTTTCCCATGCTCTGTGCATTAGTGTAGACAAAATCAAAAGTAAAAACAATGGGTCCCCCCTCTAAACTTAAGCTAAAAGACCTGAGCAAGTTTTTTTTGCCTCCCACTGTTGAGATCCTTCACTGTTTTGTCTTGTTCCCTCGCAAGACATTGGACTATTTTCTACTCATCCCCTTTTTTAGCCTTCCAGAATATTGTCTCCCTCCAGCCCACATAAACATAAAAACAGTTTAAAGCCCAAAAAAAAAAATAAAAAAACCTAATCAAAGGTTTAGAGACTATTGTAAAATATTTTTGCCAGCTGGTGTGAGATGCAACCCAAACAATCCCTATCTAGTAGTACTCAGTCCTCAAATGGAACCTCAAAGAACCAAAAGAAATCCAAAATCCAAATCAGTCTTGGCACACCATCGGTGGAGCCAGTTATTCATCTCTGCTATTTTCCCTATCCTACCTGGACCATGCCCCTTCACGGGGAGAAGAGAGAAAGGACAACAGCCTGCAATCCATTCTTTTAACTTTTAAACTTCTTACCCAAAGCCCATAAGAGCCCGCCTTCGACACCATCTTGAGGAGGAGAGAGGCCATGGCCTGAAGACAAAGAGCCCGTCTTCCGACCAACATCTTGAGGGGAGAGTGGACCTGTTATGTTTTATAGTTTGACTCTAGGAAATTGTAATGTGTACTTCACAGTTGGTAACACCGCTTTGATCTAATTTGGAAAAGCGGTATATAAAATAAACAGTTATATTATTAGTATATTATTATTAATTATTTAATTATTATTATTAATCCCTTATGATATGCCTGAAAGGCTGGTGCATGGCAGTATCATTGGTTCGCACATGAACCACAAAGAAAGGGGTGACAGTCAGATAGACTTGACAAGTCTTGTCAGCCCTCCTCTGTCACATCACGGAAGCTTTGCCCAGGGAGACAGCACAACCTCAGAGAACATCTTGTTTGGGCCCAACAAACCAGGGTTCAGATGCCGTAGCAACAAGGATTGTCCCCCAAGATCACACACAAACAAAGAAAAACCTCCTCCTAAGGCTTTAGCAGCACTGTTCCCTTTGGTGGTACTCCCAGTGTCCCCATGCTTCTGGTCCCCTGAAAGGTCTGTCCCTGCTGCTTGTTCCGCATCATCCTTGATAAAACAAGAGAGATTCAAATTGATTCGTACTGCAAAGCGCACAGAGCCTTCCCCGATGACCCTATTTCTGTTGTGAGACATTCCTCAACAACTATCTAACATCACTTCTGTTTCGTAGGTTGGTGAAACCTCCTACCTCCCCAGCAACTCCTCTATATATGTCCCGTTCAGACCATCTGTCCGTTCTGGTCAGAAACCTCTTGCTCCCTAATGATGCGAAGTGTGGCCTCTTCCAAGTGCTGTATTCTCTTCTAAGAAGAGGGTAACCAAACGTCACTTGGTGCAGTGAAGTTCACCCACATTTGTGGGCAAGAAAGACAAACATCTCACAAAGTGTTGCAGGATGACTGCAGCAGGGCCATTATGTACATACTGAAAAATCTTAAGGAGGCACTGAACAAAGACTGTGGGCGTGCCCTGCTGAAACAGCAGTGTAAAAAACACCTGTGGTGGCCTGGCTTTTGTCACAAACTCTGTTAAAGAGCTCAATCAACTAACTGGGACTACTAGTTATGTACAGAGCTCATTGCTACTAGCTCGTTCCAGAGGCAAGTCTCTGACTGACTTCCTCTGAGCAAGTCCCAACAACAAGCCCCATTAAGGAAGTTGTGAACAAAAAAGTGAAAAATTGAAGGAGAAGAGGTTTTTAACCTTGTTTATGACACTAAATATTTGTTGGGCAAGAGAGATCACAAGAGCTGGAAAGGTTCTCTTCAATAAGCAGTAAAATGGGCACAGCATTTTAACTGACCTAAAAATAATGGAGGCTATGAGGTAGAACCCTGGAGCCCTGCCTGGGATTGAACTCACACAACCTTGTGGCGTGAGTGGCTGCATGATCAGCATTTAACACTGTGCCCACCAGTAGCCCCCACCCCCCAACCCACTCACTAAAAGGAAAGCACCCACTGAAATAAATTTTTGACAAGAAAAGACGGATGATAAGGACTCACCTTAGAGTTGCACATAAGTGAAACGACTTGATGACATAACCAACAACAGATTCTTCACACAGCATGTATTTAAATAGGGAATCTCACTCCTCAGGATGTAGCTACAGCTAGCCCCAAGGGGATGGTTTTTTAAAAGGAGGGTTAATGAATATCAGAATGGAGGGAGCCACTGATAGACTAATCCTAATGATTACTGCATATGAACTTCTCAGTATCAAGCTATATCCATCTTACATCAGCTGGTGGGAACTGAGTTGTAGAGTACAGATGCAACTCAGATACTGCTGATGGCTTTCGGATAAGCAAAACATATTGGTCCAGTGTGGACAGCTACAATAGATGTGGTTTGATCCAACATGGGTCTCCTTAGATAAGTGGTCCCAACAACTGTAACACTTTAAGAGATTTTGGACGTCTCAAGCTCCAGAAGCCGCAGTACCATCAGGGGGCTAGCTGAAGAAGGAGGCCTCCTCCCTCACTAACTGTCATATTTCGGCCTCTGAGGAGAAGAGAGTAGGCTGGCCCCATTTCCATCACGGGCTAGCCTGAAGAAGGAGGCGCCCTCCCTCCCATAACTAGTCATCTTTCGGCCTCTGAGGGAGAGAGTAGGCTGCCCAGTTCCATCGGCATAGCCTGAAGAAAGAGGCTCCTCCGCTCCGCTGTCATCTTTCGGCCTCAGAGGGAGAAGTAAGGCTGGCCCATTCACATCAGGGTCGAGCCTGAAGAAGGAGGCTCCTCCCATCCCTAACTGTCATCTTTCGGCTCTGAGGGAGAGAGTAGAGCTGGCCCATTGCCATCAGGGCAGCCCTGAAAGAAGGAGGCGCCTCCTCCCTAACTTCATCGTTTGGAGCTCGGAGGGGAGAGAGTAGGCATGGCCCGAGTTCCATCAGGGGCTAGCTGAAGAAGGAGGCGCCTCCCAGCCCTAACGTGTCATCGTTCGGCCTCTGAGGAGAGAGAAGGCTGGCCCAGTACGCATAGGAGGGCTAGCCGAAGAAAGGAGCTCCTCCCTCCATAACTGTCATCTCTTTCGGCCTCTGAGGGAGAAGATATAGCTGGCCCATGTCCATCAGGGCTAGCCTGAAAAAGAGCTCCATCCCTTCCTGTCATCTTTTCGGCCTCTGAGGAGGAGAGTAGAAGGCTGGCCCAGTTCCCCATCAGGGCTAGCCTGAAGAAAGAGGCCTTCCTCCCTCCATAACGGTCATCTTTCGCCTCTGAGGAGAGAGTAAGGGCTGGCCCAGTTCAATCAGTGGGCTAGCTGAAGAAGGAGGCCTCACTCCCTCCCTAACTGTCATCTTCCGGTCCTCTGAGGGAGAGAGTAGGCTGCCCAGTTCCATCAGTGCTAGCTTGAAGAAGAAGAGCCTCCCCTGTGGTCCGGTCCCATCTGCCTTGTCCAGGCCTCATGAGGGAGAGAAGAAATGCGGACCACTGATGCTCTCCCCCCCATCACCATTCCTTCTCCTTTTGTGTCGTGTCTTTTAGATTGTAAGCCTGTGGGCAGGGACTGTCTGTTATCCCCTCGATGTAAAAACCGCTACGATTGCCCAGTGATTGGGCGGTAGAAAAGAAAACCTATTATATGATTATTATTATATTATTATTATTATAGTTCTGGGAGTCTGGGAACTGAACTGGGAACAGTTTGGGACCACTGCAGTAGATTCTTAATCCAGTTATAATGTACCAATTGTTACAATGCAAATAGGAGGAATATACAAAAGGCGGCTTGTTTTGCTTCCTGAATGGGAATGGTGTTACATGTGGTCTTGATGCAGGTTCCTGAGAAAGAACTTTTATCTGTTGTTAGGTCATTTTGCAGCCAACCAGCAATATTGAATCTCTTTGCAAAAAGTGTTTTTCATTTCAGGTCATTTCGGGCACCACGAAAACAAGTGTAAAAAGGAGGCAGGATGGATAGGACAGGGATAAAATCAACCAAAGACGTTAGACTTCCAAGGATCTGTATTTCTTCCCTTTTTCAACGGAACCCCAGAGATCCATGAACTGATGAGTTATGTTGAAGAAATTAAAAGTTACTTAGAATGGAAGACAACCTTCTGTTTGTTTTGGGAAATGATACCTTTTTTTAACAAGCTGAGATATGCCAATAGGATCTAAACTACTACCTGCTACCCACACGCAAAGAGTGAAGACAGTGATCTTGAGGATAGATGCCATCATAACTGAGCAAAGATACAGAGATCTTTCATATAAAGCATATCCTTGAATTGTTTAAGAATCATGCTCAATAAGGACTATATCATTGGATCTTCCTACCGGAAGAGAGCACTCAGTGGCCAGCTGGCTAGAGTACTCGTATTTTCTATATATTAACCCCAAAATAATCATCTTTGAAAGGTTTGGTAAACCAAGCATTTTCTTTTAACAGATGTTGGGTTATTTTTAAGGTGCATTTTCATTTACCAATGAATTGATGAGGTCTACTTCGGTTGGTCTGTAAAAGTGCTACAGAGTATCTAATCTTACGCCTTGAAATCGCTGGCCAGCTGTATGATATGCCCCCACTATTTATAATTTTGAAATAACCAAGAAATGAAAACTGGGCGCAATCTCTGCTCTTTGTTGGATGTATGTGGACAGAAGGAAAATTTCCCTACTACTGAGATCACAGGTAAAAGTCAAGGTTTCACAGCAACCGAGTGGGGTGTCAACAGGACAGAATGGCCAGAGCCAATGCAGAAGGGCAGGTGTGGTTGGCCATTTGCAAAGAATTGCTGGCACAAGGGGACAAGAATAACAGGAAACATACTCAATGAGTCATCTACCCACAGTGTGCACATGTAACAAAGTTTTTTAATTAAAAGAAAATATGCTGCACCTTGGCTTTTCCCACACATTGGCGCTTTTAAGAGCACACCTATACTATTTCATATGTACAATCAAAATAATCTAAAGTGTGAATGTGACAAGACAAACAAATGTAATCAGGGAGAGGTAATGGTCCAAGGTGGGGGTTGAAATATATGAGAAAAATGCGACCGCCACACCACAATGTCACCTGCTCTTACTGTAGCCAAGGGCTGATTAGGGAGAATTTTATTATTATTAGTTGGTATTAGCTCACTATTGCAAGGGGAGGGCCGCTACGATGGCCCTAAGAATCGTCGCCTGGTTGTGTATATACGGAGTAGACCAGGGATTCCCAGTAAATGGAGCGGAGAAGACTTCCTAGAATGAATAACCAATTTATGTAATAAGGGGAAAAACAACATAAACGATTGTTCCCCCCCCCCCCCACCTAAGCAGACACACATATAAGGCTCAGGAAAAGCAGAGGTTAGCATGGAAATAGGAGATTTTTAGGCATCACTGGGGTGATACGACCAGAAGGTAAATACTCCCATCCAGGAATACCAAATGAATTGATGGGGGTGGCAATGAGGCTCAGGCCATGGAATAACCTGGCCAGGAGTCAGGGTCAGGAAAGGCAAGGGAACCATAGCTTCCCCTTAAATCCAGACGGGCCCAGTGGAAACAACCAGGCAAATCTGATGATATTTAATAGGCAAAATCTTGCTTTCTGCAAAGTGCTTGAGGTGAAGAACAAAGGTGGTTAATTACTTTCTCACTGGATTCCCTGTCCTGATTGTCTAGTGGTACTTAAACTGCTCGACAAGAGACACTGGGAGGGGTAAAGAGGCTGCAGGTAGCAAAACATTTACTCTTCCTGGCCATAATAATAATCCAATTTGCGATTTCCTAGACCAGGGTAGCAACCTGCGGCTTGCGGGCCGGAATGCGGCCCGGCGAGGCCTTGGAAAAAAAGAAACCGGCCCCAGCCCGGTCCGGCTGCTGGGGCCTTTGGCCTCTCGCGCAGCAGAGGCAAGGGGGGGGAATTGTCTATAACACGGATATCAAAAAACCATGCAATTATATTAAAATTTTTAAATAAAAAATCAGCAAATTTTTTTGCGTGTCCTTCCAGTTTTTAAAAAAAAGTTCACCATTTGAAAATGTTGTCAACTACATTTGTCCCAGTTTATTTATTTATTAAAATTCTAAAAATTAAGTTAATTATTTAGTTTTTTGGCTTCGGCCCCCCATTGTCTGAGGGGCAGCAACCCGGCCCCAGGGCTTCAAAAAGTGCCTACCCCTTTCCTAGACTATCTAGAATGATAATGTGGTGCCCTCAGGGGGGTGTGTACAATGTCCTCATGCTTGCTGGCCAATGGGAGACAGGCGACTAGAAGTTCATTATGGTCAGAAGGGCTATAATCAATTTAGACCAAAATTTATATGGAGGCAGCAGGGGTAACATTAACCATTCAAACCAAACCAATTCATAGCAAAAAAGGCAGAAGAGTCACGAATACATCTATTAACACAATGTCAAAATAACCATATCAGAAAGTCATACATTGATGATTACTTGTGTATACAACATATAATGGGAGGTAAGAATTCACCAAGGAAGTAAATGTGTAGATAAAAGGCACAACTCTGTTAACAGGTTTTGGGCAATCATTTAAATCCGTTGTTAAATGTCAATGTCCTAAAACATATATAGGTTTCTCAGCATTGTGCACAACATATGGAAAACAATCTGTAATAAAAGTTGGTTCCAAATATATATACAACGGGCACTGCTGGGTTTGGTTTCAGGACCCCATCTGAATACCAAAATCTATGTATGTTTTCAAAGTCCTGATTATATGCAATGGTGGGAGTAAAATGCCTGGATCTAAAATCACAAAAATTAAAGTTTGTTTTTATGGATTGTTTTAAAATAATTTTTTTCCAACATCCATGCTTTAAAATATTTATTCGTTTCAGTCCCCTAGAAAACCATAGCAATAGACAAACTAAACAAATAAAGACAAACAACAAAAGCAGAAAAACAGACAGGAACAAAACAACCAAACAAAAATAAAACAATTCATTCATTATCCTTACCTTAAACACAGTACTCAGTACTTGATGTTAGATCCCAAGCACATTGTCTATATCTTCGTTAAAATAATCAATACAACCGATTCGGTTAACCATAACTGAAATTATTTTTTATTCTTGTTCTATTATTGGAACACTACTATTGTTATAATATGTGTTTGTAGCGCGCGGCGTGCGGGTGGTATGTGTATAATTCCCCTCCCCCTTTTGACGTCTTAATGTTAAAAAAAAATCTTGGCAATTGCTATTGCTAGTTCGCCTCATTTTTTGTTTAAATACTTCATCACCAAATCCAGTCTTTTTTGAATTTCTCCAATTCTCCAATCACATATCAATCTTTGATAATCTGTCCATTTGGGCCTTGTCATATATTGTCAACAACCAGTCTTCAGTTTTGGGGAATCCTCTCTTCTTTCTACATCTGGGTCTATAAGAGTCCCTGAGGCTCGTGAAAAATTATTTAAAGCAGTGCAATGGTTTGAATCTGTGGATATAGAGGCTGACTGTAATATTTTTGAATTGAATTCCTAACTCAAAGTACAAATCACAATTTGTGGACCCACCCCCTTCATTCTCTTATATCGAAATACATATTGAAGAGTAGTTATAGCTGTTTTCTTCAACTGAATGGGATATTCATGTCTTGAATACTGTACTGGTAGCAGTGAATTGGCCACAGTCCTTCAACTAGTCCTAAGATATGAATACCAGACTATGTCTGCAAAACGAAAGGAAAGCCAAGTTGGGCGCTTGTATCTGCTTTGCTCTCCAGTCTTCCTTTGAATTCAAACGACAGATGAAAAAAAAAAAAAAAAAACCCCTGGCTTGTAATAGGCCATTAACCTTTGCCCCCGAAGTTATACTGATATCAATGGCCATTTTCAAATAGCCTCCTGAAAGAATAGAATGTCTATAGGCCAAGTGGCAGAAGGAAGGTTACAAACAAAAAAGGTATGAAAGGGCGGGATACAGACCGCCCAAAAGCCAGGCGGGATCCCCGCTGCCACGAGTTTGCTCCACAGGGAAAGCTGCAGCCTCCCAGACCGCAGCTATCCCCGCGGGAGCAAAAAGAACCCAAAAGGAAAGAACCGAGTTCCCTATATGCGGCGCATTGTAGACGCCGCAATGGCACCAATGGCGCACATTGTGGCATCAACAATGGCGCCAGACGTGAGGACAGCGAGAGATCACACCACGTCAAAATTGCCAGCGCCCTTGTGCACTGGTGCGCCATATTTTGAGACAGATTATGTAACTAGATTTGCGTGGCAAATATAAGCAGCAACCCCGAGGCCAAACCCCTAGTAAAACGTATGCAAGAACTCGGCACTTTCACCTGTCCTGTACCACACCTAAATTATTCTTTTTAAAATCCCCCAACGCATACCCCTGAGTTTCTGGGCCTCTATCAAAGCCCAAATCATATAGAACCGTTAACTCAGTGCCCTAATCAATGACAGATGCCGTGACTACAACGTCATACACCTCACTCAGCATGACCAATATTGAAATATGTGGGAGGTTTTTGGCTGCATCTGCACTGAGGAAGTAATGCCAGTTTGACACTGCATAGCAAGCTTTAACCTGCCATGGCTCAATGCTATGGAATACTGGGGATTTGTAGTTTTTTGTGAGATATTTAGCCGTCTGAGTGATACTGTAAGGCCATAAAACAACCACTACAACCAATCCCCTGGATTCCATAAGCATTGTGCACGTGGCAGTCACAAGGAATGATACAAACGGCAATGTGAAGTCGAAAGCTTTCAATGGCCAGCAATTCTATAGGGTTTTTATTGGGTCGTGTTGGTGCTATGTGCCTGAGAAAGAAATGCCAGGCCACAGAATCTGGCGAAACGTCAGGAATACACCCGTCTAGAACATGCCACAAGAGCCTGAAAAACCACAAAAAAACTAATCAAAGACAGACAGTAAGTTCTGCACTGCAAAGTTCCATCTGGTGAATATGGTGCCCAGGAGTGAAATTTTTAACATTTAGTTAGGAGAATCTTTATCGTAATAGAGCAACACAGGAACAGTAACTTTTTTTTACAATGGCCCAAGCAGCCCCCCCGCCTGTTGCTTTTTAACAACAGCCAAGAGGAAAGAAATCTAAACGGTGAAGCTTTCTACATGCTCAGTTGAATGGTAAGAGAAAGCACTAATTATTACACATGTAGCAGGTAAAAGGGATAAAATGGAAAGATAGAAAGATAAAATGGAAGCACAAGCTGACACAAAGAAGAGGAAAATTTGGCATCAAGGTGGAACATCAAGATAAGCCAACAATGCCCACCCCCCATTATGTCCACAGTCGCCAGTTCCTTCTTCAGTCCTAGTGTAAATTAACTGAGAGTTAATGTGCACTGGGGGGGCAAGAGCTGGAAAAATAATTTTTGGACTTGCACGATAATAACAAGATAACATGATCAGCAATGGAATGAGTGAGGATATGCAAAAAAGAAAAGGAATCATAAGGGGTTGTAATTCCAAACTTCATTCCATCACAGAGCACCGTGTGTGGTAATCCCTTAGTGTTCCAGGCTCCCACCAGGATATCATTAGCCATGCTGGAGAGGGGGATTCTGGAACATGAGAAAGCAATAACTCATAAATTAACTCCCCCCCCCCCCCCCAATAACGCGTCAACTTCTGCATGGGAATCAGATGAATGAACTAGGATTGCCAGACTGTAAGGCCGAGGGGTGTTAATTTCAACTTGAAAGGAATTAGAATGCCGGGAGAACCTGTTAGAAAATTGCTGTGGTCAAAAATTGAAGGCTAGTTTAGCAAGCCGTAGCAAAGATGTACTCAATCCTGAGCTCGAGTAAACAAACAGATACATAGTAGGATAAAATAAAACTTACGTTATTAATTACATTTAGGTTCTAGAATAATTACTAATCAGTAGAGAAACCTTAAGTAGGAAGAGTCCCTATAGTTAACTCTCATGGGTGCAAGAGAGAGGTAGAGAGACCTAAAGAAAGATCATAAATCTCCCAAATTCGGGCAAGGATAGGAGGAGATAAGAAGTGACTGCTTTCTACAGCTACACTGAACCGAAGAAATACCAGTGAGAGAATCAGTGCACTGTGAAGAAGACAGATCCCCTTCTCGAAAAGACAAGCTGGAAGCAGACTCCAACAAACAAAAATCCTCGAGATACAAAATGTGGGTATAGTGGACTCTCATAGTTCTCCAAAGATTGTTTAAACAAACGGTGCAGCTGGACCAACCTCCACAGAACGATCAGCAAGCCACATTGCGTCCCTTCTAATATCCGAATTGCAAAGTTTGATTCATCAGACAACAACAAGCATGTCACAAACTTCAAATGAAAATCAGTCCATTGTGATCATATTACTTTCTAGGCCTAGCACATGCTGCAAGAGCTTTAAGGGACAGTAATGCTTGCTAGAATCAATATCTTGAACAGAGCTTCTAGTCCTTTAAAAAATTGCAACAAAGCCCCAAATCTCACTAGTTGCCATTTTTCCTATCACAATTCTGCAGGGACAAAGAAGTTTGCATTTAGTGGGGTTTTCCCCCATTTAAAGCAATTTGTCAGCATAGACAGTGGCCAAGCAGAGGAAGCTATGGAAGCTCATGGAACCAATCCCTTCCTTCCTTTCTTCCTTCCTTCCGTCTTCCTTCCAGTCCTTCCTTCCTTCCTTTCCGTAGTTATTAAATGTATAACGCCCACCGTTCTCCTGAGATGGGATTAAGGTGGGCTTACATTGATTTATAAAAGGTAAAGCTGAAACATTAGTTAGACAAAAAAGTGTAAAAAATTAGATAGGCAATATTATTTTTAAAAACAAGGATTAGGAACAGTTTAAAAAATTTAAAACATTTCTAATAAAAAAGTAAAAATAACCGCATGCCTCTGGCTAGTCATTAGATGGTTTGTTGTTTTCAACCGTGTGGCTTGTGCTTAAGAGTTAATCCTTAAAGATAGTTTTATTTAGTATTTTGCTGCCATCATGTGGTGAGATCCTATTGGAAGGAACTGGACAAACCACTTCTGAGTATTTCTTCCTAAGAAAAAAACCCTTTCCTAAGAAAAACCTGATGAATTCATTGCTTTTCATAAATTGAGGCCAACTTTAAAAGCATATATAAAGACATAGACACAAAGCTGTGTTAGTTGCTGTCAAGTAGTTTTTTTGATATAAGGGCTGGTTCCCACTATGATTTAAAGCAAATAGCTGATCGGGTATATGACCATCGTTCCCATTTGAAACCGTTCAAATCCTAACTGTGTTTGGATTTCTGTTACAATAAATGAGGCAAATGTAAAAAAAAAAAAGTGTTTTCTAGACACTATTTCCTAGTGGCTCTTTAGAAAGAAGTGATTAGAAGCGTGTTCAACAAGTGGGAATGAATGGAGCTGAATATGCATCATTCTGAAGGGAGGGATGAACAGAATCCTCAGAGTGTAGTGGTGTACTCCTTCCTTATAGGTCATTAAAACAAGAGGCTGGAGGCCATCTCTTCGGGTATCTGTGATTGAGAGTTTCCTGCATGGCAGGGGGGTTGGACTGGATGGCCCTCTTCCAACTTTTGGTCGCTTCCAACTCTGTTAGTCTATGATTTCTATGGCAGAGGGGTTGTTTACCAGCGCGCCTCAGTTTTTGGTAGATATCCAGCATTCTCTCACCACCACCCCCATGGGCCTGCCTTTCTGCTGGTGGTGTGACCTATGGGCGCATGCTTTTTAAAAAAATAAAAATAAAAATGATAGAAGATTTGATTGATTGATTTTGCAACTACTTGCAATCAGTGAGGCAAGTAGTGGCAAAACCAATGAATCAAATCTTCTATCAAATATATATATATATATATATATATGTGT
>NC_056522.1:254265347-254266387 GCF_019175285.1 Sceloporus undulatus
GGTGACAAGCAGAGTGCAATATACAATTGCAACAACAACAGCATCAATAAAAAACAGTTAAAAGCAGAATTTAAAACAATTATACACAACGTTAAAATACAGGATAAAAACGTACAAACTAGCTGATTCAGCTTACATGTGCAGTGTGTTGGGGGGAGTACAGGTAATTACACTGTCTGGGGGAAGGCTTGTTTGAAAAGGAAGGTTTTTAACCCCTTCCTAAATTGGTCAAGGGAGGTGGCTGAGCGGAGCTCGCCGGGAAGAGAGTTCCAGAGCTGTGGGGCCAAGATGGAATAGGCCCTCTGTGCTGTTACAGTATATTTTTTGTCTGGAACTCTCAACAGTTGCTTCCTGGCTGACCTGAGAGTGCGGGGCGGATTGTATGGGGAGAGGCGGTCCTCCAAGTACCCTGGGCCCAAGCCATTTAGGGCTTTATAGGTAATAACCAACACCTTGTATTGTGCCCGGAAGCGAATAGGCAGCCAGTGTAGATCTTTCAAGACAGGTGTTATATGGCTGGTCCTGGAAGATCCAGTGACCAGTCTATCTGCCATGTTCTGAACCAATTGAAGCTTCCGAGTTTGGTACAAGGGCTGCCCCATGTAGAGCGCATTACAGAAATCCAACGGAGAGGTCACCAGAACATGTACCACTGTTTCAAGGTCCCCCCGGCCCAGGTAGGGTCGCAGCTGGCGTATCAACCAAAGCTGATAACAGGTGTTCCTGACTGTCGCATCCACCTGAGGTGTAAGGTGGAGCGACGAGTCTAGAAGCACCCCCAGACTGCGAACAGAGTCCTTCAAGGGGAGCGTGACCCCATTCAGGACAGGTGGACAAATATCCATCCCCGGACCCGGGGAACCTATCACAAGCACTTCCGTTTTCTCTGGATTCAAACTGAGTCTGTTTTCCCTCATCCAGCCCATTACAGACTCCAGACAGGCATTTAGAGGAGAGATGCCATCCTTGGTCACTGGTTCAGTCGGAGACACAGAGAAACATATTTGGGTGTCATCAGCGTACTGATAACACCGCGCCCC
>NC_056522.1:254266487-254270730 GCF_019175285.1 Sceloporus undulatus
TTGGATTTCTGTAATGCGCTCTACATGGGGCAGCCCTTGTACCAAACTCGGAAGCTTCAATTGGTTCAGAACATGGCAGATAGACTGGTCACTGGATCTTCCAGGACCAGCCATATAACACCTGTCTTGAAAGATCTACACTGGCTGCCTATTCGCTTCCGGGCGCAATACAAGGTGTTGGTTATTACCTATAAAGCCCTAAATGGCTTGGGCCCAGGGTACTTGGAGGACCGCCTCTCCCCATACAATCCGCCCCGCACTCTCAGGTCAGCCAGGAAGCAACTGTTGAGAGTTCCAGACAAAAAATATACTGTAACAGCACAGAGGGCCTATTCCATCTTGGCCCCACAGCTCTGGAACTCTCTTCCCGGCAAGCTCCGCTCAGCCACCTCCCTTGACCAATTTAGGAAGGGGTTAAAAACTTTCCTTTTCAAACAAGCCTTCCCCCAGACAGTGTAATTACCTGTACTCCCCCCAACACACTGCACATGTAAGCTGAATCAGCTAGTTTGTACGTTTTTATCCTGTATTTTAACGTTGTGTATAATTGTTTTAAATTCTGCTTTTAACTGTTTTTTATTGATGCTGTTGTTGTTGCAATTGTATATTGCACTCTGCTTGTCACCTGCTTTGATCTATTGGAAAAGCGGGTTAGAAATAAATTAATATTATTATTATTATTATTATTATTATTCAAAATGCATGTCAATCATCTGTGCATCATCCCAGGCAGCCTGGCTTGGGAATATATATATATATATATATATACAACACACACAACACACAACACACCACACACATATATATATAATTGATAGAAGATTTGATTCATTGGTTTTGCCACTACTTGCCTCACTGATGCAAGTTAGTTGCAAAATCAATCAATCAAATCTTCTATCATTTTTATTTTATTTTTTAAAAGCATGCGCCCATAGGTCACACCACCAGCAGAAAGGCAGCATGGGGGAATGCGGGGGGAGAGATGCTGGATCTACCAAAAACTGAGGAGCGATGGTAAACACCCCTCTGCCATAGAATCATAGAATAACAGAGTTGGAAGAGACCACAAGTTGGAAGAGGCCATCCAGTCCAACCCCCCCTGCCATGCAGGAAATCTCAATCAAAGCATACCCGAGAGATGGCCATCCAGCCTCTGTTTAATGACCTCTAAGGAAGGAGACACCACTACACTCTGAGGGAGTCTGTTCCATCCCTCCCTTCCAGAATGATGCAATTCAGATCCATCATTCCCACTTGTTGAACACGCTTCATAAGCAATTCTTTTCAAAAGAACCACTAGGAAACTAGTGTCTAGAAAAAACTTTTTTTTTACATTTGCCTCATTTTATTGTAACAGAAATCAAACACAGTAGGATTGAAACCGGTTTCAAATGGGAACGATGGTCATATAACCCGATCAGCTATTTGCTTTAAATCATAGTGGGAACACGCCCCTTATATCAAAACTAACTTGACAGCAAATAACAACAGCTGTGTGTCTATGTATATATATGCTTTAAAGTTGCCTGTCAATTTATGGAAAGCCCATGAATTTCATAGGGTTTTCTTAGGAAAGGGTTTTCTTAGGCAAGGAATACTCAGAAGTGGTTTTGCCAGTTCCTTCCAACTAGGATCTCACCACATGATGGCAGCAAAATACTAAATAAACTATTCTTTAAGGCTGAACTCTTAAGCACAAGCACAAGGATTGAAAACAAAAACCATCTAATGAATAGCCAGAGGCATGCGGTATTTTTTAACTTTTTATTAGAAATTGTTTTAAATGTTAAACTGTTCCTAATCCTGTTTTTTAAAATAATATTGCTATCTAATTTTTTTTACACTTTTGTAAACTAATGTTTCAGCTTTACCTTTTATAAATCATTGTAAGTCACCTTGAATCCCATCTCAGGAGAAAGGTGGAGTATACATTTAATAAATACGGAAGGAAGGAAGGAAGGAAGGGATGGTTCCATGAGCTTCCATAGCTTCCTCTGCTGCCAAGGTCTTAGCCTGACAAATGCTTTAAATGGGGACAAACCCCACTAAATGCAACTTCTTTGTCCCTGCAGAATTGTGATAGGAAAATGGCAACTAGTGAGATTTGGGCTTTTGTGCAATTTTTAAAGGACTAGAAGCTCTGTCAAGATCTGATTCTAGCAAGCATAATTGCCCTTAAAGCTCTGCAGCATGGTGCTAGGCCAGAAAGTAATATGATACACAATGACTGATTTTCATTTGAAGTTTGGACATTCTGGTGTATGATGAATCAACTTTGCAATTCGGGGATACAGTATTAGAAGGGACACAATGAGGGCTTGCTGATCGTTATGTGGAGGTGTCAGATGCACAGTTTGTTTAACAACTTTGGCAGAACTATGAGAGTCCACTATACCCACATTTTGTATCCTCGAGAGATTGTGTTTGTTGGAGTATGCTTCCAGCTCTGTCTTTTCGAGAAGGGGATCTGTCTTCTTCACAGATGCACTGATTATCTCAATGGTCATTTTTGGTCAGTGTAGCTGTGAAGAAGTCACTTCTTATCTCCTCCTATCCTGCCAGAATTTGGGAGATTTATGACTCTTTCTTTAGAGTCTCTCTACCTCTCTCTGCCTTCAGCTATCATGGATGCACAAACAAGCTTGTGCTTCTAAAGATGTTTTTTCTCTTACTTGCACACATGAGAGTCAGCTATAGGGACTCTTCTACTATAGGTTTTCTCTACTGATTAGTAATTATTCTAGAACCTAAATGTAATAATAAAGTAAGTTTTATTTTACCTACCTATGTATCCTGTTTGTTTACTAGAAGCTCAGATGGAGTACATGCTTGCTACGGCTGCTAATTAAGCTTAACATTTTTGACCACAGCAATTTTCTAACAGGTTCTCCAGGCATCTAATTCCTTTCAATGTGAAATTAACACCCCTAGGCTACAGTCTGGCAATCCTAGTTCATTCCATATGATCCCCATGCAGAGCTTGGAAGAGTTATTGGGGGGGGGGGAGTTATTGCTTTACATGTTCCAGAATACCCCTCTCCAGAATGGATAATGATTATCCTGGGGGATCCTGGAAACTAAGGGGATTACCACACACGGTGCTAGTGATGGAACTGAAGTGGAATTACAACCTATGATTCCTTTTCTTTTTGCATATCATCACTCATCCATTGCTGAACCATTGTTATATTGTTATTATCGTGCAAAGTCCAAAAATTATTTTTCCAAGCTCTGCCCCAGTGCAAATAAATCTCAGTAATACACTAGGACTGAAGAAGATCTGGAGAATGTGACCATAATGGGGGGGGGGCATTGTGGGCTTATCTTGATGCCACCTTTAATGCCAAATTTCCTCTTCTTTGTGTCAGCATTGCTTCCATTTTATCTTTTATCTTTCCATTTTATCCATTTTACCTGCTACATGTGTAATAAATTAGGCTTTCTCTTAGATCAAAATGAGCATGCAGAAAGCTTCACCGTTTAGATTTCTGTCCTCTTGGCTGCTGTTAAAAGCACAGGGTGGTGGGCCATAAAAAAAAGTACTGTTCCTGGTTGCTCTATTACTGAAAGATCTCCTAAATGTTAAAAATTTCACTCAGGGCACCATATCACCAGATGGAACCTTTGCAGTGCAGAAATACTGCTGTTTGATAGTTTTTTGTGGGTTTTTCAGGCTATGTGGCCATGTTCTAGAAGGGTGTATTCCTGACGTTTCGCCAGCATCTGTGGCTGGCATCTTTCTCAGGCCACATAGCACAAACAACCCAAAAAACCCTATAGATGCTGGCCATGAAAGCTTTCGACTTCACATTGCAGTTTGACATTCCTTTGACTGCCACGGCACAATGCTATGGAATCCAGGGATTTGTAGTTTGTTATGGCACCAGATCACTCAGAAGGCTAAATATCTCACAAAACTACAAATCCCAGGATTCCATAGCATTGAGCCATGGCAGGTAAAGCTGCTATGCAGTGTCAAACTGCATTAATTCCTCAGTGCAGATGCAGCCAAAACTTCCCACAATATTTCACTATTGGTCATGCTGAGTGAGGCTGATGAAAGTTGTAGGTCACGGCATATCATTGATTAGGGCAACTGAGTTAACGGTTCTTAATAGATTTGGGCTTGATAGAGGCAGAAACTCAGGGTATGGTTTTAAAAAGAATAATTTAGGTGTGGTACAGACAGGTGAAAGTGCCGGCCTGCATACGTACTAGGGTTGCCTCGGGGTGCTGCTTATAT